>NW_027040585.1:0-600000 GCF_037179485.1 Ochlerotatus camptorhynchus | reverse complement strand
CGATATGGTTCCACTGCGATCCTTTGGTGGTGGTTTGGATTTCGGACACACGATTAGCGATGAAAGTTTTCCAAACGTGTGATGGGGAGCGAAGCCATTCGAGGGTAACTGTGGAATCGGACCAAAAATAAGACGCAGAAATTGGCATATCGAGCGCCTCGACAATCTTTGCGTGCAGCTGGGCAGCTAGTACAGCAGCTGAAAGTTCCAACCGTGGTATCGATAGGCGTTTAAGTGGTGCGACTCTGGATTTTGCGGAGAGCAGCTGGACGTATACTTGGCCATTGGGTAAAGTTGATCTGGCGTAAGTGCATGCACCGTAAGCTTGCTCGGATGCATCAGCAAAGGTGTGGAGTTGCACAGTAGCGTTAGGGAGAAACACACATCGGCTTACTGCGTAGGAGGATAGCTTCGGCAAATCGGAGCAATAAGCTTTCCATTTATCGTTGATGCTGTCGGAAACCTGGTCATCCCATCCACATGGGTGTAGCCATAACTCTTGCAGGAGCATCTTAGCACGAATAACGACTGGAGCGGTAAGACCGAGGGGATCGAAATGCTTGGAAACATCGGATAAAATTGAACGTTTCGTTGGATGAATTTTGTTTTCGATGGGAGTGGAGTCAAACCGAAGTTGGTCGGTTCGGGGTTCCCAACTGACACCAAGAGCTTTGATTGGTTTCTCGGGATCGAGTTTCAGGAAAGCTTGAGTTTCAACTTGGGACGGATCGAGATCTTCCAAAACTTGCGGGTTGCTCGAGGACCATTTTCGTAGCTTAAATCCACCTTTCGCCAGTAATTCGTCCAGTTCCTTCCTAGTCTGGGTTGCTTCGCTTCTTCGATTTTTGGGCGCCTCCTATGTAATCGTCGACGTAGAAGTTCTTCAGCAGTGCGGGTCCTCCTAGTGGATAATCCTGTCCTTCGTCTTCGTAAAGTTGCTTGAGGGTACGAGTGGCGAGAAATGACGAAGATGCCAAACCGTAGGTCACAGTTAGCAGTTCACATATTTCGATGGGACCACCAAGGATAAAGCGCCAGAATATTCTCTGCAGGGTAGTGTCTTTAGGATCGACTAAAATTTGGCGGTACATTTTTTCAATGTCTGCGACAAGTGCAATTGGGTACTTGCGGAAACGAAGGATGAGGGCTAGTAGTTCGTCTTGCACTACTGGCCCTACCAAGAGAGCATCATTCAAGGAGTATCCAGATGATGAATGTATCGATGCACTTTCGTTGTCGTGCTTGATTCCTTCACGACAGGGTGGTGAGGAATATAGAATGCCTGGGAAGACTCGGGCTCGCTGCTTGGAACGATTCGCAAGTGGCCCTAGGATTGGTATTCGGCAAGGAAATTCTGGTACTCCATTTTCAAAGCAGGATCTTGATCTTGACGTTTTTCAAGCGACATGAACTGACGCAAGGCGACTGCTTTCGACTCACCCAGCATTGGATCAAAATCGGGGTGGCGTGGTAAGCGAACTATATATCTACCATCGTGTGTGCGGGTGACGTTGGAAACAAAATGCGACTCGCATTGTTGTTCTTCAACAGAAAGGTTTGGTGTGTTGCTAACTGCTTCCATTTTCCAGAAACGTTCGACGGCGTCTTGAAGCGGATCTGATATGGACACGTGGCAGGCGGTTACAGGTGGAACTGACGACGGCATCTGATTCCTCCCAACAACAATCCAACCGAATACACTCTCAACGAGCATGTGCTTCTGATCCTGTTCAATTTTGGTACCAGAATTGACAAAGGTGTAAAAGTGCTATTGATTGATTGATAAAAGTGCCATTGATTGTAGTCGCCATCGAACTCTGGCAACGAAATGGTGGGAGACTTGATGCCAGATAACCCAGCAGGGGCAGGGATTGCGCTTTGAGTCGGTATAGGATTGGCGGGTAAGGAGGATCGCAGAGCTGCCATTACTTTGAAGTATAGGGATTCGAATTTGTAACGGGTTTGGTTGTTCTGTTCCCTACCTTCATTGGTGTTCTCTTCATCTTCAATTTTCGACTGAACATCCTCCAGTTCCGTCCACACGTCGTTTAGGTTCTCGATGCGTAGCTGCACCTGAGCTTGGTCTCGATCGGCCTGGTACTTTGAAACGAACTGGTCGGCTATCCACAGTGATGCTGTTAAGGCGGTGCGACGGTTCGTAAGTTGTAACATCCGTTGTTCGTCCATGGCGGTGCGGTTGGAACGCGATGTAGCAAAATGGCGGTTCTAGGTGGAAGACACACAAAAAGGACCCGGTAGAACCGAACAAAAGGATTGGGATGGTTGGAATACTACTAACCTTTTCAAGGCTAGGATAATGCCTTGTATTTTATTATAGAGCACCTATGATTGCAGCAGGTAAGCGGGTGGCAGGATGGCGGAACGGATGATAACGACGGCAGTAACTTGTTGGATGATTTTCTTGACGGGCGGTGGTACCCCGTTTTACGGTACACTGGATGGTGGCACTTCGCTTCACAGTTGGAAATCCTCGATGAGCGGACGTAATAGCGTGTAAAGAAAATCGGAAAAATCTCAAGGCACCCTTGGACACTATCTGCGCACTATGGAATTACACGTACCATGTGCCTGAATCAAATAGGCCTTGTATTAAATTAAATCTGGAACAGCAGGAACGTATTTAAATCTCGTATTCTTATTCGGCAAGGATGGCATCGGTTGCACTTGGAACGATGGCGGAAATTCAATAGCACTAATTTTGTACGATGGCGGTTGGCGTCACTCGGAACGCGGTCACAATGGCGAATTGGAAACCGAATCCTGGTCACGGCACCAAAATGTTGGGGCAGGTTCGTGATTTCCGTTAAAAATTTAAACAGCGGGAAAATCAAATGTGCACTGTAACTATGCTGAGTGGGGGTGTGAGCATCGGCTAACACTCCAGTTGATTATTGCACCGAACTTTTAGTTTTTGCGACTAACCGCCACTAGGAGTCACTTCTTCTTTAGAAAGGAAACACTTCGAAACTTTGGATTTGGATTTATTAAGTTTTAACTTGGGATACGCTTTAGGTCTGGTTTTTTGGATAGCTCAATTTGGAATGATTTATTACTAATAATTCAATTAACTCTTAACCTAATTTGCTACTACTACTAATGTAATTAATTTTTACTCTACTTTTTTCCAGTACTACTACATTTGTATAGCACTCATTTGTAGTACCAGAATGGTGGGTTCGGCGCGAATCTATAAAATAGATTTGGAAACTGGTTGAGAACATACAGATACATTTTATTCAAGTTGATTTGGTTTTGAATTTTTAGTTTACAGTGCACGAGTGAACATGAAGAAGAAGAAAATGACTAAACAGGATGAGTGCTACTGAAGTCTGGAACGCGCAAAAATTGGTCTACTTCAAATTGGTGTATTTCCGTTTAAAATGCATAAAAAAAAACCTGAAATGCTGCATTTGAAAGTTGAGTATATATACAATGGTTGCTATGATGAGTTTTCACCGTTTGCTCTCCAGTTTTCAAAATGACGTCCAAGCAAGAGGAGCAGCGTGTCAAAATTTTTCTCGCGCAGCAAGAGAATCCGACGTTCTGACACGCCAAGTTGGCAAAATTGCTGGATGTGGCCAAATCAACCGCGACAAACGTTTTAAAAGTATTCGGGGACCGTCTGTTGATCGCCAGGAAGCCTGGAAGCGGCGGAAATCGTAATCCGGACGTGGCAGCGACGACAAAGAAGGTGGCGGTGAAATATAAGCGGAATCCTAACCTCTCCATCCAGGACGTCGCTGGCAAGCTCAATGTCTCCCATACTACTGTGCAGCGGGTAAAGAAACGAACCGGGTTGTCGACGTTTAAGAAGGTGAAGGTGGCGAACCGAGATTACAAATAAAACACGTCGGCAAGTCAGCGGTCCCAAAAGCTGTATACGAATCTGTTCACAAAGTTCGACTGTGTCGTCATGGACGACGAAACTTACGTGAAGGCGGATTTCAAGCAGCTTCTGGGACAGGAGTTTTATACCGCATCAGGAAAAGGGAAGGTGGCTGAAATTTTCAAAAGCATCAAACTATCGAAGTTCAAGAAAAAATATCTCGTCTGGCAGGCCATATGCACGTGTGGTCTAAAAAGCGGCATTTTCATTACTACGCGAACCATCAATCAAGAGATCTACGCCCAGGAGTGCCTGGAAAAGCGGCTGCTACCATTCCTAAAGCAACATAATACCCCACCTGTGCTGTTCTGGCCGGACTTGGCGAGCTGCCACTATGGGAAAAGGGCAATCAAGAGGTACGATGCGAACAACGGGGTTGTAGTACCCAAAGACCATAACCCTCCCAACAGGCCAGAACTCCGCCGTATCGAACGGTATTGGGCCTTGGTCAAACGAAATCTAAATAAAAAAAACTACTAAATCCATGAAAAATGTGCAGCAGTTTAAATCTAACTGGCGTTCGGCGGCGAATAAGGTCGATGAGACCACTGTGCAAAACTTAATGGAAGAGGTTAAGCGGAAGGCACGGTAGTTTGAATAAACGAACATTTTTTCCTTTAAATATATGAATTGAACTACCAAAAGAAAAATAAGAAGATTTTTGTGATATGAATTTTCACTGAAAGAAACGATTTTTTTGTCGGCCAATTTTTGCGCGTTCCAGTCTTTATGAGCCCCTTCTTGGAACGAGTGTATTGTTAATGGACCTGGTCTACGATTCAAAGTAGCATTCTGTGGTGTTAAATATCACATAAAAGGTAGCATCACTTTCATCGAAATGCAAGTATTATTGTAAATAATCGTAACAACCCGACCAACCATTCGTGAAACTTCTTCAAAGTTCTTTATACAAAATTAAAGATTAATGTCGGTAATTCTTTACTTTCAAGTTTCATTGATTTCGATGAATATATTTAAAAACCTTTATTGATCGATACTTACATTTAAGATAATTTCTTTATCAGTCGCATGATAGTAATGATATAGTGCCACAAGGACTATAGTTTTCTTTATAAATATTCATCTAAAAATATTTGAATACTGATGCCATCTTAACGTTGAACTTTGGCAAAGAACAATATAGATTGCCATCGATGCACATTTATAATCTCCTTGTTATCGATTTGCATCGCTGAGTAAAGAGAGTATGATACACACTAGATGACAGATGGCAATGTTTATATTAGTTATCGACAAATTTGGTTCTTCATCGAGAGAAGCATGATCTGGGAAGACTGATCGATGGCCACGATGATACAAATGTTTGCCATTATAGTTCTTTAGGTTTAAGTCGATACGCTCTCGGCCATTTCTTAAGAATCAGCGATAGCAAGCGTGGTGGAATTCTCGGCATTTTGAACCGAATGAGGGAACTTTATACTTTGGTTATGGATATGACCAACTCGCACTTAGTCTTTCTTAATCTAGTGCAGTTTAGCGGCAAACGGGATGTTATTATTACTGATGGCTTCCAAATTTATTTACTTTTCCGTACGTACCGTAAGCTTTGATAAAGAGAAACCAATTGTTGAGATATTGTCAAAAGTCTAACACTGCTTCTTGACGCCAAACTCGGCCACGGATTCTAAACTCGGCTTAACGCATTGAAACGAAATTGAAACGCCAGTGAATTCACTTCGGCCTATCGGATGAAGAAAAAAAATTGATTCGGTCGGAGCGCTTCTTTTGTTTTTGGGAATAATGGGTGCAAACCTTCATATCGCGCGTTCTCATTGACTTCGTTCGGTAGCTTATTAACTAAAGTATCGTACCAAATGCATAATTGACTTGTTGACTCTGAAATTATGGATTTATTTGAAGTTTTCTGCTCGATAGGCCCAAAATGGGCGATTAGGCCGAAGAAGTTCTCTACCCTACTATAAATGAAAATTGAATTCAACGCTTCCCCTCAATTTTGCATTTTTATCATTTTCATGAACCTATCAAACTTAGCTCTTACTAGGGGTTTGGTTAGAAAATCAGCAATTTGATCGTTAGTTGGAACATATTTAACTATGAGCTTTTTCACTTTAATATGTTCTCTGATGTACATGAATTTTACATCTATGTGCCTCGTCCTCTGATGTTCCCTTGGCTCTTCTGCAATTCTTATACAGGGTATGTTATCTTCAAATATAGTGAATGAAATCGACAGAATTCCAATCTCACTCAATAGTTGAGACAACCATATCCCTTCCTTAGAAGCATGCAAAGTGAAACCAATTCTGCTTCTGTTGATGAAAGAGTCACTATCTGTTGTCGTTTGCTGCTCCAGGACACAGTGCTCCCATAGAGTTCGATTTACGGCCTTCTTCGTCGTTCGCAAAATTGGCATCCGCGTATCCGATCAATGCCATCGCCTTAGTTGATCTTTCGTATATCATCCGTGCCTTCTTCGTGCCTTTAAGGTATCGGAGAATTCGCTTCAGTCCCATCCAATGTTCCTCTGCAGGTTCACTCTGAAATTGACTGAGAATTCCAACTAGGTATTGAAGACATCCAAGTAATTCCTTATAAGGTCCTTTTGTCTGACTAGTTGACTTCTTCTATTTGACATTAGGATCCATAGGGATGGTAACCGGGTTGCAATCAGACATACAAAACCTATTCAGAACTTTATCAATATATGACTCTTGAGTCATTTTTCCAACAACTGCATCATAATGAATATCCAAACCGAGCAAATTATTTACCTCATTCAGATCCTTCATTTTCAAATGTTTGGAAAGCTCATTCTTAACCCAAAAAATATTGTCCAGATCTTCCCCAAAAATCAAAATATCGTCAACATACAAGCTTGACGCAGCAATCAGCTGATGGGGACGGGCGTTTCCTGAAAGCACGACTACGGGACACAAAAATAATGTACATCGTTCGCCTTTATTTGGCATATATGCATGACAAGGAGCCATCGTTTTGCCATGAAGGAATGACCACTACTAGCATCAAAATTAATTTGGCATCCGAAGGACTACCGACTTCAGCGGAGGAACTTAGGAAAATCTTTTTCGAGGTGCATGAAGAACATGGTGTACCAAAACAGGCGGCATCTGACGATTTGGAATCCTATCGGCGTCATCTTAACAACCAGAGGATCCAACACCTGCAGCGTATAAGGGAAAGCGCCGACAAATTTCACAACCCGAATTTTCGGAAGCAATGACTCCTTTCGACGAGAAAGAGGTAAATAATAATACCAATGAAAATATTTTATCAACCGACGTACTTCCAAAGATCTCTTCACATAAACAGAATGCGACTGAAATTTTGATTTACTGTCAAAATTTCAATCGCATGAAAAGCCCAGCTAAAATGAAGGAAATCTATCAAAATTTATTATGCTCATCCTTCTCCGTCATTCTGGCAACTGAAACAAGCTGGGACGAAAGCGTGAAAAGTGAAGAAATCTTTGGAAATGCTTTTAATGTATTCAGAGACGACAGAAATTTTCATGCAACTCAGAAGAAGTCAGGCGGTGGAGTCCTTATAGCTCTTTCGGCCAATTTTAACTCAGAAATTATCTTTACACCAAAATTTACAGAATTTGAGCATATTTGGGTGAAATCACACATTGCCGGTGAAACGCACGTGTTCGCCTCAGTGTATTTTCCACCAGACCATGCTCATAAAAGCACTTATGAAGCCTTCTTCCAAAGTGCTGAACAAATTCTATCTGAGCTTCCTCCTGAGGTTAAAGTTCACATCTATGGAGACTTTAATCAACGCCATGCTGACTTCATTCTGGACTCTGAAAATGAATGTATCTTACTCCCAGTCGTTGGGGATAATGAAACATTGCAGTTCATTTTTGACAAAACTGCTAATTTAGGACTGAACCAAATTAACCACATCAAAAATCAACAAAATTGCTATTTGGACTTTTTACTAACGAATATTTATGAAGATTTCTGTGTGACCGAATCATTAAACCCATTGTGGAAAAACGAAGCGTTTCACACAGCAATTGAATATTCTTTATTTGTACACGAATACCAAAGACCCAACGACTGCGAATACGAGGAAGTCTTTGAATACAAATTAGCAGACTACGAAAAAATCAAACATAAATTAAACAGCGTCAATTGGCAAATAATTCTAAGGAATGAAGGAAATGTCGAAACTGCTGTAGACATCTTCTACCAAATTTTATCAGGAATAATTTTGGAAGAAATACCTTTGAAGAAAAAAAGACGCTACAGAAGCACAAAAAATCCAGTCTGGTATAACAGACAAATAAAAAACTTAAAAAATCGAAAACAGAAAGCACATAAACATTACAAAAAACACAATAATAGTGAAAATTTGGCTATCTATTTGGACTTATGCGATCAAATAGATTTAGCCATCAGTAATGCATTTGAAGAATTTAATTCAAAAACTGAACTTGAAATAAAGTCCTGCCCAAAGAACTTCTTTAATTACGTAAAAACCAAATTAAAATCTGACAATTTTCCATCAATAATGCATCTTCACGAACGTGTCGGGGATAGCTCGGAAAAAAATTGTAAGCTTTTTGCAATTTTTTTTCAAGAAATCTATACGACATTTTCCGATGAAGATCGCGACCGCGATTATTTTGCATTTCATCCAGAATTTTCAAGGGACATTGGCGTCAATCAACTTCAAGTGCAGGATATTTTGCAGGCTTTAAAGAATTTAGACGCCTCAAAAGGTCCTGGACCTGACGGAATTCCTCCAGTATTTTTAAAAAGTCTAGCAATGGAACTCACTGCTCCATTGTTTTGGCTTTTTAATATGTCACTGGAATCCGGAACCTTCCCAAAAATATGGAAAAGCTCATTTTTAGTACCTATTTTTAAATCTGGCCGAAAATCTGACGTACGTAATTATCGTGGAATAGCCATTATCTCTTGCATTCCAAAGCTTTTCGAGGCAATTGTAAATGAAAAATTATTTCTTCAAACCAAAAATAGAATTACTGACATGCAACACGGCTTCTTTAAAGGACGTTCGACCTCGACAAATTTACTTGAATTTATAGACTATTCATTAAATGCAATGGATAATGGAAACCACGTAGAAGCTCTCTATACAGACTTTAGCAAGGCATTTGACCGAATTGACATACCAATGCTTCTTTTCAAATTGAAAAAAATTGGAATTGAGCCAGGACTCCTGAAATGGCTTGAATCATATTTAACTAACCGCCAACAAATAATTAAATTCAACGGAAAGAAATCGACCCCAATTCAAGTCACCTCAGGAGTCCCGCAAGGCTCTCATCTGGGACCTCTTCTTTTTATTCTGTACGTAAACGACATTTCCTTCATTCTCAAAAAAATAAAATTGCTAATCTATGCCGACGACATGAAGCTCTTTTTGGAAATAAAAAATGATGAAGACATCAATATATTCCAGAGTGAAATACACATATTCTACACATGGTGTAAAAAAAGCCTATTAGAACTGAATGTAAAAAAATGCAACTTAATATCATTTAGCAGAAAAAGAACACCATCAAACATTTCAATTGCATTAGGAAATCAGAATGTAGAAAAATGTGAAAGAGTCAGGGATTTAGGGATTATCTTAGACTCCAAACTAACTTTCATAGACCATTACAATACAATTATTCACAGGGCAAATAACATGCTAGGCTTTATCAAGCGCTTTTGCTATAACTTTCAGGACCCATACACAATTAAAACACTATATATTGCCTATGTGAGGTCAATACTGGAATATTGCAGCATTGTATGGTCTCCATTTTCAATCACGCACGAAGAAAGATTAGAATCAGTACAAAAGCAATTTCTATTATATGCCCTTCGTAAATTAGGTTGGACATCATTTCCTCTTCCATCATATGAAGCACGCTGCATGCTTATAAACATACAAACATTAAAAGAGCGTCGTGAATATGCAATGGTTTCGTTTGTAAACGATATCGTTTCGCAGCGCATTAACTCAGCAGAACTTTTATCAAAATTAAATTTTTATGTACCTACTCGACAACTCAGAAATCGAAATTTATTTGCCGTAACCCATCATCGCACAAATTATGCAAAATTTGGGCCATTAAATCGCATGATGGCGTCTTACAATCAATACTGCGAAACCATTGACTTTTCAATGTCTCGGCATAAACTAAAACAATATTTTAACTCCATACGGAATCATAACTCGTAGGAAGTAAAAATATAATAGCTGACAATATATTTTTTAATATTCTTAAGAAAAACAAATTTGTATATGTATTTGTACTAGTCTACATCGGTTGATGAAATAAATAAATAAAATAAATAAATAATTATGATTTTTCTGTTCTTACATACATAAACACATGAGTCACTGATTAGTCTCTTGAAGTCCACATCTGTCATTGTTTGATCAAATCTAAGATTGCAACTTCTTCCGGCTTGTTTCAGCCCATAAATGCTCTTGTTTAACTTACATATTTTACCACCTTCATTGTCCAAATTAGGTAGGAAAACCATTCAGAAAAGCTGTTTTCACATTCATTTGATGGATAATCCACTTCTTTTGTACAGCGACTGACAAAAGTGTACGAACCCTAGTCATTTTGGCTACTGGCGAAAAAGTTTCACAAAAATCCATTCCAGGACGTTGTGAACAACTTTTTACCACAAGACGTGCTTTATATCGATGTGAAATATCATTAATCTTTATCGTGAACACCCACATTGAGTTAATGGCTTTTCTTCCATTTTTTTTCCTTTGGTTTGTTTTTTTGTCGATCTTGTTTTCTGTGCTGAGCACCAATGCTACCGACGTGCCAGGAAGGCAGCTCTCACACCTGGACCCTACCTATCGACCCATCAACTCATGAATCGGGGACCAATGTTATGAGATGTTATGCCTCAGAACATCCCAACGGCGCCGACTGGGATTGAACCCAGGCCTGCTGGGGTGAGAGGTAATCACGCTTACCACTACATCACCGGCGCCGTTTTTCTTTTCTTCCATTTGGAACACTGCCAACTAACGTCCAAGTATTGTTCTCATATAAAGACTGTAACTCCTCATCGATAGCATCCTTCCATATTGGCCAATCGTCACGTTTCTTGAGTTCGTTGATGTTTTGTGGATGTAATGTCCTTTCAATTGAGTAGCTTGCCCAGAACAGGGAGAGTGATACTCCTTAATGAACGAAACTTTTTCGTTGACGGTTTAAACGTTAATGCTTTATTTGAATCAACTGAAATACAACATTACCTAAGGCAGCTTGCAGATGACGGCGTTGTGTCCGTTATAGGACCAAGTGCACCGGACCTGCAAGGACCATTGCAAGATACCTTAGACAATTTGTCTACTTGGGCTATGAAGCTGGGTATCGAATTCTCTCCGGAGAAAACTGAGTTGGTTGTTTTTTCTAGGAAGCATCATCCTGCACAGTTACAGCTTCAACTAAAGGGTAGAACAATCACTCAAAGTATATCTTTGAAGTATTTAGGTGTCTGGTTCGATTCCAAATGCACATGGGGAAAACATATTGCGTATCTGAAACAAAAATGCCAACAAAGAATCAATTTTCTTCGTACAATTACCGGAACTTGATGGGGAGCACACCCGGGAGATCTTATCAGGTTGTACCGAACAACCATCCTTTCGGTTTTAGAGTACGGCAGCTTTTGCTTCCAATCCGCAGCAAAAACACACATTCTTAAGCTGCAACGGATTCAATACCGTTGCCTTCGTATTGCGCTAGGCTGTATGCACTCGACTCATACGATGAGCCTCGAAGTACTCGCGGGTGTTCTCCCACTGACAGATCGTTTCGCTGAGCTGTCTTTCCGGTTTCTCATCCGTTGTGAAGTATTGAATCCTTTGGTAATAGAACACTTTGAGAAGCTGCTCGACCAAAATCCTCAAACAAGATTCATGAGTTTGTACTATGAGTACATGACGCTGGAGGTTGGTCCTTCTTCATTAATCTCCAATCGTGATTGCTTTCAAGCCTTCTATAGTTCCTCTGTAAATTTTGATCTGACCATGATGCAAGAAATCCATGGAATACCAGATCACCATCGGTCGATGGTTGTTCCCTCAATTTTTGCAATCAAGTACCACCATGTAAGTTACGATAAAAGATTTTTCACAGATGGGTCAACCATAAATGCTTCCACTGGATTTGGTGTATTTAATCAATTTCATAGCGCCTCTTTTAAACTGCAGAAACCATGCTCAGTATACGTTGCGGAACTCGCAGCTATATTTTACGCAGTAGAGCGAATTGCCTCACTACCTTCTGACCATTATTTCATTTTTACGGATAGTCTTAGCTCATTGGAGGCTATTCGTTCAATGAGGCCGATGAAGCACTCCTCGTATTTCCTGCCTGAAATACGATCTAAACTGAGTGCTTTATCTAACTGCTCCTATACTATCACCTTAGCTTGGGTCCCATCTCATTGCTCAATTCCGGGTAATGAGAAAGCGGACTCGTTGGCTAAGGTGGGCGCTATGGAAGGCGATATTTTTGAGCGACAAATCGCCCTCAACGAATTTTTCTCCATTGCTCGTCAGCAAGTCCTCATCAGTTGGCAACACAAATGGAAGGATGGTGAATTGGGAAGATGGTTACATTCTATTCTCCCACAGGTGTCGAACAAACCATGGTTCAAAGGGTTGGACATGAGCCGCGACTTTATACGCGTTATATCAAGGCTTATGTCCAATCACTGCTCGTTAGACTCGCACTTCTATCGAATTGGGCTTTCAAACAGCAATTTATGTGCGTGTGGCAGTGGTTATCACGATATCGAGCATGTTGTTTGGTCGTGTACCCTACACCGTGTTGCCAGATCTGATTTATCCACATCCCTCAGGGCCCGAGGAAAACAACCCGCGATACCCGTTAGAGATGTCTTGGCGAGCCGAGATCTCGACTATTTGAATTTAATTTATGTGTTTTTAAAACGGATAGATCTGAGGATTTAGTAGTTAGTGTCATCTTGTGTTCTCTCAAGTTGTTAGCTGCCCATCGGTGTACCCCCATGTTTGTCTTTTTCATCAGAGTGTCGCTTAGTTCGAGATCAGGGGGGAGGTAGCTCATCGATTCTTCCGGTTCGCCTCCTAGCATCGTGCTATAAGGTACCAGGCGATAACCAGGGTAGTTGATCGATAGCTCGATGACGTCATTTCGTTGGCGTCTGCAATGGGAAATTCTCATAGCAGGCGTTGACGATGGGACGTTGTCGAGTTGTTGAATAGCAACTATCGTGGTAACTCACCGATTACCTGTCGATCTGCCAAATTTGGAAAGACGTCTGCATTGAATTGTCTCATATAATAATATTCCGCCCACTATATCACAAGAAATTGCGAGTAGCTGAGTGGAAAGGAGATAAGTTAAGCATTGGGTACAGGACCAAGTCTCCCCTGGGTGGTGCAAGAAGATGAGCGCAATAGAGCGCAATAGAATCATCAAGTTGCCATAAGGCACGGAATGAGACTATTGCATGGCTGGGTAGTCAAAGTCTTCCATACGTTAGTCATTTCAGGTGGATTAGAACAGGTTTAGGTTTAGGGTGGGCGTTGGCCAGATTTGGATTTTTCAGATATAATCCTAAATAGGACCTAGATTATTTAATACACTAGTAACCTCAACTTCTAAAATAGTAGTAGTTACAGTGCCGCATTATCTAACTACCACTGCCTGCAACTAATGTTGGAGGGGTCAGCAGGGCTGATTACGGATCAAAACTAACATAACTCTAACACTGAAATGATCCCGAAACTAACGCTCATTCATTGCACTTTGAGTCATAAAGTAGTTTTATTTATTTTCCTACTAATCTATCTACACACTTAGTTTTTTCTACCGAGCTCGGCTGTGTGGGTCTCGGCGGGGAGGGGGTTTCGCTGAGATCTCGGCGGGAGTGACATTTGATTGCCGAGTCTCGGATAATGCCTTTTCTAATAATCTGCCTACGTTTCTTTTATTTGTTATCTACTTCATCCCTTTTTTATTTGTCTGCTCTTCTTTCCTCTTCTCTTCTTTTGTTTTGTTTGTTTACATATAACTAATACTAATACCTCCTTGTTTTCTCTCTAATTTGTCTACTATGTCCCACCATCACGATGAGAGATGAGCTACCGTACATGGTACACGCTCATATACACTCCCAAAATAGTATGCTGCAAGTAAGTATATCACAGAGGCAACTAAAGATCCAGAAACGAAAACCGATAACGCTGAAGATAATGAGCTGTGGTGATTTATATGACTAAATAGTATTATTTATTTATACTAACCTAAACACAACGTGGGGTGACCCAAATCCAAACGATCACTAACCAAAATAATAGACTTATCTTTTTTCAGCAGCACTACACCAGCCAGCAAAGTTCAACAATCCATCGTTGCTTATGCCTTTGTTGTCGTTTAGAACCAGTTTTGCGAGGTAGGCGACGATTGTGCGTATTTCTCGCGTAACTTTTGAAAAGAGCCTATTTATAGCCTGAACAATACGTAAAGAGCAAATTGAAACATTGAACGTCGCGTGAAAGTGGAACTTAATGAAGGCCTAAGTACTTTTTCGTAGTTTTTAGTTTTCGGATTTAAAAGATCGTCGGTTACAGTGTCCTGCTTACTGAGCAGAAAAACGCGGTCCCAGGTCCGTACATATCAAAGAGATTTATGGTAAAATCGCTTGTGTATCGTGTATTTTGCGAAACTCGTTGTTGTCGTTGGTTCCGGGTTTGAATGGATACAAAAATTTGAGCAACGGTATTATGTGATATGAGGGGCTCGGTGGCCTTAGAGCAACCGTTTTTGCTTACTGAGCAGAACATCATGAGTCTAATCTCAGGCCCATCCACATTCAAGATTCGTCAATAGTTTTATTTGTTAATTTGACTACATGGTAATAACAGCAACTCGGTGATTAAAAAGGTGCTCGTCTGCCTAGTGGCAAACGTTTTTGCTTACTGAGCAGAAGACCGTGGGTTTAGTCCCAAGCTCCTTCGCGTTATATGATCGTTAGGACATCAATTCAGCTTACCGTTTACCAAAACGAACCCTGCTGCAAACCCAACCCTCTTATCCAACATCCCAGTGATTCCTCGTGGAAGTGCAGAGGTGTTCTCGGCTTCCATCAAAGCGAGTGTCATGTCAACACAATCCTTCCCATTCCTTTCTTGACCTGTGTTCGGGCGCGGCCGGCGCTGGTATTGCCTAATTTAAGATCACCAGTTTTTACACATTGAGGATGATTGCTAGTCCCAAGCATCGTCTATTGGTTCTCTGTGTAATTACAGCTGATCTGGCAATAACAGAGTAGCAACCGTGGGCGGTCAATCAAGCTCAAGCTCAAGCTCAAGCTCAAGAGTGTCGCTTAGTTCGAGATCAAGAGCACATTGCTCTCCAAACCTTGTGTTCACAATCCCTACCCTGCCATCCATTTGTTACAATTTGTCACCCCTAACCTCGAGATAGCCGCGAGTAATCGGCCCCCGCTTTACTAACGTTAGTTTTAAGTAATTTTGTAATCTAATCAATGAATATTGGCTCCGCAAAGCTATAGCAAATGAGCCTGGAAAAATAAACGCATTATAAAAAAAAAAAAAAAAAAAAAAAAAAAAAAAAAACCTTACCTAAGGGAGACATCTGAAGTCGAGTTATTTACTCCTGCATTATGTAAGCGATCACCAATCGGTGATCGTCATTCGAATTGAGAGAGTGTGTTAAACTGAGAGAATGGCGTATGCAATGGAGAAGGCGTTAATAGCTGCTTGGTAACAAATCACTAGAGCGTCCTTGGCAACAGTGAAATGTGAATATGATCCTTATGAGACAGAAAGTGGAATCACTGACATGTGTTTTCGATTATCGAACCGCTTTATGCAGTTCGTTGGCTTGGGAAAATATTTGAAGCAAGGTCCCACGAGTGTGGTCTTGAAACTAATGGTTCTTGGAAATAAGGATAGCAAACATGGTTCTAGAATTTGATGACATGTAAGATTCACATGTCACAGTGGAATATTATTGATGGGGCGATCATGGTTGGATCTCTTTTATTGCGGCTGGAGAGGAATGTTCTCTAGTAAACCGGAACCCAGACAACGGGTCAATGCCTTGACGGAGGAAGCAACGGTGGAGGAGATTAAGCATATCGCTTGGCCGACGAGTCCTTTCGGCGCATAGGCGTCAAGTCAAAGTCCCTCCGGATTTTCGTGGGAAGTCCCGTAGTCGTTTAGTTTTCCCCGAGAACGAGCTAGGTACCTCAGCACAGTTTTCCAACAACAGCAACAACAACAGCAGCAATCATGTAGCATACCGAATTATCATTAATCAAACATCTTGACTTATTAAAAAAAAACCAGTAAAAAACCAATCAAGATCTAATTTCACAGTTGACAAATCCAAATCGTGAGACAGGATACAAAGTAACTTTCCCATGCAGTACCATTTTTAATTAAACAGAGACCATAGAAAATGCACTTAATTGCGAAACCCTAGCTTGTTCACATACCACAAGTGTTTCAACACTTGAATGCATTCCATTCGTTCCGACTCAATTTCCCACAGCTCAATTAAACTTCCAATCCAAACTAGTGATTTCCCTCAGGTCATTAACATTTATCGATATAAACAAACTAAACTCACAAACTCACAAAAAACCCAAAGCAGTAAAAACAAAGATTCAAATTACATCGCAGCACAACAACCGCGCCACCCATATTTTTATTGTCATTCGCTTACACTATGTACTTACCGACCTACGACAATATGTTTCTCGCTGTTCTACGCGCATGCGCGATGCACTAGAACAGCGCATAGATAGACTCACTATGATTGGTTGCAACAATGTATTTTACTACTGAAGCTCCTCCTGTAAGTGTAAGCGTGAAAAGTTTATCCAGTAAATGATTACGTTATGTAAAATTAGACTTAAGCTTTCGTGTTTAAATATCGAGAAATAAATCATGACAGTCCAGCCTGTCTGAATGAAGGAGAAGAGGCAGCAGATTTTGATTATTTCGGCTACGCAGCCGACTCGTTTCTGTTTGCCGAGGATTTGGTTCCACAACAGGTCGTTCAAATTGGTCAACCTTACTTCAAAAGACGAAGAGAAGACGAAACCGAAGATTCTGATACTGACACCGAATTTTACGATTTCGCAGCAGATTCTCAAATTTTCGACCAGATTCCTGCTTTCGAAGAAGCCTTTCGCTATGGCTCCTCATGCGCAGAAGAATCCTATACTGTGTAACCAGTTGGTTACAATCCGTAGATTTTCGTCTGTATGAGTTGTTGTTTGGAAAATTCACGTATTTTAAGAACAAACCCAAAAGGCACACACAGTAGCGAGAGGATTAGTACCGCTGCAAAAACACTCGAACGATACAAAAAGGAGGAAAATCGTAGCTTTAAGCTGAAAATGGAGAATGATCGGCAAAATGCATGCGAGTGGCCATCTTCTAAAAAAAAACCTTCTAATGAAAAGTAATTAGGCATCCGTGTAGACCAGTTGAGTGTGAAGTGCAGTACAAATATAATACAACCCCTCCCCTCCCCTTTGTGCGGTTTTGACTGGAAAGCCTGCCTCCATTTCCGAAATTTCCCTGATTGAATTGTAATAATTCGCAGGACCTCGTACCGTTAAATGAAACGGTCTTACACGGCTCGGCTCGGAAGTCATGATAGCTTCGGATCCTAATCCCTAATGATCCTCGATCGTCCATCAGGGACGATTCCCTCAGGCCGCTGGCTGGCCATAATTGCCAAGGAGGGTCCCGTCTCAGCTCGACCAAGGTGGCCTTGCCACGGTCAGCCGATGTCGTCAACGACAGAAGACGCCTGCCAGCCAAACGAGCCAGCGACGTATGTGGCTGATGAACGCCACCAGATCCCAATTTTGCAACGAAACGCTGTTAGCAGCCCGCGTCGCATGTTTCCGGCCAACGCCAGCGGAGATCCCGCTGCAGCAGTGATGGGCAAATAAATGGTTTTAGAAAATGTGAAAATTCCTGTGTATTCATACTTTGTTCGCATAGCCCCTCCGAATACCCAGTAACATGCCGGCCCTGCGACACAGTTCAGGGGTCTCATGCTACTGAGCTAGTTACCCGAGAGTGTTTGGTCATGCCATAGTCACAACTGTTTCGCTAAGGCAATCGTTCAGACCTGATGGAATATTTGGGGGTTAATACGTATCGACATCACCCAATAAGTACTGGGACGTGTATGGACATCCCTATAAAGTCCTGTGGATTTCCCATCGAAGTCCATACCAATTGAAACCAATGACTGGCAAGGATACCTAAGGAAAAACGTAGGAGAAAACGATAAAATTTTCATCCCGGAAGACCCTTGGCAAGACCGGGATTCAAACTTGGCCGAAATACAAAACCCATCACCCACACCCCCTATGATGCGGTTTTTTTGACGTAGGACTACGTCTGTGATTTCTATATGGGGGTACACTTGTGAAAATTAATAATTCAGCTGCCCCTGGACCAATTGCTATAATTTTATCACCAATCGATCAGAAACATTTCTACGCATCAATAGCAATGCTTTCGACTAATGATTTTCAGCATTGTCTAATGTACAAATAAAAAAGGATAATTTTATCACTGTTGTCATGAAATAAACGTTTTTCTCAAACCCAGTCGTTATAATCGAGTACCACTTGGTTGCACATCATTCTGCTTTAACCTGAAAAGTTATAGCACTGCTGTCTAGCCTCAACTCATTTTCGCTTCGGACGGCGTGGTGCGCAGGCAGCAGAAGCAGCAATAGCAGCAGTAGGAAGGTGGTGGCAGGTTAGGTACTCCACTCTTCTACCTAACAAGCAACTATGGCTGGTCGTGGTAAAGGAGGAAAAGGTCGTATCTCCGGTCTGAGGTGTGGTGAAGGTGTTCCTAGAAAATGTGATTCGTGGATTTCGTCTACGCTTTGAAGCGACAAACACACTCTGTACGGTTTCGGAGGTTAAATCATCACCAACTTTGGCAACAAAACGGCCCTTTTCAGGGCCAATAAGCTTATTACAGTAAAGAGTTGGACTATAATTTATCTGTGCCTGTTTTCCATATTCAGAACCACACGCCCCCAACGACTTCAAAAAATGCTCTCCAGAGTTGTAATCTTGTAACCAAACTTGGAAGCAGCGGTGCAAGTGATTTTGTTCGATTCTCTTTATCTTTCGTTAATGACTCGTTAATTGCCCTTTGCTTTCAAGGTATTGACATTGGCAAACTACGCAAAAAGAGAGTGTCGCTACTTGATAGCAAACTACTCATGATGGGAGGAGTCTATGTAGCTTACCGGCGTGTGCAAAAAGAAAGGCAATCAAAATGTCATTTTGTGCACCAATCACCAGCTAGTACGGGTGATGAATAACATCCGAAGTAACAAAGCTGTATCCAAGTCCACAGCCATGGCATTGTTAGACGTTGAGAAAGCGTTTGATAATGTCTGGCACAATGGGCTTGTGTACAAGCTTTGTAACTTCAGCTTTCCATTACATCTGGTTAAAATCACCCGTAGCTACCTCCAGCAAAGGTCGTTTAAGGTATCGTTGAATTGTTGTCTTTCCGACACGTTTTCCATCCCAGCAGGAGTCCCGCAAGGCAGTCTGCTGGGACCCTTGCTTTACAGCATTTACACTTCCGACATTCCTCCCCTTGGAGACGGTTGCGTGTTTTTCCTGTTCGCAGATGATACCGCAATAGCCGTCAAAGGAAGGATGCCTCGCGAAATAACGAACAAACTTCAACGATGCCTTAACGCCTTTGCTGATTATGCCACCACGTGGAAAATCAAAATCAATGCTTCCAAAACACAAACAATCATGTTCCTCCATCGGCAATCACCCAAACTAAAACCGGCTCCCTCTTGTACTGTAATCATGGATGGCACAAGGGTTGAGTGGTCCGCCGAAGTAACCTATCTCGGGATGTTGTTTGACGAAAAGCTCCTATTCCGCTCGCATGTGGAGAAAACCGTAGTCAAGTGTTCCGCCTTGGTTAGGAGTCTGTATCCGCTGATTTGCCGCAGATCCCGCCTCTCAAGGGTGAACAAACTGGCCGTCTACAAACAAATCGTAGCACCTGCGATCCTCTACGCAGCTCCGGTGTGGGAATCATGTGCACAGACTCACAGGAACAAAATTCAGGTCGCTCAGAATAGAGTGCTGAGGATGGTTCTTGATCGTCCTTTCGACACTAGAATAACAAATTTACATGAAGAGGCAGGCATTGCCAAAATAGATTCCAAAATTAACGAAATTAAGACTAAATTTACACAAAAATGTAATTTATCAGAACATGCTTTGATAAGCAATTTGTATATAGTAGGTTAGGTGTACATAGAAGTTGTAGGTTAGTTGTAGTTGTAAATAGTAGTTATAAGTAGTCTCCCTTTTCCAATTCAAATCAAACCAATCCCACCAAGGTGGTCATACTTTAAAATAGGCCTGATAGGACTAGGAACTGTAAATAATAATTAAAATCTCAAATGTACCAAAGTTGAAAAGACGCATCTGTGTCACTTAACAAATTCATACATGTAAACCACACAATCACAAGAAATAAAGATCATTTAAATGGCAAAAAAAAAATGTCATTTTGTGTTCATTAGCAGCTTGAACGTCAAGCAGTACAGTTCGGTCTTTGCTCGCTCTGTCGAGTTGTTCGATTAACCTATAGTTTGTTACAAACGTTCGCAGATATACGTCGCGTCGTCAGTAGTGTCGGTCGCATAGCGTGATGGGAAGACAGCGCTCTCGGAGCAGACTTCGTGACCAAGCGGAGAAGAAGAACAGTGGTGAGGGTAGCTCGGTACCTACCTCAAATAGGTACGCTACTCTGCCCACCGATGTTGGAAATACCAACCCAGTCCCGGTGAAGCGGACGAAAAAGAGGAAGAAGAATCAAGGACAGTCCGATGGTACGAGCGGACGCGACGATGTTACCGCGACGAACGCCAGCGACATCGGTGATTTCGGCGACGCCGTCGAAACCGAGAATTCTGCCGGCCCGAGTGCGGTGAAAATCAAGCTTCCTCCACTGGTGGTGAAGCAAGTACCACTCAACACGCTGATTGGCGATCTCTCATCGCTGGGCGTTGCCGCTGAATTTAAGCTCGGCAGGATCGGCACCAAGGTGATGCTGCGAACAAAAGCGGAGTACGAAGTGGCCGTGAAATATCTGAAGGATTCCAAGGCGGAATTCTTCACGCACGACATCCCCGGCGAGAAGCCCTTCAAGGTAGTCATCAGGGGTCTACCAAATTTCGACCCCAAGATGGTCGAAGCTGAAATCAACCGGTACAAGCTAGCCCCAATCGCTGTATTCCGAATGACAAGGAGAGACGAAAACGTGAAGACGTACCCGGATTGCCTCTTCCTGGTGCACTTCCAGAAAGGGACGGTGACTCTCAATGCGCTGCAAGCCATCCGATCGATCTACTCCATCATCGTACGATGGGAGCCATACCGTGGCGGCCATCGTGACGTAACGCAGTGCCAGCGGTGCCTCAATTTTGGTCACGGTACCCGCAACTGCAACATCAAGCCACGCTGCAGCAACTGCGCTCAAGAACACGCCACTTCCAACTGCCCTGCGGATGGAGCCGTGGCGTTAAAATGCGCCAACTGTGGTGGTGCACATCAAGGTTCCGACAGACAGTGCTCCAAACGCGAGGACTTCAAACGCATCCGAAAGCAGGCGTCAAGCAACAATCAACCAGGACGCAAGAAGGACAAAACCCCAGCATTCAGGACGGAGGATTTTCCGCCTCTTCGTGCTCCCCAGCAAAGGCAAGCGAATTCGCGGGTGCAACCCGCCCCTCCTCAAGAAGCTTCCGGTGATTCTGCTGGCCAAAGCTCTCCATCCCCCCCTGGATTCTGGAGACAACCAACAACGCAAAACAACAACCCCGATCTGTTCTCAGCGGATGAACTGATGGAAATTTTCGTCAACATGTCCGGTGCTCTTCGTAAGTGCCGCAATAAGCCCGAACAGATCCAAGTGCTCGGTAAGTTCATCATCCAGTATGGCGTCTAAACCGCTAACTATCGTTACCTGGAATGCTTGCTCCGTAAGAGCAAAAAGGATTGAGCTTGCCGACTTCCTCCGCAAGCACAGCATCGACGTGGGCCTTCTAACCGAGACCCATCTAAAGTCCGGCGACAGCTTCTGGTTGCCTGACCACAACATTATCCGGCTTGATCGCACCAGCTCCAGGGGGGGTGGTGTTGCGGTCGTCGTCAAGAAAGGAATAAAATACCACACTCTGTCCCATATCCGCACCTCTATCATCGAGGCCCTTGGTGTGGAGGTGGAGTTGTCGACTGGATACGTCCAGTTCATCGCCGTCTACTGCCCTCGACAGTGTGCCGCCAGCAGTGGACTAGCGGCTAAATTTAAGAAGGACCTGTCCACCATCACCCGTACCGGTTCCCGCTTCGTAGTAGGAGGAGATCTGAATGCTCGCCATGAGGCCTGGCGGAACTACCAGCAGAACCAGAACGGTCGTCTCCTGTTCGACCACTCACAGCATGGGCTGTACTCCGTTTGGTTTTCGGATGAACCAACATTCATCTCACCGGCGGGCAACCCATCGACGCTAGACCTGTTCCTGACAAATATCGGCTTGTCCAAGCCGGTAGCCTTGAACGAACTCAGCTCCGACCACCAACCGGTGGTGTCTGAGCTGGGCTGCAACGTGGCTCCTGCTTCAAGCCTGCGCAAGGACTACCATCACGTAAACTGGGCCCAATTTGGACGCGTGGTAGACAGGCACATCATCGACAACCCGCCGCTTGACACCGTGGAGGACATCGACCGAGCGTTGGAGGGACTCCACCAAGCCATAACCGTGGCTGACGAGACGTGCGTCCGACGAGTTCCTGTGAGGGGTAAGTTTATTGCTATTGATTCCCACACCCAACTCTTAATTCGCCTGAGAAATGTTCGTAGACGCCAGTTTCAGAGGACTGGAGATCAAGCGAGGAAACGTGAAATGGCCGATCTGAACAAGGAGATTGCTTCCAGAATGGTCTCACTCCGGAACAAAAGTTTCGGGCGGCTTGTCCAGAATCTGGACGACCGCTCCAGACCATTCTGGAAAGTTGCCAAGGTCTTAAAGACGCACCCTAAACCCATTCCGCCACTAAAAGATGAAAATGATGACGATCGGCTCATAATTACCCCTCAGGAGAAAGCAAATGCGATTGGTGAGCATATTGCCAAATCGCACATGCTTGGCTCCAACATCCAAAGTCCGCTCGAAGTTCAGGTTGAGCAATGCGTACTCAACCTTGATTCCTCCCCTTGTGCCATCCCTCCGGAGGATAGAATCACAGTGGAACAGATTTGCTCAGCGCTGAAATGCACCAAAAACATGAAGGCCCCCGGGTTTGACGGAATATTCAACCTAGTGTTGAAAAATCTCAGCATGAAGGTTCACTCTCTGCTGGCTGCTGTCTTCAACAGATGCTTGGAACTGCACTACTTTCCAAGTATCTGGAAGACAGCGAAAATCATACCTATCCGCAAACCCGGGAAGGACCCAACGCTAGCTTCAAGCTACAGACCAATCAGCCTCCTTTCAGCGCTGAGCAAATTGTTCGAGAAACTCATTCTCAATCGTTTGCTCAAGTTTGTCGAGGAAAATAACATTCTCCTTCCGGAACAGTTTGGGTTCAGAAAGGGGCACTCCACCAATCACCAGCTGGTGCGGGTGATGAATAACATCCGAAGTAACAAAGCTGTATCCAAGTCCACAGCCATGGCCTTGTTAGACGTTGAGAAAGCGTTTGATAATGTCTGGCACAATGGGCTTGTATACAAGCTTTGTAACTTCAACTTTCCTTTACATCTGGTTAAAATCACCCGTAACTACCTCCAGCAAAGGTCGTTTAAGGTATTGTTGAATGGTTGTCTTTCAGACACGTTTTCCATCCCAGCAGGAGTCCCGCAAGGCAGTCTGCTGGGCCCCTTGCTTTACAGCATTTACACTTCCGACATTCCTCCCCTTGGAGACGGTTGCGTGTTTTTCCTGTTCGCAGATGATACCGCAATAGCCGTCAAAGGAAGGATGCCTCGCGAAATAACGAACAAACTTCAACGATGCCTTAACGCCTTTGCTGATTATGCCACCACGTGGAAAATCAAAATCAATGCCTCCAAAACACAAACAATCATGTTCCTCCATCGGCAATCACCCAAACTAAAACCGGCTCCCTCTTGTACTGTAATCATGGATGGCACAAGGGTTGAGTGGTCCGACGAAGTAACCTATCTCGGGATGTTGTTCGATGAAAAGCTCCTCTTCCGTTCGCATGTAGAGAAAACAGTAGTCAAGTGTTCTGTCTTGGTTAGGTGTCTGTATCCGCTGATTTGCCGCAGATCCCGCCTCTCAAGGGTGAACAAACTGGCCGTCTACAAACAAATAATAGCACCTGCGATCCTCTACGCAGCTCCGGTGTGGGAATCATGTGCACAGACTCACAGGAACAAAATCCAGGTCGCTCAGAATAGAGTGCTGAGGATGGTTCTTGATCGTCCTTTCGACACTAGAATAACAAATTTACATGAAGAGGCAGGCATTGCCAAAATAGATTCCAAAATTAACGAAATTAAGACTAAATTTGCACAAAAATGTAATTTATCAGAACATGCTTTGATAAGCAATTTGTATATATTAGGTTAGGTGTACATAGTAGTTGTAGGTTAGTTGTAGTTGTAAATAGTAGTTATAAGTAGTCTCCTTTTTCCAATTCAAATCAAACCAATCCCACCAAGGTGGTCATACTTTAAAATAGGCCTGATAGGACTAGGAACTGTAAATAATAATTAAAATATCAAATGTACTAAAGTTGAAAAGACGCATCTGTGTCACTTGAAAATTCATACATGTAAACCACACAATCACAAGAAATAAAGATCATTTAAATGCAAAAAAAAAAAAAAAAAAAAATGTCATTTTGTGATTGTTTCCCAAACACAGACATCATATTGAAACACCATCGTGATTATGCATTGTAGCATTCTCCGTAAATTCCAATTGGTACAGTTAGTGCTTCAATGTTTACATTCCGCGTTGGATAGAGTCAATATTCAAAGTGAAACAAGTGTTTATTGAGAAATTTTGTAGAAATTTTCAAAATATCTCAACACATGGCTGCTAAATATCTCCGCGATTATCGGAAGCACGTGAGAGACTAGGAGTCAGGGAACCTGCGAAACAGACGCGGACAGTTGTTGAACGCGTTCGAATGTGTCGAGCCAACAAGAAAGCGGCCAAAGGTTATTCTAATTTTAGGATTTATTCAATAACCGCCAATAACGTTTAATTTGGAGTAAAGTTTCTAAACCATTTATTTTGTTATTAATATATTAGTGAACGGTGCATGAAAAACAATCTCGTAGTTCTACGTCAACAATGCCCCTTAACTTTTTCTTTATCGTTCAATCTTCATAACAATCTTGTAAAACAAAACAAAAAACCCTCCGCAGCTGACATGCTCCATTTTCACGTCCATGGCTGCTTGAAATCGAAAACGAATGAAATTTAAAATAATATCAATATAAGCTTACACACTTTAAAATAAAAATACTTGAACATATCCCCATTTTACCCATTGAGAATTGCATATTTCTGGATCAACAATAGAAAAGTGCCCATCAGCATTTGTAAACAAACCGTTCCAAAGCCCTTTACTCACAAAGCGAAGGCCACCCACGCAAACCAACACCATCATCGGATAGGGGAAACTTCCACCTACACGATGATGGTGTTGGTTTGTGTGGGCGGCCTTCGATTTGTGAGGAAAGGGCTTTGGAACGGTTTGTTTACAAATGCTGATGGGCCCTTTTCTATTGTTGATCCAGATTTGTGAAATCGATGACAGTTATTCTGAATCACCCTGTATTTTCAAACATTCTCTCGCAAATCCAAATCGCAACCAAATGCGTTCAAATTGGGAACAGTTGTTGGGAACCTCAATACTTATCGAAAAAGCAGTGCAAAATACCATAATTTACCATACAAACTGAACCCACCGTACTCAATACAAACCGAAAGAGCTGGGGGTTGAAAATTTGACCCACCCAAGCCACCAATCTCAGGACATTGCCACCAGCACCCGGGCGGTTTTTTGCTCATACAAAGCTACATTACTCCGCAGCCGTCGTCGCGTTGACGCCCATTGATACAGCGAGGAAGAAATTCGCCGAGTTTCTCTCGTTTGACTCTGCAGCAGGTTCATGGCAAAACCGAAAGGTCCTCAAGCGACAGTGGTGATTTAAATTATAGGCCTCCGATCCGGCTCGGTTGGCTCTGCTGGCCCGCTTAGCGTTGGCACATGAGATGAGCCAGCATATTTCCTTATCGGCCTCAGATCGATGATGGGTCCTCAACGCTGAACGCTACTGGTGCCCAGGGCGGGATTCGGTTTCACTTTGGCACCGTCCGTCCGTCCGTCGTCGTTGTCATCGGCTGTGTTGTTAGAGAGTTTGCCTGATGGGCGCTTGCTTTCTCCTCACAAAATGGAACTAATGGAAATGGATTTGCGGATCCTGTTCCAATAATGTGGTCCATTCTGGAATTGGTGTCGAGGGATGGGATCGATAGGTACTTGAAAACTGCCTCTAGTGCCTCGAACGGAGGAGGAAATGACTAAATGAGTATCATGATGGAGATAATTAACACTGCAAGGAAACTGGGACTAGGTCCTGCTGATTTGGTGGAATAGACAAACCGACATGAGTGACCATAGAAGTTGCCATGCAATTGCTAAGCTACGAACAAGTGTGCTAACTTTATGTGTTGGTTCGTGTCTGATATTTTCTGGACAAATTAGTTTTATCTAGATTATTAAGATTCGATCAGAATTTAAATTTGAGTTCCATGTCGGTTTGTCGGTGGTATGAACGCTTATTCACTAGATTATTGTAGCTGTTATTATTCAGTATAAATCATGCAAACCGAAAAACAAAAATGTTGGTGTAAAATTTCGAATCCGACACGTTCAATTTTTGGAACAACGAAGTGACAAAGGGACGAACGAATCTAACGGAAAAACGATCATCAGACTGAATACGGCAGTACATTCAAAACATGGTTGATTACTTAATCGTATTGCAAATGGAAACACTAAACAACAGAACAAAAGATCCCATTCTCTAATAGCAGAATGCAACGATGTCAGAATATTTGAAAAGAATAACCCAGAACGGAAATGTAAATGTGTCTGCCAGCATAATGGTGTCTCACAATGCCATTTCATACCAGCAGCGGAACGACCACTACGAACCTTCCTAGGCAGCTCACAGGTAGATGTTTATTCGTCGCAGCGGCTGCGGTTGAAAACGAGGGTCCGTGTCAATGTTTTTTTTTTTTAAATAAATTAAATGTAATTGATTGCATTGGAAATTAAGCAACCTTTCGATCTGGAATTGATTCATTGAATTTTGTTTTCTCAAAAAATTTCTTCTGATTGAAACAACGTCAAATATCCCAAAACAAAAGTCAACCCACTTCCTTTACGACGTTCCAAAGTGATGCAATGTTCACCAAATTAAACACATTAAATATCTTAAATAAACAGTGAGCCAACGAACCAAAACTGTGTATCGCTCTGCAGCTAGAAGGGAAGGATCCTTTACCGCCCCGTGGGGGATACGCTTGTCCCAACTATCTTGACACACCGAACGTGGAGCATAGGAAAGCACTATTACAGCGCGCGCACAAGGAAAACCACTTTCCACTTTTGGAGCCATGAATGGTGCAAAATCGCGAAGGCGCGTTACAGTTTCCCATTCTATTCTTGTCTGGAGAAGATGGTCTTGACTTCGAAGAAAGCAAAACGGCAAATGCGAATTCGTTACGCTCTGCGCGGAAGATTTCTTGCTTTTGTGTGACATTTTTTTTCATTTCGAATCGGTTTTATCGTCGTCCTCCCAGCTCCCAGTGGTTCCCCATGTATTTTGCGCAGTTTAAAGATATGATTTTTGACTGAAGATGGTTTGGCTTGTCCTTGTTTGCCCGTTTACCATGTATTTTGGATGAAAAATGACCCATATTTAAGATAACATATTCATTAGCTTTTGAAGTTGTCATTGTAACACCTTAAAATTTTCTATGAAAATGCGTGTTTTGATGATATTCACTACTTTCTAGAGCATGTCATACTTTAAAAATAAGATTTCAAAAAAAGTTCTAATACAAGCGATTTTTTTTTAAATTAATTTATTTGTACAGGCTCAACTGAATAAATTTTTCAGAGCCAAGTAATCATTTGCGTTATTTATTTATTTATTTTGTTTTTCTTCATCTGACTTAACGTGTCTAAATGAAGCTTGATGGGGAAAAGCCTAGAAAAGGCGTAAAAACCCCAAATCTTTTTGAAATACATGATTCACAATAATACAATACAATCACAACGAACATTAATCAAGTCTATAGCATAAAAAAAAAGTTATCCTCCTATGGCATAGAGTTGTCCGTGAATCAGGTAGAAGTCCTCGTCATGCAGTTGAACCGGAAACAAAAAATAAACAGGCAGCACAATCCTTCACGTGTACATTAAATGGACAGCTACTCACCTTCTAAGAAGTCTGCGTTGAATACGGTGACGAAAGGTTTCCGCTGCACAGTTGAAGTCGAAAAACTCGTTGAAACTCGTTGAAACGCCCAGACATGAACCGTATTGGATCATGCAAGCTGTAGTTCGCAGCAAGAGGTCCAAGATGCAGGAAACTCCTTGACCGAAGAACTCGTTCGGGTGCGTGGATTTCGAATTCAGCCAAGATTCCTGACTAATCGTCCGCCTATGTTCTAGTGTTTCAAGACCCAGGAGTTGACAACGATCTTCGTACGGTGGAAGGTTCACAGGGTCATTCCAAGGACGGTGACGAAAGGCATACCGAACAAATTTCCTTTGAACAGATTCAATCCTCGCTATCCAAACTTCTTGATACGGGCACCATACTACCGAGCTGAATTCCTAGATCGATCGAACTAGAGAGCAGTATAGAGCTTTTAGACAGGCAGGATCGCGAAACTCGTCAGCGATCTTGAAAATGAACCTGAGTTGCCTGTTAGCTTTCGCAACGATGCCCGAGTAATGAAGCTTGAATGTTAAGGCGCAGTCCAGCGTGATTCCTAGGTCACGAACATTGTCCACACGTTGCAGAAGTTGGTGATTTATCGTATAGTTGAATGCCACTGGTTTCAGCTTGCGATGAAATGAGATGATATTACATTTTTGTACATTCAACGTGAGATAGTTTCTTGAGCACCACTCTTCGAAAGTATCGATTAGGTGATCATATAGATCTTCACATCATCCGCGTAGAACGATCGGCAACCAGTTCGGAGGATCAGTTCGGCCTCATTCAAAAAAATCGAGAATAGCAATGGTCCCAAGTTGCTACCTTGAGGAACACCGGAGCTGTTTGTAAAATAGTCCGATTGCTCTGATCCGATTCTAACAGTTCTAAAAGTTCCCGATTGGTCAGATAGGACTTGAACCAACGAGTTCAACCCGAGAATACACCGAGTTTTTCAAGTTTAGCTAGCAGTATGGAGTGGTCAACCCGGTTGAATGCAGCCTTGAGATCTGTATATACAACGTCCAGCTGCGCTCCAGATTCCATACTCCGAATACATAAAGAAATGAACGGAGCTAGATTTGTTGAAACTGATCTCTTGGGATAAAAACCGTGTTGTTCAGGAGAAATGTAATGTCTGCAGCTAGAGAATAATGCGTCGTTGATGATGATTTCGAAAACTTTAGAGCAGGCACTGAGTGATGTGATCCCTCGGTAATTTTCGACGTTTCTCTTGTCTCCTTTCTTGTAGATCGGGAACATGAATGACGATTTCCAACGCGTATGGAACTACCCCTGCTGTAATGAAATATTGAACAGCTTCGAAAGCGGTGTTGTAAGCTCTGAACAGCATCGCTTCAGGATACTTGAGGGGATTCCGTCTACTGTAACCAAGGTAATCGAAAAATTGAAAGCTTCACTGGGAGTGTCCCTCACCGCTTCAGCAACTTGGGACAACGAAGCCGTAGTGTCATTGAAAATGCTTTTGAAATGTTCTGCCAGAAGATTGCATTTCTCAAGGGAATTGCTGGCGATTCTATCACCCAGGTGAATTTCAACTGGTAGACCCTCCTCGTTTCGTTTGGTATTCACGAATGACCAGAACTGCTTTGGATTAAGCCGTAAATTAGCCTGCACACGCCTTGTGTAGCTCTTGTAAAGAATGCGGTTGTATGTGCGATATTCGTTGCTCGCTGTTGAAAATAATCGTTTGGTGAATGGGTTATGAGTACGACAGTACTTACGGTCTCAGACGCTTCAAATTCCGTAGTCGAGCATTTGACCATGCGGGTTTGGGACTCCTCAATGGGACAGAATCAGTTATTGCCCGGCCAACGACCTCAGCGAAGTAGTTGACGGCTTCATCAATAGATGAACACGTGTCAAGGAACTACCAAACTGCCTGGGCAAGCGAGTGACTCAGCGCGACGAAATCTGCTCTACGAAAGTCGAGCTCATGTACATCAACAGGGGGGTTATCGTAGCGAACAGGAACAGATAGGTTGATGGAAACTTCCAACGCAGGATGATTGGTGTCGATGCCAATCAAAGGCTCTGGGGCTTCTAGGATAGAACATTCCAGTCCTGCAGCTTCGTTCGCCAGAACGAGATCAAGCAGCCGAGAGTTGCTATTCAGTATCGAGTTGATTTGCGTTAAGCCATGCAGGTTGAAACCATCAAGGAGAGCACAGCATGATGCGGGCATGTTCGAGCGAAGAACATCAATGCTAGGAAGATCGTTTGCAGGAACGTTCCATGAGAGCCCAGACTGATTGTAGTCACCAAATATCAGAGCTAGGTCATTTTGTTTTAGTCGAGAGAAAACGGTACCAATCCAACTGATGTGGTTTGCAATGCTGCTCGAATCAGATTTCCGGTCTGAAGGTAGATACATAGCGCCAATACTTATTGATCTACGAGGCGTCGTTATTTTGACCCACAGCAGCTCTAGAGAAGTGCAAACTGGAGCAGGATCGATGCAGGAGCTTAGGCGTTTGGATACCGCAATCAAGACGCCTCCCCCACGCGATTTGGTACTATTCTGGTGGTTGCGGTCGTTTCGAAATACCGTGCATAGACTGCCAAATAAATTATACATACAGTGCTTTTCCGATTTTTTCGACCCCCGATTTGGTAAGCTTTTTTTCCCGATTTTGTCAGCCTGAAAATTTTGCTGAACTTTTTGGTTTTTAAGGATGAATTTGTTTTGTCGCAACAATAACAGAGGTAGCTCAAATAAACTTCAATTATTGTGACACTGCACAGCTGTATCGAGTCCCTCCCGATAAATGTAACTAGGTGGCGGATAGAGCTGAGCTGGGATGGCTGAAATAAAAGTTATGGGCAGATACCCCATTCAAGAAGAAGGTTTCGCGATCGCCAAAATTAACTGAATATTCATAAGCAGTTGCTACGTACCCGGATGGAGCAGTTCCACGAGACGCTGGTTGGACTTACCGAAGAGCTGATCGGACGAAGACCGGTAGTCATCGGAGGAGACTTCAATGCTTAGGCAGTGAAGTGGGGAAACAGATGTACCAACGCAAGACAGCACATTCTGCTGAAAGTCCTGGCGAAGCTGGAAATTAAGCTGTTCAATAAAGGCACCACCAGGACTTTTCGCAGAGATGGCCGGGAATCCATTATCGACGTCACTTTATTGCAGACTGCAGTCTGTCGCTGGTGGAAAACATGAATTGGAGAGTGTGTGAAGGATAGACCTATAGTGACCATCAGGCAATCCGATATGGCATCGGCCAACGGAATCCTGTGGCAGTAGAGAGGACGAGAACTTGCGACCTGAAGTGGAAGACGAGTAGACAGAATAGTTAGGAAGAGCATATGGCCTCCAGCTTACTGCTGCAACGAGACAATTAGCACCCTCCACGCTAGTTGTCTCAGAGCCAGAAGACGTGTTCAGAGAGCAAGAACAGAAGCAGACAGAGAGGAACGTAGAGGAATATTCCGAGCACATAAACGAAAGATAAAGCATTGCAAGTCAAACTGTCAACTGGATCTGGGTCGAGACGCTGCTTCCAACGACGCACACCGTATCGCAATGACGAAGATCAGATGTCAAGTCATGCTCCTGAAAGTCATCGTGGAAGGACTTTTCTCGAAGCACGATCCAACGACCTGGCCACGTACATCGTATGGAGACGGAGAGGGAGATAACGACGAAGTCACCAACGAGCAACTCGCAGCAGTGCCTGCTGGATACACTCGGAAAGCTCTTGGAGGGGATCATCCTGAACAGACTGACGAAATGCACGGAGAGTGAGCAAGGATTGTCGGAGAGGCAGTTCGGATTTCGAAAAGGAAGAGCAAAAGTGGATGCAATTTGGACAGTTGTCGAGAGAGCCGAGTGTTCGGAAACCAAACCAAAATTTTTGTAGCAGCCTCTTTTTTGTGGCAGCTCAAAAAGAAGTGGTCTAATTCTGCTCTTGTGCGCTACACAGCCGTTTCCTCGTTCTAGCTCTTGCTTCTAATTACCACGAATTCTCCCGTTCAAATCGTCGCTTGCTTTCCTATACATCTGTTTCAAATTTAATCAGCTTCAACAAAAGAAATAATCATAATTTCCTTCTATTTTCAGTTTGCCGACAGGAAACCAGATGCACAGTATAAACGAACTTTATGATCTGAAATAAATTTCTCACGTTTCAACACTTTTTGTTTTGATAAATTCCTCTTTAATTTCACTCTGTCTGCTAACAATCTCTATCTGCTAACAATATCCATTTGTAAATTCTATTTGGTTTGTTTGGTTTTGTTTTTCTCTTCCCTTTCTTCACATCTGACAACAGTACGATACGGCAATAACATTAGGTACGCCAACCGCAGCTACGCACACTGTTGTGTTGGGTTTGCTGCCCTACGGTGTTGACATACCCCAGCCCGTAACATCAGGTAGTTCCTCTGGCAGTCCCGGATTTACTTTCAGACCTTCATCACCGCTAAGTTCACTACAGCACGCCGGTAGACTCTTCTAGCCGTCTGCACTATCGCTAGCCTCACTCTTCCGTCTGGTCCTCGGAGTACGTCTTCCACGATCTCTCCTATCCAGCTTTTCCGGGTTTTTCCATCCACTATGAAGACCAGGTCGTTCACCTGTAGCGGCTTATGCTCCTCGAACCACTTCGTCCGTCTGTTGATTGTCTTTCCTTTGGTTTGTTTTTTTCCGTCGATCTTGTTTTCCGTGCTGAGCACCAATGCTACCGACGTGCCAGGAAGGCAGCTCCCACACCTGGACCCTACCTATCGACCCATCAACTCATGAACCGGGGACCAACGGCTTTACTTCCCATCCGAAGGAAGGCGTGATCAGAGATGTTATGCCTCAGAACATCCCGGCGGCGCCGATGGGATTGAGCCCAGGCCTGCTGGGGTGAGAGGTAATCACGCTTACCACTACACCACCGGCACCGTTAGTTTGTTGATTGTCGGCAAGTATTCTTTGCACCATTTTTCCCACATTCGGTTCGCCAGGTATTGAGAACGCTTGTAAGTGTCTCGTAGAGCCTCCGCAATGTCCACTGGCTGGAACCAAGTCCGCACTTGTCACCGACCCACGAAGGAAATGGTTCGGGGTAATCGGTTCTTACTCAGCTGATTCCTGCGGCATGCACGTTAGCGGCCGGGCTTTAATCATGTCCTCTGCTTCAGCTAGTGTTGTGTGCAGAACCTCGTCGGACAATGTTCGCCCATCGTCTAGTGCCTTCATCGCCTCCTTTACCGACCTCACCATCCGCTCCCACATGCCGTCCGAGTAGCACACTTGCATCACAATAAGTTACAGCAACTTGTTTATGACTGAAATAAGTCGTATATAAGTTTCTACAATTGATTTGTTACAAGCGTGCTACTAGGGATGCGACTGACAGCGATGGACTTTACACCACACGCAATTGCCCATCACTTGACGGATTGCAGCTCGGGTGTTCGGGATCCAGAACCTTTGGCGAAGCTCGTTCATCACCGTCTCTCGATTGGCGTGTCCATACTTCTCGTGGTAGAACTGGATCAGCTTCTCTGTCGTCGCGTGCTTTCTTGGCAGAATGATTGGACACCTTTTGTCGAAAAGCATGTCAACGGACATCTCCATTCTACCACCCAAGCGCAGCACACCTTCTTTGTCCAGAATCGGAGTAAATTTGTACAGGCAACTGCTCTTCTTCACCGTTTCCATTACTTCATCTGGTTGTTGTTCCAGATTCTTGGTGAGGATGCTCATCTCATCTGGGAAACCTTCGAACTGCGCTTGCTTCCACAGGATGATCTGCGCAGTTCGAAACTCAACTCTCTCGAGCGGACGTTGTATCGATTGCATGGGTACCAGGATTTGATGTTGCTGGTTATCTGTTGCCTTCAAGGTGACTATCGGCAGCCCTGCTACCTTTCGTTTGCAATTGTCGATGAACCTGACCGCACACGCCATCACCCTTTGCAGCGTTGTCCATCTCGAGCATCGGTCTACTTCAACCACGCCATGGAATGTCACGTGGCCCCTGGCTTCCTCGTACGTCTCTTCGATCGGCACCTCCATAGTCAGCCACTGGTCTTCGGGCTGGTGCAGGAACGGTGCACCCATGAACCATACCCCATCGCTTTCCAGATCGTTACCTCGATGTCATTTCGTCAGGACGCCCGCGATATTCTGCTTCGTTGGAACCCATCGCCAATCCGTCGCTCGCCAGTATTTCACCGATCCTGAACGCAACAAACTGTTTGTATTTATGTTGGTCAGACCGGATCGAACTCCAAACCGTTCGTGAATCTGTCCACAGTACGCATCGATCGATTTTCAGTGAATGCGTGGCGATCATCGTTTGACTCATCCGCGCTTCAAGTACAGCCGCCATCAACTCCAGTCGCGGGATTGACTGGCGCTTCAACGGTGCCACTTTCGATCGAGCCATAGCTAGAACACACCGCACAGCTCCGTCGATGACTACTCGCAGATACGCAGCACAGCCGTATGCGTGTTCGCTGGCATCCGTGAAGATGTGAACTTCGATTGACTCAACCGCAGACGACAAGGAATCTCCAAGATAGCAACGTGGAATCCTAATGTTTTCGACTTCCGGCAGTACAGCAATCCAGCGCTTCCACATTTCCCAGCAATCGTCGATAATCGCGTCGTCCCAATCGCAACCACTACGCCATAAGTGCTGCACGATGATCTTTCCGTGGATCGTGAACGGAGAAAGTAAACCAAGTGGATCGAAGAAGCCCATGTGCGCCAACGGCCAACGAAACGTGCGGTGTTAAGCTGCGTGCTTAACACCGCACGTTTCGTTGGCCGTTTGTTTCCGTATAGGTACGGAAGATGCTTTTGGTGATGTTGGGTAGAGAAAGATAATTCATCACGATCCGGATCCGAGATCATACCCAGCACGCGTTCGTGTGACGTTACTTTGTCTTCGGTAATGTGGACGGCTGAAACCGGTTTCTGCTCACCGAGGCTCTGGAGTACTTCCGGCGAATTCAAAACCCAGTTCCTCACCCCTATTCTGTATTTCGTTCGAAACAAAATTCTCATACGAAAAATATTTTTGTGTATGGGAATTTCGTTTCGAACGAAATACAGAATAGGGGTGCCTAATCTCGAAGCCTCCCTTCTGGTGAATGAACCTGACTTGCTCCGTTCACTCGATCGCCTCGTCTACGGTGTCGACGCTATCAAAGTAGTCGTCGACGTAATGACGGTTGATAATCGCCACTGATGCCTCCGGATATTGCCCAGCGTACTCTTGAGCGTTGAGGTTCTTCACATATTGGGCCGAACAGGGAGAGCTCGTCGATCCAAACGTGGCAACGTCCATGATGAACACGCGTGGAGGTCCCTTGGAATCTTTCCGGAAGAGGAAACGTTGTACTTACCGATTCCGAGCGATGATCTTCATCTGGTGATACATTTCACGCAGACCGCCACCTACAGCAATTCTGTATTCCCGAAACCCAACGACCACAGTTACTAGCGGCACAAGCATGTCAGGCCCTTTTAACTGCTGTGAATTCAGGGAGATACCTTGTACCGTTGCCGCAGCGGTACAAGGCATACCTTACCTGGTTTTTTGGGGTTCAGTACCACGTTTAGTGGAAGGTACCATACCTTATCGGGTTCCGTTCCGACGAGCTCCTCCGGAGTAGCTTCAGCTTTCGCAACGCCATCGGGTAGTTATCCGGGAACCTTGGATCGTCCGTCTTCCACAGTAGCCCGGTATCGAAGTGGTCACCGATTCGTCTCGTGGTCTTCTCGAGCTCTCTCGTCCTCAGCAGACTCCCGCGGTACGCCAACGACCGATTCTTCCAGTGCGTAGTGTGCCTTCAGCAGCTTATGAAGGTCTTCATTTTTCACTTCCTGGGGGATTCCAAGATATCCGCTGCTCGCTTCGACAGCGTTCGCTTGCTTCGGTCCGTAGACCGTCCATCCGAGCTTGCACCGCACGGCTATCGGATCAATCACTGCACCGAGCTTTGCTTCAATCGGGGCGAACGAGTGGATGTTGTTCAACCCGATGAGTATTTTCGGCCGTCCGTCATACGAGGAGATGGGCAATCCTCGCATATGCTTATACTGCCGCAAAAGCTCCTTTGCGTCCAAAACTTGTGTAGGCAACATCAGCTTTTTGACAGTGCGGCCGTCTTCAGAAGAAGTTTTTCATCCGCATCAACAGCTGAGACCCACAAATTCATCCGCTTTGACTCCTTCTCTACTCTAGCAATGTCAGCCGTCCACTTTATGGTAAATTTCTCGTGGACTCCGACTGCTCCCAAGCGATTCGCCAAGTTCCTTTCCACCAGAGTCACCGATGCACCTTCATCCAGGAAAGCCAACACAGTGATGGATATTTCTCCGCAGTGAAGACCAATTGGTATCATTCGTAACAAAGTGACGTTGTTTGTCCGAATGTGCACTGTGGTACCAATTGCACCATTGATCGGATGTAGAAGAAAATTGTGAGCTTGTCAGCATCCTCCAACGTTGCATCGCAGCTTGAACTTACACTGCGCCGAACCATGTTCGTTCAGACACACGTGGCACAGCTTCCAGCGATCCACAACCTTCATCCGGTCCGCGTTCGACAGGTTCTTGAAATCTTGGCAATACCGCAACCGATGGTCTCTACACTGACACGCCCTGCACGCCCTAGATTCCTTCGTTCTCCAACGCCGGATTGACGATTCTCAGCTTCGCTGTGGTTGAACACCGCACACTTCTCCTTCGCTTTGCTTTGGGCATTTCCTGAACGGTTGTCGCTGCTAAACTTTCCGGTTGACTTGTAGTCCATGCTGACGTTCGCTTCGCAGGCCTCCGAGACTTTTTCGGAGAGGAAATCGGTGAAGGTCCTTAGGGTTACCTTCTTTTTCCCTCGCTTGAAGCGCACCCACTCGCGCTTGTCGTTATCTGGGAGCTTTTCAACCAGTTCTGTGCTGTTTGAGTTCCGCCGCCTCCAAGTGTTCGCACAGCTGCTCGACTGCCGTGCCGAACGGAATGAAACTGGCCAGCTTACCCACTTTCGGTGGTTCCAGCTTACGGACCTTCTCCAAATGGCTCTGCAGTAGCTGTTCCGGGCGGCCGTATAACTGGCGAAGTTTTACAATAACCTTCGGAACCGATTTCGGCAGAAGAAGTTGTCCACGCACCATCTCCAGAGCCGGACCCTTCAAGCATTCTTGCAGCCGCACCAGGTTTTCAATGTCCGAGTAACCACAGGCTTCATTCGATGCTTGGTACATTCCGTAGAACAACGGCCATTCTTCCGGCTTTCCAGAGAAAGTGGGTAGTCTTTTACTTACGCCACTTCTCGCTGCCAGTTGAATTCTGGTCAGTCCGGATCGTGCCTGCCCCAGCCCGTGTTGGCTCAATCTACCGAACTTTTTCGTTGACTTGCTGTTCTTCGTAGCTAAACTTTTCTCCGAAACACCATCGGATTCTTCGCCGGATTCGGTTTGATCATCCTCCATTTCATCAGCTGTCTCATCTTCATCGTCTTCATCCGAATTTTCGTATTGAGCAGCTCTCAACTTCTTCAAATTCTGATAAGTCAATTTCCGATCTTCGAATGGCGCAGTTTTGGCTTTACTCTTGAAGTACCTTCGCCAGCATCGACGTCTTTTGTTACTCTCTTCTTTTCGGTGTTCTTCGTCTCCGACATAGCTTCATCCAGTTCCTTCATCTCGTCCGCGAACGACTGCTGCCTAGCTTTCATCTGGTTCAACTGCTCTTTTCTCCTCCTGGAACAGTTTTTCTTCTTCTTCTTCTTCCTCGTCCGCTTCATCTCAATGGATCGCTTGAGCTCCATCTCTTTCTTTTTAATCTTCATCTCCATCTCCAGCTCTTGCTCCATCCGTTTTTGTTTCTCCTCCATCGCATTCAATTTATGCTCCAGAGCGAGCGCACGGTCGGATTTGACGCTGGAGCGATCCGATTCATCGCCATTTTTCTTGCTGCGACTTTTCTTCTTCTTGATTCGTTGACATGGTTCTTCGGTACAGTACCACGTACCTTCCTTCTTCGCATCAGTAATCCCGACGCAACGGATATGGTACCAACGTTGGCAACCATCACAACCGATCATCTCCTTATTTTCGGTCGAAACTTCATCGCACGACGCACAAGGAGTCTCCGTGAGGTCCAGAACGGGTGGAGCAGGATTGGCCATAGCGCTTTGAAGATTATCCGATTCTCGTACACTTCTTTTTGAGAATGTTCGGAAACCAAACCAAAATTTTTGTAGCAGCCTCTTTTTTGTGGCAGCTCAAAAAGAAGTGGTCTAATTCTGCTCTTGTGCGCTACACAGCCGTTTCCTCGTTCTAGCTCTTGCTTCTAATTACCACGAATTCTCCCGTTCAAATCGTCGCTTGCTTTCCTATACATCTGTTTCAAATTTAATCAGCTTCAACAAAAGAAATAATCATAATTTCCTTCTATTTTCAGTTTGCCGACAGGAAACCAGATGCACAGTATAAACGAACTTTATGATCTGAAATAAATTTCTCACGTTTCAACACTTTTTGTTTTGATAAATTCCTCTTTAATTTCACTCTGTCTGCTAACAATCTCTATCTGCTAACAATATCCATTTGTAAATTCTATTTGGTTTGTTTGGTTTTGTTTTTCTCTTCCCCTTCTTCACATCTGACAACGGTACGATACGGCAATAACATTAGGTACGCCAACCGCAGCTACGCACACTGTTGTGTTGGGTTTGCTGCCCTACGGTGTGGACACCGAGAAGGCCTCGAAACAGAAGTGGAGAGAAGATCGATATTACGCTGTGATAACGATCGACGTCAAGAATGCGTTCAACAGCTCCAGCTGGGAGGCCGACGCAACTACTATTTAGAACCGGGTTCTGATCTACGAGCTAAATATGGGACAGATATCGATTAGGATCACGGTGGGAGTTCCACAAGGCTCCATTCTTGGTCCAACGCTCTGGAACGTGATTTAAATCGGCGGTCTAATGCTGAAGCTACCCAAACGAGTTGAGATCATTGGGTTTGCGGACGACGTCGTCTGAGATGTCAAAAGTTAGAAACGGACGACACGATTTACAAGCTCAGCATATTATCACGCCAATCCATCGAACGATCGAAGTGTTTACTTCTCACACCGGATGCACCGGATAAACAATCATAATCAGTTGCTGATATCATCACATCCCAACGAGATCTCGTGACCACCCTACATAGCCAGCACCGGAGCGTAAACATAAACATACCTTGCTAGCGTAAGATTGAAAATGTAGTTAGTCTTACGTGATCAGTGAATAAGTATAGAGTAAAGCTCCTAAAAGATATTTTTTTTTTTTCAAATCAGTGGAAGGAAATTTTTAACTCAAACCTTACGCTTGAGATAGTTCACCTATGGTTTTTCATCGATGAGTTTTCAGGTTCCAAAATTTTTTGTTATTAGTTTTGTTTTTGTATCAGCGCTTGGAAATCGTTTGGGCGGGTTTTATCAAAATGGAATTATATTATGGCGTTGTAAGTGTAAGTGCGTGAAAATGCATGAGAATTTCAAGCGTGAGATTGATTTGCCAGATTCGCATTCAAGTTTATTCTCTCGGGAGGACTCAATGAATGAGATTTGAGAATGATTATCCGAACACTGCCTGGAATAGTATTGCATCAACCCGACGATATGACTGACGAAGCCTACAATACGCATAGCCATTTATTTTACCCGCGTATTTATCCTTGTGAAACCATGAGTTCACTTTCACCTTCAATTTGGTTCAAATTCATCATATCATTTCGGAGCTATCCCAATCGGACCATACCCCCTTTTGCCATCACATCCAATCATCTTGAACAGAGATACCTTCCCAAACTTAATCGTATCCTGTCTCTGCCACCTCAGGATGTACAGAGATAATGGAAAACAGCACCGGAATCAGCATGATTAGAGCGGGAAAAGTTTCCCCATTACGCGAATCTCATCTCTCTCTCTCTCTCCTTCCCTCGGCTGGATTATTTCAGTTTTCCCACCAAAGCTGAATGCATAGGTAGGTACACACGTACGGAAACCAGCACAACACGGAGATGGGCGAAAGTTTCCGGTCGGTGTTTGATTGACTGACTGTTTTTGCAGTCAATTGGAATTTTTCGAGAAAACTTTTACCAGCAAAGTTTTCCTTTCTGCTTTTAACGATTGGGTAGCTGATTCTTCAGAATGGTTTAGTTGGACCATGTTTCGAAATGCAGAACTTTAGCTGAATGCGTCCAATTCTAACGGAAACCTTAGTGTTATTTATCTTCCTCAAATTCCATCAACGGCAATAGCGGAAGAAGTTATTTGAAGTCGAAAAGAATGCCTAAATAAAACATGGAGTTCACAATTCTTTTTGTCAAATTACTTTTTCATTGCCTGTGGTGTTTTGTGTATTTCCACATCCTTCTAAAAATCCGCCCCACTCCCAGTCCTATTCGCCCATAGGGATACATTCAACATACGACTCACGGCATTTCCTGGGATCAAAAATGTCATCATCGTACGTACGTATCGTAAAGTCAAATAAATGAAAAATTCTACAAAACCGATGGCTTCCGGCATCGACCGACCAGAATCCCTCCGACTCCCAAGTCTGTAAACAAAACCGACAAATATTGTACTTTTATTTTCATTTTCCTCTTTGCTGGAATGTAAACAAGCATACACCAGGCATCATTTGATTAAGCTATGCCTCCAATTTACTTCTGCCGCGCTGGCTGGTAACCCTGCTGCTGCTGCGTATCCCTCAGATCATGTCCATGGAGACGCCTGGCTCTAGATCTACACGGTTAGAAAAACAGCAACTCAAATTTAAGTAATTTCGATATAGGTTTCAATGGGTGAAAACGACCTACTTGACTATCGAACGAAATATGAGGAATTTACTCAACGTCGCACAGTCAGTGGGACCATTCTGGAAAAATACGGTCAAAACTCTTTTCTCCCCTTTCCCGATATGTTAGCGTTTAGGTGTCTTAGAAGAAGTTGCTTGTAATTTTATTCTGCATCTTGTGAAATATGCATACACAATTTTATTAAGGTGGTGTACTTAGAAAAAAACAAACTTTTTCTAATGACAAGATAATAGGTGTTGCCGGAATGAAACCCCTCGCACAGTATATTATATCAGCAGCAGATAGCAGTATATTATATCAGCTTCATTGCTGCAAATCATAGGATTAGTTAGAAATTATAGTCATACATTGCGGATAATTCAATCTTACAATTTAGTGCATTACTTCAATTTTAAGGTTAGTAACCTTCACAACATTAGCTTTGTCCACGAACAGTGTGTTTCAAATTCTAGAATAACAAATTATAGTTAGTTCACTACACTTTTATAGTTTAATACTAGGCAATCATATGCATTCTTAAAATGTTCAGTACTCTTAGGTAGAAATCAATTAATTTAATAAATTTACAGTCACTCCACTATATATCAAGTCACGGTGGATGCTCATATAAGTTGTGCTGATGTGTCCGTTTGACAGATCGATCGTCCCTCAGTCTGGCTGATCATCGCTGACAGTGCATGACGTCTTTGTTGGACGCGTCGCCTCGAGCGACCGGGTTACTAGTATCACCATCCCTGTGGTAGATCGGTAAACTTGCGGCAACAATAGGTTTATGGTGGAACATAGGCATATTCTTCGATAATGGTTGATGGTCCTAGGATTCTTCGTTTTCGAAGTAGGAACTACTACAACATGTTTCCACTCAGATGGAATCTTTTTTTTTTTTGGGCCGCACCTTTACCAGGAGCTGATGAAGTTCACTGATAGTAGTTCTATCGCAGTTTCTAAAGAACTCCGCATAGAGGGAATCCACGCCTGGAGTCTTCCCATTCTTTAATTTATCTACGATGTGCTGTACTTCCCTTAGAGTTGGGGCACACAGTAATTCGGATTCTGGTGATTCTGGAAGTAAGTCCGGGATGAGAGACGGAGCATAGTCATCCACAACCCAATCATTAATGCGGATAACGGAGGAGGAATTTTTGAAGAAGTTCTTTTTGTTGAATCGCTTTAAATATCGGAAAGTTCGATTTATGCGTTCACTGGCCGGATATGGCTGAACATTGCGGAAGAAAACTTCAATTTTGCTCTCTTCGTATTGACGAAGCTTTTTTCGAAAAAATCTCCCGAGCCTCAGCCAGCTTGTGAGCCTATTTGGGGAGTGCAGAGCGATTTGCCCAAAATGCAAATTTCTTTACGTCAGCAAATGCTCTACGACACTCCCTAGTAGGTGGAATGGAAGATGTCTTCTTCAGAACAGTATTTGCGGAATCGTGTACTTTCTTTTTCAGCAGCTGCCAGGAATCTTCTACGGTACAACAGAGATCAGAACCGTTGTGCTCAGTTGAGTTTGAAACTTTTTCTGAATATCAGGCCTCTTGAGAAGAGATGAATCTAATGTGAATTTCGATCTCATGAATGCACTTGGTTCCAATATAGCTTTGTCCGCAGTAGGAGCAGGTTTACACAGGCTTTCGACAATATTGCATAAAAGTAGCTTATGGTTGGTGGATATAGTATTTGGCAACATGCATTGTAGACGCCTGAGAAACAAACCGGATCGAAGGGAGGTTAGCAGATGATCTACCTGACTACGGTGAATTCCATTGGACCACGTCCATCGAAAACTTGCATTAGAATTGAGCTGAGTAGAACGTACTGCCAATTCATGTAGACGAAGACATAGTCGTATCTGCAAGCCATTCTTGTTAAAATGTTCGTTACTGGCGTATTTCTCTATAAGTAGAGCCTCATCTGAATCCAAACGAGTATACGATAAATTACTGTTGAAGTCGCCTGCTAGGAGAAGGTATAACGTGTCTTTCAGATGTTTAACAACAGTACCGAGTTTGCTGAAAAATTTATCGGCTCCTCGGTTAGGCCCGTGTACGTTTATTTGATCCAATCTATGAAGAGATTCATCCATCTTCATAAGGAAATATTATAATTAATATATGAAAATAAGCAAAACATAAAAAAGGATACCTTATCCGAAATTTCTGCATGCGGAATATTAGACCCGGAAAAGAAACTCTTTTGAAAAACTGCGTGGACTCCATGACGAATCAAGATTGCTAGGCTCTCCAAGCCTCGACATCCATTGACATTCAAGGATGCTAAGCGAAAACCTTGTTTTGGATCGATTGTTATAATGCTCCGTCTCCATTTTTGGTCGATACAGATGTGGCCGATTTTATTCTCAGTATGCCTATTACGGGAAACCCACGTGATTTTGTGCACCATGTTTTGATGACGGAAAACTCTGCAAACAGCTTACCAATCTTGCCAATTTTTCCGGTATCATGTTGTCCCACGGTCATAGTTCATTCTTTTGAGCCAATCTTCGTATTGAAGTCACCATGACAGATTTGCAATGGTTTCATTCATGAACGACATCATCTCGCAGATAATGTAATGATGGCTATGCACATTTCACATTGCGATACTATTTACTTCACAGTTTCCAAAACCAAACTAATAGCGAATTCGTTTATTATCGGGGTTGGAACCAGTTCCAACCCAGTGCGAAACCAAACTTTTTGTCAGTGCAAACCTCAACCTGAGCTGGGTTTTAAAAACAAACGATCAAACTGACGTTTGTCAGAAAACAAGCAGGCCCAATCTTGATACCCGATCCAGGTTGGAACTGAATAATAAACGAATTAGCTATAAATCAATTTGTTGACTGTCAAAAATTCCCTTTGTCCTGAGCTCGATGGTGGCACATAATATATAATTTTAGCTCACGTTGCTCACGTTAGATGCTGGACACTTACCCGATAGTACCCACAATGTAACCAATCTCTTATCTGTTCGGGATTTTGAATATGCTTTCCAAATTTATTTAACGTCAGTCTCGATTGCCATCTATTGACGGCAATCGAATGTGGTGGAAGGCAGCTTCCACAACTGCGTAGGATATCGCACTAGACTGATGCAAAATTTGAAATTTTCGCTCCACAGTGCTTAAAAGATTCCAAATTGGGTCCTGCTTAGCCCCATTCTCTGCTTGATCGTCAAGCAGTCCAGTCCGGTCGAGTCCGCTTTCTCCCTCTCTCTGTAGAGTATTCGTTTTCATTCGATAGTGTTCGCGTCTCTCTTTCGCGGTGTTAAGTGAAACATCGATTGATCCCAGCATGGTGTAACAGTCACTCCATGTTGTAAATAGTAAATTAGTCATAAATAAAATAAGAATGAAATATATCGACTCCATACGCCAAAAGCCGATCTAGTTCGAAGAAGTTCGCGGGAAAATCGAACTTCCGTTAAGTTCGGCCGAGGTCACCTTCCCTAATCTGAGGGTCACGGTTTCGCTTCACTTTCGTCCGAACCGCAGATTGCAGTGGAAGTGTTTCATTTTGTTCGCGTGATAGTTTCGTTTGGTAAAGTGAGTTAAAGCAACGTGGTTGTACTTTTATACTTAAATTCTAATTTCTCCTCGTTGATTGTTTAGCTATTGTTATAAATCAATACGTAGTGTGCGGCTTAGGCTAGACTTTGTGTGTGCGGAAAACAGGCTAGACCAGGTAATGTGCTCGTTAAAGAAAATCTGTGCATTGTGCAATGTTCTTTTCACCAGCCGACGGCTACGTTTACGTTTCTAACGTCATCATCTGCATCCCCGGGGCGAATAATCCAGGCAACCGTCACCTTGTCCGGTGAAAAGCGATCCACATCTACATCGCTGAGCGGGGCTTTGTGGGTCGTCCACCCACGTGGAAATCGTTGGCCATTCAACACCAACGGTCGAACGCGCATCGATTGAAGGTTCCCATCCAACCCATCAATATTAGACACCCGGGTGCCAAGCTTTGCCGTTCCCCGCTTGCTGCATCGTCGTGGGATTCGCCAGGAAGAAGCACAAGAGCACAGCACAGATAGAAGGTAGTTACGCACACAAGAATAGGACTAGGTAGAGGAAGATAATAAAGAGGAGTAGAAAATACAAGCAATGGAAATGTTGTGAAAGCACGCTCTAGTTATAATAAAATCTTAGCTTACCGTTTTCCGTTATAAAATAAATGTTTGATTTGATTTAGATGTAATGTTGTCCGTTGTTTCGGGTCCGTGTAATTCTGTTGTTGTCTTCCGCGTGGTCGGAGTTTGACTTTATGTTGCGTACCTCTTTTGCTGCAACTGTGCCTCTGGCGGAAATAGGTGGAACTACCGATGAGGAAAGCTTGACGTGTAACGTCGTTTTAGGTTTGTGTGCTCTCTTACCGTGAGCTTTGGAGAAATATTTCGAGGTGTGAGAGATTATGCTGTTTTAGCAATAAGGGTTTCTACCCGTTCAAATTCGGTGGTAGTGAAGCTGGCTCGATCTCTTCTTTTCACGAAGATTACTCTTGGACTCGCCCTGGGGCAGTCTCATCCGGGCAAACTCAACATGGTATGCGGTCTCCTTTACCGGAGTGGTGCTTAAGCCGCATACTTTTCAATGGGAAAACCGTCGTGTTGTCATGCGGTTGCATGCTCGTCTGGGAAGCGTCCCCGACAGGAAACCGTCAACGCTCAGTCGGCATCGAAAAAGCTGCTGTCAAACAACCGGTACGCCATTCTCGAAAATGGTGATGAACCGGAAATAAAGAAAAAGGAGAAACTACCACCCTTCTTCGCCAAAGGATTTCCGCCTGGGCTTCAGGAGAACATCAAATTCTACATAGAGCAAGGCTTAAAGTGCACCGTGCGCATGTGCACTGAAGCCATCATGCTGATGGTACCAGCAAGGAAGTACTACAACGCCATCGAAGAGCTAGTGAAGCGGGAAAAATGGGAATATTTCTTTCACGATGTCGAGGAAGACAAACCGTTCAAGGTGGTCCTGCGTGGTCTACCCGACATGGAAATCACCTCGAGCGAAACACAACGTATTTGAAGGACCTGCAGTGTATTCGCGCGCTTTTTCACATCGTGGTTAAGTGGGAACGCTACCAACCTCGCACCCGTAACGTCACACAATGCTCAAACTGCGTCATGTTTGGGCACGGGACCAATATTGCCACATGGCTCATTGCTGCAACGAATGTGGCAAGCAGCACGCACCAGAAGCATGCGACAGGATGGAGAACGCCGATCCACAATGCGCCAACTGTGGTGCAGCACATCGAGCTACCAGCAAGTCTTGTCCGAAGCGTGTGGAATTCATGGAAATCCGCAAAAGGGCCTCCACGCAGAACCAGCCGGGTCGAAAAAAGGTACCGGCACGCAATGAGCAGAATTTCCCCGCCATTAGCAAAGACGTCCGATTCCGATTCTTCCGCCACTACCGCTCAACAACCGTTTGGCTGCTGCTGCTGCCATCCGGCTAATCCGAGCCGTCAGTCCTATGCGGCTACGGTTTCGTCTCCTCCCCTGGGACTATCGTGGCGTCGAGATGATGCCCCACCATCGCATGAAAAGGAAGAGCTACTCACAACAGAGTAACTCATTACCATCATGGCAGAAGCAATCATCATCAAGCGCTCCTGCAGAACCAGAACCGCACAGATTCTTGCTGCATCACGTTTCATTGACAATTATGGACCGTGAAACCATCAAGATCGCCAACTGCAAGATCGTCGAGTTCGTTGACTTCCTCAAAAAATGACTAAACTGACTTCAGGCTTCTAAGACTTGATCGAACCAGCTCCGGGGGAGGAGGAGTGGCCATTGCTGTAAGGAGAAACATCTGCTTCTGCCGAGCTTCCAGCTGAAAACCATCGAAGCTTTAGGGGTAGAAGTCTCCACTCCTGTCGGCCCTATCACTATCATTGCGACCTATTGCCCCAAGCAAGTCACCATCAGGGACGGGTCGGCAGCAGACCTGCGGAGGGACATCATCAAACTAACTCGACGGCGTGAAAAGTACATCATCGCTAGCGACCTGAACGCCAAACACCAGACTTGGGGCAACAGTCGATGCAACCAAAACGGCACCACCATATTAGCGCCGGACTGTCCCACCCGGTTGAGCCGGTCTGGCGTTCACTCCACGATAGACATCTTCATCAGCAACATAGGAGACAACATCTAGCTACCTGGGACCCATCAGAAGCTGAGTTCGGACCACTATCGGGTGGTGGCCGAAGTAGGCTCATCCATCAACCGAATCCAAGCTTCCCGACGCAACTACCATCGTGTCAGCTGGGAGCAGTTCCAACACTGTGTCGACTCTACTGTCGGTGTACGGTGTCCTTCCGGAGACGCCCGAAGATGTTGACCGGTGTCTGCGTTCCATCGAGGAAGTGATATCCTGGGTATCCCGACAACACGTGCCAGTATCCAGACAGGTTAGCAATACTCCCAACCTTGATAGAATTACCAAAGATCTCATCAGACTCCTTTACTCCATCCGAAGGCAATACCAGCGTTCTGGTTTACGTATCTTGAAGACCCATTGCAATCGTCTTACAAAAACCATGGATGCCTGTTTTAGAACAAGTCTGTTTCGAAAACATCTGCCATGGCGTTGTTGGACGTTGAAAAAGCGTTCGACAATGTCTGGCATGATGGCCTGGTGTTAAAATTGTAGCAGTACGGTCTTCCAATCTTCCTAGTGAAGATAATAAACAACTATCTATTAGACACGACATTCCGAGTCTCTCTGAATAGCATCACATCGGATGCTTTCAACATCGGCGCCGGGGTTCCACAAGAAAGCATCCTTGGCCCCATCGTATTCCACCTTTTCACCTCCGATATGCCAGCTCTCCCTGATGGTGGATCGTTCTCTCTGTTCGCAGATGACACATCCATCGTCTACAAGGGTAGAGTCATCGCAGCTCTGACTGCCAAACTTCAGAGAGGCCTGGACGTCCTGTCATCATCTCCCCACACTCAAAATCTCCCAGACTTGTTCCGTCTGAGAATAATAAGATCTGCTTAAACAGCTCATTGGTGGAATGGTCCAAAGAGGTCGTGTACCTCGGGCTAACACTAGACAGCAAGCTTCTTTTCAGGGAGCACGTTCACAAAACCAAAACCAAGTGCAACATCTTGATCAGATCGTTGCATCCACTCATCAACAGGAGGTCTACTCTGTCCCTGAAAAATACGCTTGCTGTCTACAAACAAATCATCCTTCCCGTAATAGAATACGGGATGCCAATCTGGGAGAGTTGCGCCAAATGCCATCACCTCAAACTCCAAAGGATCCAAAACAAGATCCTTAACAGTTTTTTCCCGGAAATTATAGTTAATCAAGCTACAATTAATTTAAAATGATTTTTCCCCATACAATTTTACCTGCTTTACTACCAGTCCCCAGAGAGCCAAAAAATTCAAATTTGAGAGAGAAATTCTCTCTCACGAGCTCAATCTCTCAACATGCCATGTATTTGGTTGACACTTGATTTGTGATTTCCCTTTCACAGATTACAAAATAGAGTACCTGACACTACAAAACATGTCTGGTACCTCTATATATTCATTTGCTTTAACATTTGAAGTCCCTCCTTTTTTACATATTCTGCGCAAAAGATACTTTATGCCCCGCCCCATACATACAATTCGGCGGGAAATTCGGTGAGGGGTGAGCTATTTTGTGTGCAGAATGTGTAAAAAAGGAGGGACTTCGAATAATAATCTAAATGCATATATAGAGGTACCAGACATATTTTGCACTGCAGTGTCCTCTGTGAACAACTATAGGAAAACAGATTGTGTCTAGTTTCCGATAGATGTCACCGTAAACAACAGCTGTGACATCTGATGGAACATGAATGCAGAAGCTTGACAAAATGATCAATACAGTGTTGTCCACAGAATAGCTGCTTGATCATGCCATTTGCTTATCAATCTCTTAAGCAATTAGTAACAATTTAATTTGACATTTGGCTGAAAAACGATATTGCGCAAAGTTGTAGCTTAGAAAATCGCCCGTAAGAACAGTTATAGAAATTTTCGAAAAAGCTTTATAAAAAATGAGCAGAAGACAATGAACAAAAAGTTTGGTTTTCCCATAGTTATTTCCATACAAACCTCGAATAGTTTGTGCCAGGTCAGTTTCTTACCAAATGAGTTTAAATTTCGACAGGTTAATCAGGACCTGATTTGAAACCTTTTCAGCACTGTGGAGCGGAAATTTCAAATTTTGCATCAGTCTAATATCTAATATTGTTATGCCTCCAAAAAATCCTACCGACCTCGGTTGGGATTGAACCCAGACCCATAGGGATGAGAAAACAATCACGCTTACCACTACACCACCGGCGCCGGCTGGCTTCATCTGATATTGCTGATTTGTTGGGTAAATTTTAACCATAAGCTTTTTAAGAATTACCTCACGGTGGACTTCAAGTGGTAGAAACGAGCGCTGAGTTATTTTTTACTCAATTTCGAGTACTTTTTTCTTACCGTGTAGAATAACTCCACCACCAACTCTTTCCCACGACTATGGAGCAGGACGCAGCAAACGCTCAACTCATGGAAAAATAATATCCCATCAAAAGTACAGCAACTTTCAACAGTCCTCGAAAGCAACAATGGAAGACAACCAAGAGCGCCATCTATCCTTCTACACACATGACGGCACACCAAACTCCGAACACAGAGGAAACTCATCATATGAAACCACTTTCACTCGTTTTGCTCGTTGGAAGAAATCCTGTGCCGTCCCGGCCGGGCCTTGCTGCAATCAGCCGGAGCCAAGGGAAAAACTTTTCCAATTGAATTAAGTTCTCCACTTTCAAGTGTGCGCCTTATTCTCCGGTTTCGTTTGCGCTTGGATTCCCAATGTGGGAAGCTGCTTTGGCGAAACAATTGTCCGGAAAACGAGTGAAATTTCCAGTCCGAGTCGAATTTCAACAAGAATCTCATCCGAACCGTCGTCGTCGGCGTCGTCAGCTCGGCATAGATGTACATGATCGGTAGTTCCCTGCATTGTTATCAATTTGTGCTCTCCTGGTTCCACTCGACAGAGAAGAATCTCCTGCTACTTTACTTGCAATTAGTTTCAATATTTGCTTGTTAGGTACTTGGTGGTTGCCAAGCACACATTGTCTGATGCGAGGGCAAACTTTTGGATTAGGGAAATCTAGCAGGAATTGCAAAAGTTTCACAATCCAAACGGGAAAAAGTAAAACCGGAATTCAGTCTATTTGCCGGAGATGCAATCTGATGGATAAGTGCACTGAAGTGTTTAACCTGCAAACTTGAGAGTTGCCCAGTTGGACTTTTGTAAGACATTCAGCAGTACCATAAAATGTAGGAGGAAAAGTTTATTTCTCTTTATTGGTAACATTTACCCAATGATTCGGCTTTGGTGCAAGAACTGTCTGCTGGGATTCCCTGAATTCTGTTGCTTTCCTAGGAAATTGTAATATGATTCTCCATCTTCTTCTTGGCAACTGGAACTTTATGCCTGTTCTCAGTTAAATGCTCTTTTGAGCACTATCACAGTTTCTTAGTGAGTACTTTACCATTTTGCATTGGTATATTAATAAACTCGGTAACAGATGCGCATCAAAATGGTTACGATTGTTGTAGCGATTGTTTCTAACAATAAATCAGTGGGATGTTGGTGAAAAGGGTTGGGGTTGGAGCAGAATTTGTTTTAATGAACAATACGCCACCCCAAGCTCCATCAGGGGTATCCTTCGACAAGGAGAATAATTATAAAGGATTTCTTACTGAGTAGCATTTTAAGGTAATTCCGAGGAAAATTCAGTGGGAATTGAATTCCGAGGATGATTCCATCGAATTTCAAAGGAATAACAATCATGTTCCGATATTTATAAAGAATTCAAAGGTAACTGTGAGGAGCATTTCAAATCATTTTTGGGAGTCCTGAGCAAATCTAGAAAGGAGTTCCTAGATAATACAAAGTTAATGCTAAGGAGAACTAAAAGTGCATTTTCTGGAGAAATCTCCGGGAATTCCTAGGTAATTCTGCATAAATTGATAATAATTTAATTATCATTGCAGATCCTGGGTTTGGAAAAATGTTATGATCCTGGATTATAATAAATCTTCAAGAATCAGATAGTTTTATTTTGAAAGATTCCAAACATGGATAAATTTTCAATTTTCTGGAACGTCCAAATAGTCAAAACAAATTTATTAGTGTTTAAAATCTTAAAATTTGAAATGTGTAAGGAAGTTCTTCAAATTTCATACATACACGGAGAACAAATTCGTTAAGTTAAGATAACAATCCTAATAGTTACTTTCACATGGAAAAATATTGTTTTTTGAAAGAAACCTATAGTTATTCCAACATTAATTTGACCGTCAACTCAATCATATATACCTAGTAGATTCAACTGTTCATCTTATACTCAATTCAACTATAACTTTGATCAATTATAACAACCGTCAAATGTAATTTATTTATATAATTTGGTTTCAAATGATCATCATAAATCCACATACTTTTAACTTGTGATGCGTAGAGCAGGCGATAAGATAGCTGGTTCTCACGCAGATGAACACGGTTCAAATCTAAGTTGAATGTTCTGTAACGGGTCAGGTGTTTTGGAACTAGGAATGCTTACAATCTTCACTTAAGCGCCAGGTAGATACGAGAATCTACCGTGAAGAAGCGAGGGACTCAAACAGACCCGTCCCGGCTCTGAGACCTCAGGGCGAGTTCAATCGTAACAACAAAAGGCGAGCAAAGCGGTTGCGAATTCTGAAAATCAAAACTTAACCAACAGGGGAAAGACTCATTCAAATCAGTAAGAGGGGTTTCCTTTGAAGGTTTGCCTCTGCTTACCTACGGGAATAATTAACAACGTTCACGCGAATTTAACCAATTAAATGCTTCCGTCACTCTTTCACGTGTCCGATCACTTATTCGAATCTCTTCACTGCGAGGTGCATTTCAGGTGTTTATTCATAAAACTAGGGTTAGTAGGGGGTACATCGAATAGGGTTTTGATCTGTGCTAACCTGACTTCTGTAGCGCTGGATGTCGGGACACGTGTCCGTGGTTCAGCATCGGCGATACGTGGGCCGAGTGCGTGGGTGGCAAATGTTCGTTCGCTGGTGTCCGTCGTTTTGTCGTGTAAGAGGTTTGTGGCTCTGCTAGCGTATTACACCCTCCCCGTGCAACGTTCGCTACTCACCGCTACGTTGAGGTTATGGTGAGGTTGGGATTCACCAAGCCGTCGTGCTTTCGATGTTCGCGCAAAGCTTCCCAGAGGTAATGCACGTGGCTGATCTGCAGATGGCGTGTGTGAGGTTAGGAGTGAACCGTTTGTTCCGACTCCAATCAGTCCAACACGTGTACGGTGACGTCCCTGCGAGTCGACCTCAATGAAGGGATCCGTCCTTCGCTCGGTCGTTCTGGATCCACGACCCGAGGGGTGCACCCTTGTTTGAAGGGATTGTTCCTTCAAACATATCACCGTGATAGATTTTATAATTTTCATAGCTGACGGATTTACCTTTCGAAATGGCTGGCACTTGCCTGTGCAAGCGAAGCGTCCTCACACTTTACACTATGGCTTCCCTAGCTGTAAACTGAACTGGCTTAGCAAAGCAAAATTTACTCGCACTTTTATTCTACAAACCCGGAAAAAATCACTAATTCAGCAAACGGCTTTTTTTAACCACTAGACCTTTCTACATCGACTAGGTACTCCTACTTCTTTTAATTCTTGCCTTCACTAGATAAACTATCTTTGACCGTGTGATCGGTAACGCAGTTGAGATCAGATAGCATTCAATTGGACAGCCGTGTACTTTTACGACCCAGTATCGAACCGAAGTTTGTCAGGTCAGAATTCGTGTCCCATTATACACACTCGGGAGAGTTTTTCCGGTGGCATAAACTCTACCTACCCGTCGTCATTCGACATTCCTCGCCTGACGTTTCTGACCGGTTCGAGTCCAGAGACTAGGAACGCGATTCGCTCGTGTGAAAATAGTAATTTTAATGGGGTTGTGTAGGACTGTATTCTAGGACTTATTTTTTTGAATACTTGTAACCTTGTTACAGTTCTTGTTCACTTTTTTATGATTTTGCAGTTGTGTTTTTGAGATCGATAAAGAAGCAAAACAAACTTCCTTAATATGTCGATAATGAAGAGCAGTTCGTTTAATAAACATTGTAAAATTTTGCTTTTCTAACAATAGTTTTCTTGAATCAACTAAAGCATAGTTGTATTTTGAAGATTGACGTTTGTTCATCTACTGAAAAATATAGTTGAGCCAACCGAGGAGCCAACTATGGACTATAGTTGTTGCCCTCTATATATAGTCAAATCAACTATAGTTTCGGGTTATCTCTAAAACAATTGAACAATATAGTTATTTTGACCGGAAAAATAATTGTGTCTGCTATAATTTGTTCTCCGTATATATACATATATACATATTGAAGTGTCAAGTGTATTTGGCAGTATTTCCAACTTTTTCTGATATTGGAAGCCACCATATTGGATTTCAAGATGGCGCTGGATATCAATTTTTGGTCTCTAGACGTCATCCCGATTCCGATAATATACATATTGAAGGGTATTTGACAGTATTTCCCACTTTTCTGATATTGGAAGCCGCCATCTTGGATTTCAAGATGGCGCTGGATATCGATTTTCGGTCTTGAGACGTCATTCCGATTCCAAAAAGATACATTTTCAAGTGTATTTGGCAGTATTTCACACTTTTTCTGAAATTGGAAGCCGCCGTATTGGATTTCGATATGGCGCTGGATATCGATCTTTGGTCTCTAGAGGTCATCCTGATTCCAAAAATATACATATTGAAGTGTATTTGGCAGTATTTCCCACTTTTTCTGAAATTGGAAGCCGCCATCTTGTATTTCAAGATGGCACTGGATATCGATTTTCTGTCTCTAGACGTCATCCCGATTCCGAAAATATACATATTGAAGGGTATTTGGTTGTATTCCCCACTTTTTCTGAAATCGGTAGCCGCCATCTTTGATTTCCAGATGGACATTGATTTTCGGTCTCTAGACGTCATCCCGATTCCGAAAATATACATATTGAAGTGTGTTTGGCAGTATTTCCCACTTTTTCTGAAATTGGAAGCCGCCATCTTGGATTTCAAGATGGTGCTGGATATCGATCTTTGGTCTGTAGAGGTCATCCCGATTCCAAAAATATACATATTGAAGGGTATTTGGTTGTATTCCCCACTTTTTCTGAAATCGGTAGCCGCCATCTTTGATTTCCAGATGGACATTGATTTTCGGTCTCTAGACTCTCTCATATTGAAGTGTATTTGACAGTATTTCCCACTTTTTTAAAACCGGACGCCGCCATCTTGGATTCCAAACATCAATTTTCGGCAGCTTCCAGTTGTATCCGTTCCAAAAATACCCATCACTGCAAACACGAAGTTCAGCGCCAAGATTCAAGCTACTTCGAGTCAGAGGTGAAATCACGTCAAAACAACACAATTCCAGTTATTTCTATCTTGTTATGTCTCGCATCCAAAGCGACATCCATTTATTAGAAAACGACCAGCGGCAGTTTTGTCGCGACAGAATGGAAGAATGACATGACAGACTTTTTTCGTCAATAACCATGTCGACAGTTTCCGTCAATCTTGTCGTCCGACGTACGTGAAACAACTAAGTCATTCTGGAAAACGTCACGCAACAGATGTTTCGTGACCAAATGAGAGAAAGACAAGAATAGAAAATGTTTCGTCGAGCGACAGCCCAGTCAGCGTTGCCAGATTGCTTATAAGCTTATCGGTATCGAAGGTCTTAAAAAATCGTTTATCGGTATTTTCTATTTAATTAATTTTATATTTTCCTGTTTTTGAAAGCGAAAATTTTAACAATGGTGACGACTGGGACTTTAGGAGAATTTCTTTATTTAATGGCTTTCTCAGTCTTAAAACACTTTTTTTTAATTAATTTTTAAAGTTATCGTTGTTCTCAAGTGGTGATCAAAATTGTGATACAGTAGTTTTTTTTCAATTTAATTTCATTAAATGAACAAAAATATGGAAATTCAGCCACAACAACGACCAAACTATTGGCAACAACAACAAACAATATTTTCCCTTGAAAAAGGCCACAACCCATGGCCGAAATGTCGGGCAGATTACATCGTAGTCGCTGCAGTGTTTTAAGGCAGAGCTTTTGAACTATGATCGGAAAATTCCGGATGAAAACTCCGGGGTGTTTGAATTAGCTTCTGAACGAAGCTGAAGACAATTTCCAGGGAAAGATGAAAGAAGCTCTCTTGGATGAAGTTCGAGGAAAGTTCTAAGAAAAGTTGGAAAAACATCCGGGAAATTTCCACAACACGATTTGAAAAACTTGTGGCGAAAATTTAAATAAACTATCGAAAAGAAAATCGGATGTCACATCCAAAGGAAGCCAGAAAATTTCGGAAATCGAAAGTAAATTTCCAGAAGTAGCCAATTCTAGGGAAAACCAGAAGAAGCTCGGAAAAACCTTCCAATAAAAAAACCTTTGACTTATTGTCAAACTTCCAGAAGAATTAATTGAACTTCCTGGAGAATACGAAAGAAACTTCCTGGAGACGCTGGCAGAAACTTCCTAAGGTAGATTGGAGGAAACATCTGTAGCAAGTCGGAAGCCAGAGTGCTTACGGAACAGTTGAAAGAAACAAGGACATAATTCATAAAACATCCCTGAAGACTCCGCAAGTTTTCGGAACATTCCTGAACTGCACTTAGGAATATTGCATAGTTCCTAGAAATTCCTTAAAATTTCTTGCAATTTTCCTAAAATTATGGGCTGTTTTGGAGTTCTCTGGTCATCCTCGAAGCGCTCGGAATTTCCCTGATTATAATGAGACTACCGGAATATCTCCAATCATCTTTAACTTTCGTGGAGATTACGAAATCTCTTAAGTGCTCTCACAATTTTCATGAATTTATTGCAACATCAGCATTGAAGTTCTCTGATCTTCCCGATTTTTTTGAATTTTTAAAAGTTATCGACTTTGGCATTAAAAAACATAGAACTTGCCAAAAAGTTTCTCACAATGTTCTAATGTTCATGTAACTTCCATTACGTTTCCTAAATTTGCATGAGCCCCTCAGGAAATTGCTGAAGTTTTCGGAAATTGCCTGAGTTTCTCGGAACTGCTTTATAATTTCAGCAATTTCATTGAAATTAATTGATCTGTCCTGATGTTCTCTGAGCTTCACTAAAGTTCCTGAAAACCATTAAATATCCTTGAAATTCTTTGAACTTGTGAAGTTTCCAAAATATTTATGATGTTTCCTTAAGTTCGCTAGAGTTCGCTGGACTTTTTTTGAAATTTCCGGGTTTTCGAATTTTAACAGAAGTTAATGAAACTGTTTTTAATTTATCGAAACTTGCACAAAAGTCTGGACTTTTCTGAAGTTTCAGATCTTCTTAAATGTTCCTGCAGCTAGTGTGTATCAGCCTTTAAAATCTGATAGCATCCTTGAGGTTCCGGGAAAGTTGAAAAAACTAGCAGGAGAATATGAAAGAATCATTCGAGCGAAGGCTGAAGAAGCTTCCAAAGTAAGGTTGAAGAAAATTCCAGGTAAAGTTGGATGAAACGTCAAGAAGTTTAAAAATGAATAAAAACTGCCGGAAATTAAATAATGTTTAAACAATATTTCTCGATTTCCTATGAATTTCCGGAAAGAGCCACAGACTATTTCTCGATTGATGGGTAGACAAAAACGGTGAGAATATGCAAACATTAGTCAAAAGAGTATCAAGCATAAGGCATCTGAGCGGTTCCATATCATTAAAGCAACGAGTAATTTTCATCTTTTTTGATTTGCATGAAACCTTGCATACAAGTTTTTGGGGAAGAAAAACGCCGTTTTGCATACTTGGTTCGCCATTTTGAATCTAGCCTTACTTATGAGAAGGGCCTATGAAAAATGCACATGATATCTTCAAAAAATTGTATCTCGGAAACGGTTTGTCCGATTGGTTTGGTGTCTTGGGCGAAGTTTTAGACAATTGTTGGTGTTATATGAAAAAAAATATGCACGGCAAAAAAAAAGTTTGATATTTGTGTTTTGAACTAAAATATAAATTTTCCCTTTAAAGTGACATGTCAATAATTTTTTTATTATTCTTATGTTATAGCTGACTGAAAATGCTATCTAGTGCACAGTAGGTTGTTCTGGAGAAAAATAGGTTACGATGAAAAAAAATGTTTTTTAAAAAAATACAATTTTCAAAAAAGCTATTAAGAAAAGTCAAAAAAGTTTGTCACCCTAATTTTATGAAAGTACATCAAATTTTCAAACAAAAAGTACTTCGGTAACATTTTTCTAAGATGCACCGTTTAGAAGATATTACTGATTTAATATTGTTTTTTTTTGATGACTTAATAAGTTTTGGCCCTTTTCGGATGTACTCCGTGTTTTTCCAGTTTCAAAAGTATTTTTTTCGAAAAGATTGGAAAATTTTGAGTTAAAATGACACTGACAGCTTAAAGATTCGAGTGAAATTCTCTGCCTTAAAAGTATTTTGAAAAACAAGTTACAAAATCCCACTATCAGGAACAATGATTTCTTCAAGTGATTTTTGGTGCGTTGTGCTTTTGTGCCGTTTTCAAATGTTAGCAGATTATTTCCTCCATGATGAAAATTGTATGCAATTAAAAAAAAAATGCGGATCTCCAGGTCTACTATTAGGAATTTACCATTTCTTCGGTGATTTCGTTTTGTAGCCACGCGGTAGCAGAATGGATGTGGTGATGGCATATTTCCTCTATGATTATAGTAACTTCGTAAAAAAATCGCAGATTTCTAGGTGTACTTTAAGGGATTGACTTTTCCTGAGGAATCTGAATTTCATGATTTTCTTGCACCGTTCGACTCGTAGCTTCCGGATGCGGTTGGTAATCATGCGAGTTTTTTTTTTCGTGCCCTCGACTTCGCCCCGCAATCTTCCTTTACGATCTTCCTTTACGGTACAGTCACTGATCCCGTGTTCCTTTGCCATTTTCCTTATTGAACACACTGGATTCACCCGAATCTTCCTTTTGATAGCAGCGATAACCCTCGGATTCCGAGCTGACCTGGACGACCTGTGGCCACATTCGCGGATAATTGTCCTTTCTTTTCTCGGTCTAAAACCCTTTTTGACGGTCCACCGGGACACTTCCACGGCGATTGAAATGTCTTTTTTGAAACATTTGCGCGTGGGACAAATCACGAATACACTGCCACTTCGTCATGGTGCAACTGTCAAACTAATAGCGAATTCGTTTATTATCGGGGCTAACACCAGTTCCAGCCCAGTGCGAAACCGAACTTTTTGTCAGTGTGAACCTCAACCTGAGCTAGGATTTAAAAACAAACGAGCAAACTGACGTTTGTCAGAAAACAACCAGACCCAATCTTGATACCCGATCCAGGTTGGAACTGAATAATAAACGAATTCGCTATAAGTAAATCATTTTCTTTTATACACAGCCTACTACGGTATGAGCTATAGGTTACGTGCATGCAAAGCAAACCAAGGCATTGTATGCACAGGTGAAACGGGAACCTTATTTGTGCGATGGTGCAAACATTATCACGCATACGGTAGTATACGGAATACTAAATCGATATGTTTATGGCATATTTACTCTATGCTCAAGATTGTACGCAATTGAAAAAAAATCGCAGGTCTCTAGGTCTGCTTCCAGGAATAGACTTTTTACCGGTGATTCCGGATATCCAGATATCCGTTTTATAGCCACCCGGTAGCAGTATCGATATGGTGATGGCGTGTTTCCTCTATGCTCATCATTGCATCAAATTTAGAAAAATTCGCGAATCTCTAGGTCTACTTTCAGGGATTAATCATTTTCCGGGTGCTTCCGGATATCCAGTTGACCATTTTCTGGCCACCTGATAGCAGAATCGATATGGTGATGGCATATTTCCTCTTTGTTCATGATTTTATGCAACTTAACAAAAAATCGCTGATTTCTAGGTCTAATTTCAGGAATTGACCTTTTCCTGGTGAATGTGAAGTTCCGCAGAGCCACCTCTCACGGGTTTTCCCGTCCCGACTGGTCAACCATAGGTTCAATCGGATCTATGTATGTTCCGTTCGAAAGTAGATAATCATACCTTTAAAATAGAGGCTCAATCTTAAAATTTGGTAATCAAATTGCGTGATTTTCCGTTTAGGATGGCCAACCACAGGACCAATCAGGATTATACCTATTCCAAATGATTCAATTTTTTTTTATTAATTGATTTATTTGTACAGGCTCAATCGAATAAACTTTACAGAGCCATGTTATCATTTTCGTTATACATACATACTTAAACCTAATCATTAATCTAGAGTTACAGGGATTGAACCGAATACTCGCGGTCGTCTTGAGGTTAGTGGAGATTTACAATTTTCTGGATAGGGAGAGGGACGAGGAGTGTGCGCACCGCCGAGCACTGGTCACATACCTTGCGCCGTGCCGTACCTGTGGAGCGCAATGAACGTTGCGCCTAAACGTCAATGATGGAACGGGTGGAAGCAAAGCGAATGAGAGTGTGAGAGAGTAACATAAATAAAAACCAACAGTGACTAGCAAATCTATTGTAAGCAGTGTAATTAAATTAATCAAATATTTGGAATAGTTTTTGAGTTCGTCGTTCGAGGGATAGTTTGATCCGTGGTGCAAATATTTGTCTTGCTAAATAAACATTCGGATGTAAGTAAAACAAATTCATCAATAGGAAATAAATAAACATTTAGGTTTATTTCGTAGTGGACCGTGGAAAGATTATACTGCGGTGAACGTAACCTGCAAAGATAGAAGTGAAATCAGGAAACAATAAATGTAAGGTGAATTTAATTATAAAAATGAACTAAAACTAATAACAATAAATTTAGTTTCAAGCTGCTGTAAGATACAACACTGCTGTGGAAATTTGTTTCGAAAATTGGTCCGAACCCAGTGCGAACATTCTTGAAAATTTATTATGCCGGGACCGATACCAGATCTTGATAAGACGGGTTACAGTTGCGCGGGATGCCAACTACCGGATAGTACCGAGGACGAAATGGTGTTTTGCGACCACTGCCAAAGATGGTACCATTTCGGGTGTGCGGGCGTGACTGACGAAGTGAAGGATGTCTCCTGGTGCTGTAAAGGGTGTATTGGATAAGCTGCGGATAATTCGGGTCCACCTGCGCTGGAAGAGGAGTTGGCTAAACTCGAAAAGGAGATGGAGGAGCAAAGGCAGGCTTTGGAGATCGAAAAGATCCTGGGAAAAAAGCGACTCGAACACCAGCGCAAGATGTTTTTGTTGCGCCAGCAAGTAGAAAAAGAGAAACGTGATATGGAGTTAGCGTTCGAAAAGGAGCAATTGGAACAGGAGTTAGCGGAAGAAGAAGCTCACCGGAAGAAACGCGATCAAGTGCTGAAGAAGGTGCAGAACAAATTAAAGCTGTTGAAGATCGATCCGGCTGTTAAGATGGATGCAGGAAAAAGAAGCGGACAAGATGAAGGAGGACTCGCATCGAAGGACGAAGATGGGATGAAGAAGAAAACGATGAAGGAAAAGTCGAAGCAAGCTACAATGGAGAAGAAAAAGCCAGGAAGAGGAAAGTCCGAGAAGGAAAAGTCGGATAAACATCGCCTGGAGAAAGCTGATCCAAAGGATGCAAGCAAAGGAGATCCTCGAGGAGCGTACCGTAAATATTCTACTCTCAAAACGGCCGGTGGTGTACCTGGTTTGCTTTCCAGTTCCCACAAGAAGAAAACCCCACTTGGGCATCCAGATTTGCTTACGAAGAAAAAGAAGAGCAAGAAGCAGTCAATCAGTCAAGGAAAGCAGCGAAGAAGAAGATAGTTCCAGCGCTAGTGATGAAGAGGAGGAAATCGATTCGGAGAAGTCCGGATCAGAAGAAGACGAAAGGGATTCGGAAGAATCAGAAGCAGAGGAAGAAAGTTCGTCGGAAGAGGAGGAAGAAAGTTCGTCGGAAGAAGAGGTTGTAATCAAGAAGCGTCAGAAGAATCTGCATCGTCAACCATCAAAGAGCCAACTGTCGGCTCGACAATTCCTGGGGAAGAAGCTGCCAGTATTCTCCGGAATGTTGGAAGAGTGGCCGATATTCATAAGCGCATATGAAACATCAAATGAAGCTTGTGGATTTTCCGACGTCGAGAACTTGGCTCGACTTCAGGAGTGCTTGAAAGGCCAAGCACTAGAGTCAGTGTGCAGTAGGTTGCTTCTCCCTAAAGCAGTACCGCAGATCATCGAAACCCTAAAAATGCTTTATGGTAGACCGGAGCAACTTTTAAACATGCTGCTGTCGAAAGTTAGAAAGGCGCCTCCCCCGAAAGCAGATAAGCTGGCTACGTTCATCCAGTTTGGCGTTGTCGTTCAGCAACTGGCGGATCATTTAGAAGCTACCGATCTCACCACGCACCTGATGAATCCAATGCTGATGCAGGAATTGACGGAAAAGCTGCCCGCCAATACCCAGTTGGCGTGGGTTCGCTATCGCAGGAAGGCTGCCAGACATCGAGTAGTTACGCTCCGAACGTTGGCTGATTTTCTCTCGGGTATCGACTATTTCGGAAGCTTGTCGAAGATTCCGGAAGGAAAAAGGCAGAAAGGAGAACGAGGGATTTCTGCACACGCACGGTGCTGATGTAAACAGCGAAAGAAGCCAGTCATCGAGTTCGCAGCAGAGAGAGAAGAAACCCTGCAGGATATGCGGTCGTCTTGATCATCGGATCCGGAACTGTGAGACGTTTAGAAGACTTCGGATAACGGAAAGATGGGAGGCAGTTCGTAAGTGGCAGCTATGCTATCTGTGCCTGAACGAGCATGGAAATGCACGTTGCAAACTTAATTTTCGATGCAACGTGGGTCAGTGTAGTGAGCCACACAATCCTCTGCTGCATTTCGACCAGTCGCCAGCCGCCAATTCTAACTGTTACCTGCATAACATCCAGCGCAAACCATCGGTGATATTCCGGATGATTCCGGTAACACTCTACAACGGAAGCTCTGCCGTGGACACCATAGCTTTCCTGGACGAAGGTTCTTCGTATACGTTGGTCGAGAAGTCACTGGCAAACTTATTGCGAGCAAAGGGGGTCGTGCAACCACTCCGAGTGACGTGGACAGCAGGAGTGACCCGATTGGAGAAGGATTCGAGAAGGGTGGAGCTCTTTATTTCCGCACGAGGATCGTCACAACGTTTTCGTATCACGGCTGCCCACACGGTCGAGAGTCTGAAGCTACCGCAACAAACCGTAGCTATGTCAGAGGTGGTCAACGAACATCCCCACCTTCGAGGTTTACCTGTGTCCGATCTACGCAGAGGAGTTCCTCAAATCATCATCGGCCTGAAAGACATCCATCTATACGCGCCCATCGAATCCAGAATCGGTCGACCGGATGAACCGATCGCCGTCAAGTCGAAGCTGGGATGGACGATCTACGGATCTACCCATTCAAGCCACTCAGAAACGGGAATAGTTGGACATCCTAGCTGTGACATCGTATCCAACGAGGATTTGCACGACCTGTTACGGAGTCATTACGCCCTGGAAGAATCTATGATTTCCGTAGCGCTGCTTCCCGAATCCAGTGAAGACAAGAGAGCGAAAGAGATCCTGCACAGCACGACCATCAGAATTGGGAACCGTTTCGAGACGGGACTTTTGTGGAGAGAGGGCGACCCACGATTCCCTGACAGCTACCCGATGGCGGTCAAACGGTTCCGTTGTCTAGAGAGACGGTTGGTAAAAGATCGTAGCCTGTACGACAAGGTAAGGGGGCTAATATCCGATTATACTAAGAAGGGGTACATCCATGTAGCTTCAAAGTCTGAGCTAGCTGAGTTCCAACCGGATGAGGTGTGGTATTTGCCACTGAGTGTTGTAATACATCCGAAGAAGCCAGGGAAAGTCCGTTTAGTGTGGGACGCTGCGGCCGCAGTAAATGGGGTGTCGCTGAACTCGAAGCTTTTGAAAGGTCCAGACATGCTGACTCCACTCCCAAGCGTATTATCGAAGTTCCGTGAGCGAGAAGTGGGTTTTGGAGGTGACATCAGGGAGATGTATCTTCAAATGATGGTCCGTAAAGCTGATAAGCGGTCACGATTCGTCTTCCGAGGAAGTTCAGCGGAGGAATTCGAGGTCTACATCATAGGCGTGACGATGTTTGGTGCGACGAGCTCGCCATGCTCCGCCCAATTCGTTAAGAACCTTAACGCGAGATTTTTTTTTTCCTCTGTTCGGGACCTAACACTACTGCGACCAGTAAATTGATCTATTGTAGTCTTAACGCGAGATAGTATGCAGTGCAGTTTCCGGAAGCGGCAAAGGCGATCGTGGAGAACCATTATGTTGACGATTACTTCGACAGCACGGACACAGTAGAGCAGGCAGTTAAACGAGCGCAGGATGTGAGGTACGTACACTCGAAAGCCGGTTTCGAAATCCGGAACTGGGTGGCCAGCTCCAACGAAGTTCTCCAGAGCATGGGGGAACCAAAGGCTGCAAAATGTGTGCAGTTCACGGAAGATAAGAGAACGAGCCTAGAGCGAGTCTTGGGCATAGCTTGGTGTCCGAATGGCGACGAGTTCACGTTTTTAGCAAAGCTACGGGACGAGTTGATGCCGAGAACGAAGACCCACCAAACGAGTAATCATGAGCTGCGTCATGAGCTCGTTTGATCCACTTGGAATGCTAGCAACGTTCACCACTCACGGAAAAATGCTAATCCAGGATTTGTGGCGTAGTGGCAGCGATTGGGATCAACCGATCGACGACGATTGCTGTGATAAGTGGAATCGGTGGATCACTCGACTTCCAGAGGTTGAGAACGTGAAGATCCCACGCTACTACTTCCGAAGATGCAGTTCCGTCGATTATAACTCCCTCCAACTCCACGTTCTTGTCGATGCCAGTCAAGACGCGTACGGGTGCGGCTGCGTATTTTCGCGTTTTGACCGACGAAGGGCCGTTGTGTTCCCTGGTGATGGCGAGGTCGAAGGTCGCACCGTTGAAGATGCTTTCAATTCCACGTCTCGAGCTGCAGGCAGCAGTCGTAGGATCCAGGCTAATGAATTCCGTGATCGAGGCTCATTCGTTGGACGTGAAGAAAAGGTTCATCTGGTCCGATTCAAGGACGGTGATTTCGTGGATTCAGTCGGAGCAGCGCCGATACAAACCATTCGTAGCCTTTCGAATTGGTGAAATTCTGAGTCTCACGAAACACAGTGAGTGGCGGTGGATCTCTACGAAGAGCAATATTGCCGATGATCTAACGAAGTGGAAGAAGGGAAGCAGTTTGGATTCGAATGGTCCATGGTTCCAAGGCCCGCGATTCCTGTATCAGCCGGAAGAAGAATGGGCGCAGCAAGACAGCGTGGAGCCGAATACCACAGAAGAAGTCCGAGCATGTCATCTGATTCATGATGTCTCGATAGTGGAGTCCGTGGTAGATGCGACGCGTTTCTCGCGTTGGAAAGTTTTGGTCAGAACGGTAGCGTGCATGTACCGGTTCACGTCCAATTGCATCAGAAAACGGGAAGGCTTGGCGATTGAAACGGTGTCGGCACCAGCAAGGGTGCAACGATTGGTGAAGCGGTCTGTACAAGCGGTGGTGGTTCCACTGAAGCGAGAGGAGTTTCAACGTGCTGAAGTCTACCTGTGGCGTTCTGCGCAGTCGGAGTTTTACGGGGAAGAAATCAAGATCCTGTTAAAAAACCGAGAGCTTCCGTACACCGAATGGCATCCGTTGGAGAAAAACAGCAGTCTGTACGACCTCAGCCCATTCTTGGACGAGGAAGATGTGCTACGAATGGAGGGCAGAGCGGCTCAGGGTTCATTTCTTCCATTTGAACTCAGATTCCCCATCATCTTGCCCAGAAAGCATCAAATCACGACCAGATTGCTGGAGTACTATCATCAGCAAGCAGCTCATGCGAATTCGGAGACTGCTGTAAATGAAATTCGACAGCGTTTCCGGATTCCAAATCTCCGGACGGAATTGAAAACAGTGGCAAAGGCGTGCTTGTGGTGCAGAGTGAGAAAGTGTATTCCGAAAATCCCGAGAATGGCTCCACTTCCATTGGCGCGAGTTACTCCAGGTTTACAGCCCTTCAGCTTCACTGGCGTTGACTACTGTGGGCCAATCACTGTTACCGTTGGACGTCGATCGGAAAAGCGGTGGATTTGTCTCTTCACTTGCCTAGCAACGAGGGCAATCCATCTTGAGGTCGCTCATAGCTTGTCCACTCAGTCGTGCCTGATGGCCATCCGACGTTTCGTTTGCCGAAGAGGCAAGCCGATCGAGTTTTTCTCGGATAACGGCACAAACTTCCAGGGCGCCAGCAAGCAAATTATGCAGAAGATCGAAGGAAACTGCGAGGAAGAGTTGACGGATTCCAGGACCCGCTGGAACTTCAATCCTCCAAGTGCACCTCACATGGGCGGTATTTGGGAGCGGTTGGTTCGCTCGGTGAAAGCAGCGTTGGAGGTGCTCAACGACGGACGACGATTGACGGACGAGGTGTTGCTGACTGTGTTGGTGGAGGCTGAAGACCTGCTCAACTCTCGTCCCCTGATGTACTGTGGTCTCGCACCGAATGCGGGAGAAGCCCTCACGCCGAACCATTTTGTGAAGGGAATCGGGGCGACTGGTAAAGCGGAAGTGGTTCCCCAAACAAATTAAGCAGAAGTTTTGCGGGACAGCTTCAAACGGTCCCAAGCGTTGGCAGATCAGCTGTGGAAGAGATGGGTGTCGGAATATTTGCCCACGATCAACAAGCGATCGAAGTGGCATTCGGAGGCACAACCAGTTAGTCGTGGAGACCTGGTTTACATCGCAGACGAAGGAACGCGGAAGAGCTGGACACGGGGCATGGTGTTGGAAGTCTACCCTGGAGCAGATGGAAGGATTAGGCAGGCGTTGGTGAAGACGGTGAAAGGAGAGTACAGGCGCCCGGTAACGAAATTGGCGGTGCTGGAAATCCAGGATAGTAAATCTGGCTCCATGGAGGGACCCTCACCAGAATTACGGGGAGGGGGTATGTGCGCACCGCCGAGCACTGGTCACATACCTTGCGCCGTGCCGTACCTGTGGAGCGCAATGAACGTTGCGCCTAAACGTCAATGATGGAACGGGTGGAAACAAAGCGAATGAGAGTGTGAGAGAGTAACATAAATAAAAACAAACAGTGACTAGCAAATCGATTGTAAGCAGTGTAATTAAATTAATCAAATATTTGGAACAGTTTTTGAGTTCGTCGTTCGAGGGATAGTTTGATCCGTGGTGCAAATATTTGTCTTGCTAAATAAACATTCGGATGTAAGTAAAACAAATTCATCAATAGGAAATAAATAAACATTTAGGTTTATTTCGTAGTGGACCGTGGAAAGATTATACTGCGGTGAACGTAACCTGCAAAGATAGAAGTGAAATCAGGAAACAATAAATGTAAGGTGAATTTAATTATAAAAATGAACTAAAACTAATAACAATAAATTTAGTTTCAAGCTGCTGTAAGATACAACACTGCTGTGGAAATTTGTTTCGAAAATTGGTCCGAACCCAGTGCGAACAAGGAGATTTCACTATTTCTAAAACATGAACTTATTTCTTTTCAACTTGTTATCAGCTGTATAATTTTACAATTATTACAAACACAAAAACAAAAACCAAACACATAAAATACAAACTAAACACAAAGTTAATCAAACTTACAATGTAAGGTTAATATTCATCAGGAAAACATATATAAGTTTCATAAACTCCAGATCGCGTCTAGCCAAAACATCCCGAACTGGAACATTAGGTTGTCTACCTCGAGCCCGAAGGTAATCGTACAACTCGGACCTGACTCCACGATGCTCAGCACAAGACCAAACCTTGTCCACATTCACAGAGATTGCTGTCCCTCAGCCCAACACGGATCAAGTGAGCGTTTAACGAATAGGGGTTGGACATGAGGCGAGAAATCACACGAATGAAGTCTCGATCCACATCCAACCCTTTGAACCAAGGACTCTTCGACATCTAAGAGCAGGCTTCCAGTGCGCGCGCTACTGTATGCGAGACGCAATACGAATAGTTTCATAATTATTATAGCAGTCTCATGCGTAGGAGATTTGTAGCACTCTGTTTCTCTCTCTTCAGTTTTGTCGCATCTCACATTCTCTTAAAGTCTGTGTGTCGCACTGTTTTGTAAGCACAGCACATTTCCGGATGTATGCGTTTCATGAGAACGAGTATCATGCGACATCGCGTGAGGCGAAGCTCATGCGCTTTTCTCAATGAGACGTCGCTAAGCGACGTCTCAATACGACATCGAAATAACAAACTCAACTGGAAGATCAACTCGTGTTCTTGATGTGGGAAAAGTGTTGTTTTGTTTTGAAAACGATGGAAAGCGACCTAGCTACTACACTCTTATCGAACATGGAGAAGAGGTGTCAGATGTCTATAACCAACAAAGTTTTTCTAGCGGCAATTTTCGTTGACTAAAGGATTAACTTGAAAAATAGCCCATTCATAACGAACGAAGGAAGAGATGTGGCTTTGGTCAGCGAAATGTACAATCAAGTTGTGGTCCGAGGGCCCACGGTACTAAAACTAGGACTTTTTGGAAATCTGTTGTCGCAAATTGATTGTTTCAATTCAGCATCATGGGGGCTGATATGAACTATCCTGTGAGCGCTAACACATCTGAATAATTCAGTTGCTGCCGTAGTAAGTTTTGTTGATTTACAGGTATTCAATACAGTTCCTGAAGCAAGAAGCTTAGCAACAATCTGTAATACAGATATGACACAACTTTTTCCTAAATTTATTATATTAACCTTAATCCAGCATTTTGTACCAACGTACACTGCGGTGCAAAGTTGATCGGACAAAGGTCCTTTTCATACAAACTAGCCAAGTTTAACATGTTGTAAATGTATTCTGTTATGATTAATTGAGCTGAAATTTTGACGCAAAACTACAAATATGTTGAATTTCACGTGTAAGAAATACCAAATTTTTTGAAGCATCTGCTGGAAGGTGACAAAAAAATTAAAATTTGTGCATCGCTGATCGGACAAAGGTCAATGGATAAGCAAGTTTTTAGTCAAAATTTCAGCTCAATTGATCATAACAGAACAAAATTTACAGCATGTTAAGCTTGGTTAATTTTTAAGTGTAGATTTGTGTGTATGTCACCACCAACGTTTTTGCAGCAAAGTACACTTCTGCGTTGAAAATAATCCCTTAAAATATTGTTCACTCAAGCCAAACAAAATACAAATATTAATCTTCAGAGTTATATCATTGATAGCGTGTTGACCGAACTGTGACATTTTTTTTTTATTTCGAGAAAAACGAATTTAAAGTTGGCTGTTCAATATTGTATCTTATGTAATGGGACAAATCTTTCGACCGTTTTCTCTTGCTACTCTAATTTTTCAAATCTGGCTGAAAAAGTGAAATGTAGCTGAGGGAATTCTTGATCTTATGATATCATTAACTCATTTTTTGTTTTTATTTACATTCAAAATCGTCCATTTATTTTTTACTGGTCTGAGTAAAAGTATTCTGAGGGATTTTTTTAGCGCGGCAGTCTAATTTGGTGTAAATGCGCAATAACTTGTTTATTTTTCCACCAAATGGACTGAAAGCTTCAGAGGCTTAAAAAAAAAAATGTATTTTAGAAGATTTCCGCATAAGGACTTGTTGAAGGACAAATAGCTCCAGAGATATTCCGGAATTATTTGGGGTGCTAACATGCTAACGGTATCCCAACTACCGTAAGGTTGCCATCCACCGCTCACGTAGTCTTCCTTTACCTTCCTTTAGAATCCTTTCGACAAGCAATTGCATCTTCCTAGGAGCATGAATGGTAATCTTACGGTGTTTCCAGTATATCTCTGGAACCATGTGTTGAGCCTGCTTGAATCTTTACTAGAATATATTTCTGGAACCATCTAAAAACTTCACCCCATTTCAAAAGCCACATGTGAAAAGGGCACACAAGTCTTCTGTGCCTTCTCTCGTCACCCGACAACATCACATATGATGGGACCGCGAGAGTCAAGGCATGCGAAACAGCGCACGGCGATGGCGCCCTGAGAGAGCGCATTGAGATGTTTCAATGAAACAATCGCATGTGATTGAATGCATGCGTCGCATTGAGAGAGCAATGCGATGAGACAAAAAAAATTGAAACGCTAGAATTTGTTGAGAGCGTGTAGCTTGTCGCGCGCATCGTTCTGGTCTCTCTTTTGTACAATTAATGTAGCACACCATGGATTTGAGAGTCATGCGACGCTCCGTCTCACAGCTCGCTGTCGCATTTGTTTTTTTTTTGCTTTGGTTTGTTTTTTTCCGTCGATCTTGTTTTCCGTGCTGAGCACCAATGCTACCGACGTGCCAGGAAGGCAGCTCCCACACCTGGACCCTACCTATCGACCCATCAACTCATGAACCGGGGACCAACGGCTTTACTTCCCATCCGAAGGAAGGCGTGATCAGAGATGTTATGCCTCAGAACATCCCGGCGGCGCCGACTGGAATTGAACCCAGGCCTGCTGGGGTGAGAGGTAATCACGCTTACCACTGTCGCATTTGTGTACGCGTGAGATTTCCGGAAGCCTGTCTAAGAGATGATCAAATATAGCCATCGTCCCAAACTCCCTTCACTCCATTTATTCTGCCAGCTGGCGAGCGATTTTTGACGATAAATGAAGAAAAAATCATTGTAGACGATTTGACGCTCGTAAATATCGCCTTCCATAGCGCCTACCTTAGCAAGCGTGTCCGCCTTCACATTGCCCGGAATCGAGCACTTAGAAGCTCTCGTATTTTCATGAGAAAATACGAGGAGCGCTTTACCGGCCTCATGGAGCGAATAGCCTCGACAGAACTGAGACTATCCGTAAAAATAAAATAGTGATCTGGTGCAAGTGAAGCGATAGTTTCTAGCGTATAATGTATTGCCGCCAGTTTACCAACATATACGGAACAAAGAGCATGAAGCATTCGAGAGGCGCTATGAATTTTTTTATAAGTACCAAAACCAGCGGACGCCTCTATTAGTGATCCATCTGTGAAGAACGATCTTGCGGAATCAATTTGGCCAAACTTTGCAGTGTATAATGACGGAACAATCATGGAACGATGATGTTCTGGGATTCCGCGAATATCTTGCGTCATAGATAAATCAAAACTAACTGAATTTCCGAAGTCGGAGAAGCATACACGATTAAGATTATGCTGTGAAGGCTGACATCCTGTGTTATGTATACGTAGTACATAATCATGAAACGAGTTTGAGGGTTCAGCTCAAGAAGCTTCTCAAAGTTTGCAATCACCAGTGGGTTCATAACTTCACAACGGGTGAGAAGCCTGAGGGACAATTCCGAAAACCGATCCGAGAGTGGCAACATGCCCGCTAACACTTCGAGATACGAAGACAAAGATACTGGATACGTTCCAGTTAGATAATATGTGTTTAGCCGCCGACTGGAAGCAAAAACTACCGTACTCTAAAACCGATAAAATCGTTGTCCGGTACAACGTTAGAAGATCTTGCGGATGGGCACCCCACCACGTTCCGGTAATTGTTCGGAGAAAATTGATGCTTTGTTGGCATTTTCGTCTCAGATACTCAATGTGGGATCTCCAGCTGCATTTGGAATCGAACCAGACCCCAAAATATTTGAAAGAAATGGAATGAGTGATCGGCTTACCCAAAAGTTGAAGCCTCGGTTGTGCTGGGCAATGCTTCCTAGAAAAAACGACCAGCTCAGTTTTCTCCGAGGAGAATTCGATACCTCGCTGGACAGCCCAAGTAGACAAATTGTCTAAGGTATCCTGTAAGGGTCCTTGCAGGTCGACCCCTTTGGGTACTGTCATAGACACTTCGCCTCAACGTGCAGTTGTCACATAGACAATTGTCAATTTTCTGACGTAAAAATTGTAGAAAAGGGGACTTAAACATGAGCTCTGGGAGAGACCCATGTAACTAAATCGAGAAGCTGTAGAGTTTCCATGAGAAAAGCTCATATGTTTCTCTGACAGCAAATTGTCAAAAAGTTATTAATTAATGGAGAAAGACCACAGTCGTGGAGCTTGTCTGAAAGGAATTCAACCGATACTGAATCAACAGCCCCCTGAATATCCAAGAACACAGAAGCCATTTGCCCCTTTTTAGCAAAAGCCAACTGGATTTCTGTGGAAAGCAACGCGAGACAGTCGTTCGTTCCCTTGCCCCTACGGAAACCATATTGAGTATCTGAGAGTAGGTGGTCCGTCTCAACCCATTTGTTCAAGCGAAAAAGGATCATTTTCTCCAACAATTTTTGAATGCACGACAACATCGCAATGGGACGCTATGAGTTATGATTTACCATGGCTATAACTCTAACTCGCCTCCAATCATCCGGAACAATATTGAGCTCCAGGAACTGACTAAACAAGTTCAACATGCGCCTCTTAGCGACGTCTGGGAGGTTCTTCAACAAGTTGAACTTGATCCTATCAGCCCCCGGAGCCGAATTGCGACACAAAAGGAGCGCGAGTGAGAGCTCCAGCATTGTAAAAGGATGGCTGATCTCGTCTACTGAATTCGTCGTTTCGTGAGAAATCATCTGTGCCGGCACGGAATCAGGACATACTTTTCGCGCGAACTTGAGAATCCAACGATCCGAGTACTCCTCGCTCTCGTTGTTTGAAGACTGGTTACGCATCCTTTGCGCCGCATTCCAAAGCGTATTCATCGACGTTTCGCACGATAATCCGTCCACGAATTGCCACCCGTATCCGCGTTTCTTGGCTTTGATGAGGCTCTTGAGTTCGCGTTCAAGAGCCGAGTATGCTTCGAAATGTACGGGTGTTCTACGTTTCCGGAAAAGCTTAAACGCGTCGGACTTTTCACGATAAACCTCTGTGCATTGCTGGTCCCACCAAGGGGATGGATGTTTCCTACGAAAAGACGTTCCTGGAACCGGTCGAGTTTGAGCTTGAAGCGCGCTGTCCAAGATCAGATTAGAGAGGAAGTTATATTCCTCCAACGGTGGAAGCCCTTCTACCGATCTTAGAGCTTCATCGATCACAGTCTTGAACTTTGTCTAATCGATATTACGGGCAACGTTGCCAGTATTCCAGATTTATCTGGATTTTCCAGATTTTTATTCGTCTTGCCAGATACACAGACATACCACGTATATTGCCAGATTTTTTTTTAAATAAGTTGCAAATTTTTTAAACATGTTGCTTTAAAAATATCACTGCAATTGATTTACCATCTAATCAAAAAATAAAAAGCAAAACTTGCTATTCAACGTCTATCAACTTTGGACATTACATAATTAAGGTAATTCTGAAAATAGTTCACAGTGAAGTGTAAGCTGAATTCCTTGTGAAATCAAACGAGGATTTCAAGCTAATTCTGAGTAGAGTTCCATCCATCTTTGTGGGCTTCGTGTTCGTGTGACTTCACCCGTCGTTCAGGCGTATTGTGAGTGCCACGAAGTGAGGGTTCGATTCCCGCTCCAGCCAGTGCTAATTTTGACTACATGAAAATTTCCCTACTGGTCTACTGGGTGTGGTGTGTTGTCCGTTGTCTAGTGTTAAGTATACAGTCTGTGCAACCTCTGGTTGAATACGGTGTTAATTGCCTTATCAACTCTGATGACAATTGCATGGAGATTTAGTGAATAAAGGCAATACAATCCGGAAGAGAAATCATAGAAAATTCTTATGATGAAACTTAAGGAGTATGCTGATACGAATCGTGAGAATAATTTCAATGGATTTCTGTCCTATGAAGATTAATTTTAAGACATTTCAACGGAATTATGCGCAATTTCTGGGAAACATTCAAAACCAGTTTCGCAAAGTACTTGAATAATTAGGAAATACTGATAAAGATTTCAAAACAATGTTTACCTACCACGCAGTTCAAAGGGAATTATCGGATGAGTCTAAGAAGAGCGTGACGGTCATTTTGAAGAGTGTACCAAGGGAATTATTATGAATTTTTTTTTTAGAATTTCATAGAAAAAAACACAAAATTGTGCCAATTCTTGGGAATTATTACCAGTTTGAGAGAATTGTGGAATTGGAGAGTGATTTATAAGAGATTAAAAGAAGAGATGAACCAGCCCAAGGCTGAAAATCTCTCTAATAGAGCAAAAAAAAAAGAGATTAAAAGAGGTTATACTTAGAACTCTTAGAACGTTACTGTAAAAGTTTGGATATAATCAAGAATTTGTTACTAGTTAAACTCAACAAGGAGTTATTGGACCAAATTCTGCCAACGATGTGTAATTGGAAAGACGATAATAATGAGTGAATTTCCATTAAGAATTTATTTATTTATTTATTTATTTATTTATTTATTTATTTATTTATTTATTTATTTATTTAATACAAGTATTAAGCGTAGTACAAATAACCACATGTGTTCTCAAAGCTCGTACTACACTGAGAGATGATCAGTTCCGTCTCGAAAATAATTGTTTACATTGATTTTTAAAGTATACGTATGAGGCAGCTTGTTTGCAATTCATAGGCAGCTCATTCCATAATTTCGCAGCACGTTGATGAAAAGAGCATCTGTAGATCTCTGTACGACATCTAGCGAGTGTTAAATTTCTTGAGCGAGATGACCTCAAAAATGAAAAGACCTTCATTCAGAATTTTGTAAGTTTTGGTATATACTCTCAGCTTCACGTAATTTTCATAAGTGCAACCTAAAATCCCCTTGTGATTGATGCCAATATGTTCAAAGCGAGGAATTTTATAAACATATCTTGTAACAGCATTAAATGCAAGTTGTAATTTTCGACTATTATTGGAGGAAGTAGATGTATATAGAACATCAGCATAGTTAAATAGCGGAACTAGAAGACTTTGAGCTAATTTCAAACGAATATGTTTAGGAGTACAGTCTCTCAACAGCACTAATGAATGCAGACCAAAAAATACTTTTTTTGAAACACTGTTTACTTGTGCAGTCCAGTTCAGATGCGAGTCCAATATTATTCCCAAATTCTTAACAACATCTGAATATGCTATTGCGGTATCACCTATCATAATGCAAGAAGCTTTTTTTTTTTTTTTAATTCTTTATTTAAGAGATTTTTAGCCTTAGGCTAGTTCATCTCTAGTCAGTTGTTGAGGTCTCAGAAGGAGAACCTCCTACGGAGTTGTTGGACATAGTAGGCTTAAAATGAGTTTCTCCTGACAATGCCTGGGGGGAACACCTTCATGAGGGCCAGAAGACTCATCCCATGTGATGCCCCTCTGGCTGCTGAGGCTGTAAGGTGACAGCTCTCCTGGCTCTTCACGAAGACGAAAACAAGTTCAAAATGAATAACACAAATCTGAACGAGACGACACCGTGACGAGGTCCAAAGGCTCATCCCGTGCGGTGCCGTCCCGACAGTCAAAAGAAATTAAACATATAAACAAATGAACGAGTATACAAACGAATATAACAGCTATGGCTTTCCTAGATCTCATGGTATAGGTTAGCTTCCCTGAGGAAAACTAGCAGGGCATCTGCAGCGGCTGAATCCTCTCCGAGTAGGTTCCGGATGCTGGAGGTGATCCCATAGGATTCCCTGAGGTCCTGGAATTCAGGACAGATGCAGAGGACGTGTTCAACGGTGGCCGGGACGTGGCAGATGGCACAGCTTTTGCGGAAGGGACCTCCGCCGCCGAAGTTATAGTAAAACCAACAGTGTCCAGTCCTCAGCCTTGAGAGCACTCTCTGATCCCGGAGGTTTGGGAGGTCCGTCCATGCCTCCGTGGTTCCTTTGATCTTCCAGATGAAAGGCTCTCGAGTGCTGAACCACTGCACAGTGGTCCAGAATGCAGATTTAGGTGGAATGATATGTTTTGAGCCTGAAATTGAAACTTTAGACTAAAAGTCTCTTCTACAAAGTTGTTCCTTATAGTTAGGCCCTCATTTTTATTACAATGAATTCTAGGGTGGTTCCTATTAGCATTAAAATCAAAAATCTAACTTTTTTGTTTGAATAAATTAAGGTATACATCCTTCAGCAAAGTTATAGCTGAGCTAATTTCAAGCAACTTTGTTGAATATCACTTTTTTGTATCTCTTAAATTGGCCGATTTAGAGCTATTATCTTGAATTGAGTTAGGGTGACTCTTAAAAAAACAGTTTTTTTGCTCTATTTTTCTTATTTTGAATTTCTCAGCAAAGATGTCTTGGAATAACTTTTGAATTTGTTGCCTGTATCTCTTCTAATAAAAAAGATATACTCAAATATAGTAAAAAATATGAATAAATTCAAATTGATTTTCTACGAGTTTAAAAAATAACATACCTCCAATTTTTTTCAAATTATTGAGAATAACATACGCCCTTTCAAATGCTGCAAAAAAAACTTTTTTTTTTTGCCCCAACCAGAGATATTAACATTTGAAAAGTGCATATTTTTAGTATACAAACGTCAATAACTCTTGATCGGCGAAAGATATTGACAAGCTTTGTGCAGCAAAAATTTGCGCCTTTTTAAGATCTAAAAGTTATCTGAATAGATCTTTGCTGAGAAATTCGAAATAAAAAAAATAGAGCAAAAAAAACTGCTTTTTTAAGAGCCACCCTAACTCAATTCAAGAAAATAGCTCTAAATCGGCCAATTTAAGAGATACAAAAAAGTGATATTTAACAAAGTTGCTTGAAATTAGCTCAGCTATAACTTTGCCGAAAAATGTATACCTTAATTTATTCAAACAAAAAAGTTAGATTTTTGATTTTAATGATAATAGGAACCACCCTAGAATTCATTGTCATAAAAATGAGGGCCTAACTATAAAGAACAACTTTGTAGAAGAGACGGTCCTCAAGTACCCCCAGGATCCGAATGGATTTCTTGACGGGGATAGCCTGGTCGCCAATCTTAATGGCGGTCCCGTTGACCCGGTGTCTTGAAGGGCAGACGTGGCATCTGATGCTTTTTTTGGCAGAGAGCTGATAACCGGCAGTTTGGGCCCATTTTACTACGGCTGTGACCGCGGCTTGCGTGAGGTTCCGGGTGCGTGTTGTGGTGGGCCCCGTTACCACGATGAGGACATCGTTGGCGCACACAAAGATGCGGACGTTCTTTGGCGGAAGATTCCGTTCATCGCGATAAGGAAGAGTGTGACGGAGATCACTGATCCCTGGGGGACCCCCGTTTCCTCCTGAAAGCTCCTGGATTTGGCATTTCCGATAGCAACATGGAAAATACGGTCAGTGAGGAAGTTCCAAACGAAGTGGACCATGTGTCCGTTAAGTCCCCAGCTGACGAGTTTGGCAAGTACAGCCGGAGTCCAGGTCCTGTTAAAAGCCTTAGAGATGTCTAGTGAGACCATTTCAATGTGGTGTCCCTGGTCGAAGGCGTCTTTCAGCACGTCTCCCAGTGTGGCGAAATAGGTAGAGGTGCCGAATCCTGACCTAAAGGCGTGTTGTCGATGGTCGAGTAGATTGTTGGTCTCCAGGAATGTCCTGAGTCTGCGATTAACCATCCGCTCGAAGACCTTGCTCATGCAGGAAGTGAGTGCGATGGGCCGGAATTTCGTCGTGTCCTTCGTGTTTTCACTCGTCTTCGGGATTGGAATAACCAGGCTCTCCCTCCAGGATGCTGGATAGGAGTCGGTGGTCCAGAGCTTGTTGAACAGGTCGAGCATCAGGACTTGCCCTTCGATCGGTAGATGTGATAGTAGGGGGTACCCGAGTTCGTCGGGACCCGCCGATTTCCCCTTGCTCTTGCTGAGTGCAAATTTCAGCTCCTCCCATGAGAAAACCCCATTTATCCTGGTATTATTGTTATCATTCGGAACGTTGAAGTTACCTATGGAGGTCGGTGTGGCGTTGTTGCGGCGACGGAAGTTCTCGCTGTATCCGGGAATAGCCGAAAGCTCCGCGAAGTATTTGCCTAACTCATCGGCTACGGCTGTTGGCTCTGATACGGTGATGCCACCGGACTGCACTTGCAGTGGGGCTGAACGTCTCTTTCCGCTTAGCGCATTTACCCGGTTCCAAATGTCTGCCGAGGACTGGGAAGCGTCGATGCTGTCGAGAAAGTTCGTCCAGCTCTCTTGCTTGGCACTTCGAATCGTTTTTCGGCATTGGATGTGAAGTTCACGGTAACGTTCGAGGATGCCGTCTCTGTCAGGGTCGTCTGGTCTAGTCTTTCTCAACTTACGGAGGGCCTTTCGTCGGGCCTTAACCGCTGCCTTGGTTTCGTCTGACCACCATCGGAGAGCCTTCCGTCCGGGAATGCTGCTGGTTTTGGGTATTGAGGCGACAGCTGCTTCGAGGATTAGTTTCGTAAGGTCGGGGATATTGCCTGGATTCTGCTCCTGGATACCGGAGAGAATGGCGTTCCTGTACACCTCCCATTCGGCTTTGTCATACATCCAGCGTGGTCTACGGGTGGTTTCTGGGGCTGTGGCAGATGAGAGTTGGATCTGGATCGGGTAGTGATCACTGCCGTACAGATCAGCGTTGGTACACCACGTAACCTTTCCAGCCATGGAACGGCTGACCGTAGAAACATCGATAGCGGTGGCGTGTCTCCCATTGAAGAACGTCGGGTTTCCATGGTTAAGGACCGTCATGTCCTCCTGCTCGAAAGTATCCATAAGGAGGCTTCCTCTGGGATCCGAACGAGGGCAGCCCCAGGACGGGTGGTGCCCATTGAGGTCACCAACGAACATCCTCGGCTCGGGCAACTTCCTGAAAACGTCCGTAATTTTGTTGGCAAGATTTGACACGTACGTTCTCCCGCATGGCAGATACGCACAAGCCACCGCAATGTTCGCTGGCTCTTCCAGTTGAACGGCGATGATTGGAAGATCGTCCCCTAGGTGGATTTCGCTGAACGGTATATTCTTCAGGACTCCGATGGCCACAGAATGCCGAAAGTTCCTTCCTCTTTTTAGGACCCATGTGTATTTTCCGCCAAGCGAGCGGTTCATCTGGTCCACCGTCACCTTGTTGACTTCCTGGAGGGCTATGACCCAGGGTGGATTGCTGTGGCAGAGCAGCTCCAAATCGCTACGGTGGCTTAGAAACCCGTTGATGTTCCACTGGAGAGTGAAGTTGATAGGAACTGGTAAGGCGGGAACAGGATGTCTGTTGGTGTTTTCATCTGCGGAGGGGCAGCTCGATTCTGCCGTTTCGCTGATGTCGAAAATGTAAGAGGGTTCGGTAAGACTTACGTTACTGCTTGGTGACTCACTACGTCCAGAATGAGACGGGGCCCCACCGGGGGCAGGCGGAGGCGTTCCGCCCACCCAAGGCAGGGATGTCCCAACGGCGGTGTGATCGGTGTTGTCCACGCTGGTATTGCTAGTCGACTCCCGTTCCGTGTTTAGGTCCACGCGACTGGTGTCGAGTGTGTCGTCGACCGTGTGTACAGGGTTAAGCTGTTCGCTGTGCCCGGAATAAAACAGAGCCCCACCGGGGGCAAGCGGAGGCGTTCCGCCCACCCCGGGCAGGGATGTCCCAACGGCTGAGTAGGAGGAGGTTGCTTCTGGTGTGTGTAGGTTGTTGATAGGCTCCGGTAGGGTGCTCGGTGACGCTGTTGAATGAGATGGAGCCACACCCCGAACAGGCGGAAGCGTTCCGCCCGTCCGAGGCATGGATGTCCCAGCAACGGAAAAAAGTGTGTTGCGTGTCATGTCGCTTGGCCTGGTTCCCTCGAAGTCCTTCGGGGAATGGGCGTAGCTTCCCTTGTCCGTCCCGATATTTTGCGGTACCTTCATTTCCTGTGTTACCACCCTTATCCGTCCCTCTTCCAGGCAGGCCCCGGCTCCGGGGGGTTACCATCAGTTCCGGTGTGGGAAAGACGTCCGCACCGATGGGGCCCCGAATACCGGGACCGAGTGCTGGGTTCTTCTTCATCTTCTTCGTCCTTTGGTCGCAGAGGGTGTCCGCCAGTTCCGGTGGGGTCCTAGCGTCCGCACTGTCGGTGCCCTGCGTACCCAAGGCACAGATATCTTCATCTGGATGACCTGGGCACCGGGGGGTTACCAAAGGTTCTGGTTGGGGTGTGGCTTCCAGTCCAATGGGGCCCCGGCTACCCGAGGCCAGTCGCAGACGGTTGGTGGTGATGGCTGGTTTCTGTTCTTGGTGTGTTCGTAGCGTGGTATGTAGTGTGGTCCGTAAGAGTAGTCCGGGTGGATGGCGTGGGTGGTGTAGACATTGGATGACGAAAAAGAGGAGGCTGCTAGGTCCGCTTCTTTTTGGGTACATCCTTTTTGTCCGGTGATTCTGGCGAGGTTTCCAGCGGCTTAAGAATTTTGGGAACTTGGGCTGAGCGGGGGGGTCGCCGAGAGTGGTCCAGTTCCGTTATTGGGCGCTTGTTGGTTTTTGGCGTGAGGAAGGTCGGTAGAGGGGTGTCTACCTTCGTGGCAGGATTCGGGCTATTGTCCGGCGTGATGGTTGCGTCACTGGCTGCATCCGACGAAAAGGATAAGTCGCAGGAATCATTCGGACTGGATGAGGCTGATGCGGGTTTGTTTGCGGGTGTTTCGAGAGAGGTAAGCGGTGGTGAGACGCTTGGTTGGCTGTCTCCGAGTTTAGGTGCAGTAGCAGCGATACTCGGAAGAGAAGCTTCAACGTTAAGCAGTCTTCGTTGCGTTTGTACTTCAGTGGCCATCAAGGCTTTGATGGACTTTTCGAAGCGGTCCTGCATTTGGAGCATTAGGTGGTTGTTCTGCTCCATCTGCAGTTGGAACAGCGCAGTGAAGTCAGTCGGTAAAGGATTGGTTGGAGCGGGAATTGCCTGTTCGATGGTGTTCGGTGCACCTTGCATTTGCAAAGCCGCTTGCAGTTGCAAAATGGTGCGGTCTTTTTCCTTCACTAGGTTGGCCAGTTCTTCGATCTTCCGGTTCATTTCGTCGAGCTTGCCTTCAAGGCTGGCAGAGGTAACTCCTGCAAAGGTCCTTGTTCCGCTGCTCTGGTCGAAAAGCCGACGCACTTCGGGGTAGGATAGATCTCTGTCTACCTTGATTTTTTGTATAGAGTTTTCCCGGATGTAACTCGGGCAGGATCGATCGGATAGCGAATGCTGATCGGTTTGGCATCTGGCGCAGAACTTGCCATTTGGACACGATCTGTCCTCAGGAATCGGATGATCCCCGGAGCATTTCCCACATATCGAAGCATCTGAAATGTTTACTGATCTATTTTTAAATATGATTGCTTGAGTTTTGTTTGCATTTAATTGTAAGCCGTTTGTTACACTCCATTCACAAATTTTTGAAATATCCGAATTAACACATCGTACGATATTTTGTAAATTTTCGACTTTACCAGAGAGGTATAACTGAACATCATCAGCATAGAGATGGTAAGCAAAATAATTTAAAATACTTGGAAGGTCATTGATGAACATGGAAAATAACAGTGGACCTAGAACAGATCCTTGTGGCACACCACTTGTTACATTCAAAAGTTCCGATTTTGTATTATTAAATTCAACATATTGCGTTCGTCCCGTAAGATATGAGGAAAGTAAGTTTACAGAAGTTGTATCGAGATAGAAAAAACTACGTAGCTTCCGACATAACAATTTATGATTGATAGAATAGAAAGCTTTACTAAAATCCAAAAGAACTAGAACTGTTAGATTACGTTTGTCAAGCGCAGTTTTCATATCGTTTTCTATTTTAATCAAAGCTGTTGTAGTACTGCAATGTTTACGATAACCAGATTGTAAAGGACATAGTAACGTATTATGAATCAGATAATCGTTTAATTGTTTAGTCAGAAGACTTTCAAAATTTTTGGAAATAGCAGGTAGGATGCTAATCGGTCTGTAGTCCTTGTTGTTCATTGGATTATCAATTTTGCCAATAGGTACAACACGTGCTATCTTCCAAAGCTGTGGAAATGTTGAAGTTGTTATAATGTGATTGTATAAGTTCGTTATGGTAGGAAGAATGACAACAAGAGTTTTTTTTTTCAAACGCTGAGTGGTAACTGGTCAAAGCCGATAGAATCACTGGACGCGGAATTGAATTCGGTCAGGACTTCTTCATTCGTTACATTCCTAAATGAAAAAAAAGATGACGAGGACCTACCAGCCACAGATTGTTCATCAAAAGTAATAGGAGCTTGATTTGACATGAAGAACTGATTCAATGATTCGGCAGTGATGTTACACACATCACCACCACCTGCTCTACTTTGAGTTTTTGAAAGTCCCAAACGTTTTATAATCTCCCAAAGTTTATTGGAAGAAAGAGAAGGGTTAAGGAGCCGAGAGAAGTAAGTGTACTTAGATTGTTTCACTACACGGTTTGACCTATTTCGCAACCTTGCAAAAGCATTCAATTTAGCTGCGCTGGGTTTATCTGTTTTCCATTTATCATAAGCTTCAGATCGTTTTTGGAAGAGATTTTTGATGTATGGATTAATCCATGGAGCACTAGGATCAACAGTAGTTTTCATTTTCAACGGGGCATGATCATCAATGACAGAATAAAGCATATCGTTTAAAATTTGTAATTTTCCATCAACTGAGTTGCAGTAATCAATAGCATCAAGATTGTACCTTTGCAAGTCAGCTATTAAACTATCGGTGTTTATCTTGTGATATTCTCTTGCCCAATACACAGCTGGAGGTTGATGAGGTACCTTAACTCTGTGATCGAAGCAGATCAAATCATGATCGCTAACACCTCCTATAGAAGATTGAAAGATGTTGCTAACGTTAAACGTACAATTTCCAAGTGCATAATCAATAAAAGATGAACTGCAGCCTGATTTATGACAAGTGGGGGAAAGAGGTAAAATTTTAACAGAAAGCGATTTAACCATATCGATTAACTTGTTTGTAACAGGTGAAGAAGTGTCACACAAATTTATATTGAAATCGCCCATCAATACGAAATGAGATTCAGTAGCACTGATTTCCAGCGCAAGTTCGAAAATACTGTTAAGTTTAGAAACCCTTACATCTGGAGGTCTGTAGACAATGCCACACACAAGCTTTGAATGAACTAATTTAACTAAAAGGTAATCAATTTCATCACCAGCATCAGACTTAGCAAGAACCTTATACTTTGCTTTACTGTTTAGATAGAAAGCAACTCCTCCGCCTCGCTTCTTATTGTCTAAAAGTCGATCAGAACGAACAATTTTGTAGCCATCTAACTCAACAAATTTGTTTGTTTTTTTGAAGACTTCAACCAAGACTCAACAAAACCCAACACAGCTAGCTTTGAGTTCTGAAAGAAGGTTCTGTAATAATCAATATTTTTAACAATGCTGCGAACATTATGGAAGGCAATTTTAATGTAGTTCCTAGCGGGTTTCTCAATAAAGTGTTTCATGATCGTATCAGAAATGCAACGTGAATTAACCGATTCATAGACATCATCGGGCCTTACCTCGGAACTGATCATCATCTCATTTGTTAGGACTGCTGAAGGCTCACTGGTCGATTCGCGTTTTTTGATTCGAATTCACGGACCTGAACGCCTTCGGGCCAGTAGAAAGAATCACTGACAATACCAACCAGGTCATCAGATACCGTCACCTTGAAGGAGATGAATGTTAGCTCATCGATGTTTTTGTTTCTCAAAACTAACTTGGCACAGCGAAGTGTAGAATTCTCAGCGTTCGAAATCTCTTTGATGTATTCCAGGATGTCGACTTCTGTTTGATCAATGGCGAATGGTGTTACATAGAAAGACCTCAGCACTTCTTCAGTCTGATCACGTTGACGTTGGTTCCTATTTGCAACTCTCAGACGACATTCCGTTTGTGGGTTTCGTTGTTCATCATCTCCCGGGTTAGTGGTGACCGTTGCAGCAGATGATGAGGAAGAGAGAATTATTGTTTTTTGTTGCTTATTTTTAACAGAGGAAAAACAATCTTAGATGTAATGTTACTGATTTACAGTGATTCATTTATCAGTATCTATTGCATCAATAGGATATACATTTTGAGTATGAACGAGAAAATAAATAGCTCAAATTATTTAGTTATACTTAACAATTAGTCGAAACGATCCTTCATAGAAATAAATTTGGACTTTCATCAAAAGCAGTTTTATTTACAAAAAGTTTTCTTATTCATTAAATTACCTCATATCCATTCCAAAACTTGATCTGGTGTATCAACTATTGCTCGATTACTTTTTCTAAGGGACGTTTCAGCTTTTGTAAAAAATGCATTTAATTGTCGATTTGGCATAAGTAGTAGCTCACTCACGCATATTAACACTACCATCAGATAGGGAAATTTTCCCCAACCTGATAGTGGTGTTAGTATGCGTGGGCGAGCTACTAGTTATGCCAAATCGACGATCAAATGGATTGTTTAAAAAAACTGATACGCCCCTTCGAAAAAGTAATCGAGATTTGTCAAACTGGTGGCCCGCTCACGCAAACCAACACCACCGAGCAATTTCCGCCCATCTGAATGATGTTAATTGATGAGGGTGAGGTATCCCGAGCCCGACAAATTGATGATTTTAGGCTATATTTACAAACGTAAGTGCATTTTACAACGAACAAATGGAATTTTCCTTCTTTACTTTGAATAACAGTTAAAAGTAGCTGTAAATAGTACATATTGAGCCTTAAAAATATATGGATACATAATTCAATCATCTTTATTAGGAATATGAACTAATCAGTGCCAACGTTTCATTAGGGCGAAACAGTGAAATTACTTTAACCTCCGATTTCTCGCAAATAAAAGCTCACTCCTGTTAATTACCGATGCCTGCAAGTAGTGGAAACATTGATCTGATGGTGTCGTTACTTTGCATATATGAGCTTTTATTAGCGAGAAATTGGCGGTTTAAGTGATTGTTTACAAAAGCAATTTCTCCCATTTGAAATATTTTGCACCGAAATTTTACTACCGTCGATTGCGGCTCATTATTCCACTCTTGCAGAGTTGATCATCTAACCGTACTTTATGTATCCTAAAATTAACAGAATAATTAGAAAGTGTCAATTAAACTCACCTTTGACCAACTTCCGCGTATCATGTTTCTTCAAGAGCTTGTCGGTTGGAACATTTATTTGGATTTAGGTTTAGGTTGTGTAAGCCTCTAGACTAACTCGGGGAAAATCTAAGGGTCGCCTACGGAACTAAATATCACACTCACATCCAACTGCCACCTGTTAACAGCAGGAACGTATATGTTGTTTAAAAGTAAGCAATAACCACAAACGATGCACCTGAAAAAGAATAACACAAAACACATGGGGAAGCTCAAAAGCCAACGAAGTTCCAATTTCTGCACTATGAACTCCCGGACGAGGCCTGAAGACCCCTTTCGGGTCCGGGGAAAACGAGGACAAACGAAAAGATGGTGGAATAAATTTAAAGGACTGCACTCTCTAAAAAATAGCCGCCTTTTATAACATTTTAGCTGTTTTTATTTTAATCTAGGGTGACGTCACATGCACTTGCACTGGGTACTTGTGGTTTTCTGGTAGGTGGGTAGGTCGACCTTCGTAGCAGGATCATCGATGATTCGGCGGTAGCGACCAGCATGACATCGCTGACATTTCGGCGTCGTTTCTGCTGTCTCGATTGCTGGTGAATTGCCGTCGGAGCTGATGATGAGGTCGCCGTTGAGTCTACGATTAACCGGTGATCGCCGATAGAAGCACCGGTGGCAACGTGGATCAATCGGCGCAATCGACCGTTCAGAGCGCCGGTTGTGAGGCGGTGAGGCTGATGAAAACGCCGACGTCGAATCGTTGTTACGATGTGGATGATGCCACTTGCTTGATGCCAACAAGATGGCGGTCCTTCGTCTATTCTCGAGTGGCCTTTTTGATCGTCGAGAGCAATGGCGGATCTTCTGCTCCACGCTGATTCTTCCAAGAATGTCTGATGAGGATAGTGGACCTGGACGCTGATGGGGTTTTCTGTCCGTGAAGAAATCGATTCCGATACCACTCACTAACGTGGATCGCCTGGCTGGTATCGGTGACTAAAGTGGCGACTAGTCTGAACGCTCGCCGAATGGTCCGGTGCCACTATCCTTGGCTCCTCTTGGCTCTTTCTGCGGAAGAGAGTTTCGGAACTTGTCCGAATAGGAAAAAAGGCCCAGATAATGGACCTACCCAACCCATTAGTGCTATGACGTCACAATATAGGCTGTCCGGGGTTACATTATATAATTTAACAATTTAATTACCTTTTTCCTAATTTCTACGTTGGATAACACGAAAAACTAATAAAATGCAGTATCAGCAGTAAACCTAATGGAGATTAGAAAATATTTTCTTTTTAACTTTACTTTACCCTAGCTTTAATTTTTACAATATCCTTCTTTTAATCACTTTTAATTTTCACTACCTTTTAAATGATTTTAACTACTGCCATTAACTTTATAACACCACATAAATATATATCAACTTTTTATTTTTAATTTTAGGAACACGCGCGCACTTCCACTTCCTACGGAGTTCACGGACAGAAGAGAGCGAACAATTCTACGGCTGAGCCAATCAACCCATGCTATGAAACATCGAGTCTTTGTCACTCGATGTTCTTTGTGTCACTTTCTTCCGTGGCATCATTTGTGGTCATGCTTTATATTTACGGCGCCGCGGAGCGGCAAACGATATATTTCGCTAGTTCAAACCGCTGCCAACAAACAGTGAGAGTCAGACATGATTGTGATATTTAGGGAATAGGGTTCTGTATTGGGATGGAACACCTTATAAAAAAATAATCGCAAGGTGACAAAGTCATCTGCTACATTTAATTGTAACCGCTGGTTACAGTTGGGATCTAGTTTTTCCTTGGGATCGATTGCTTCCAATGTAATAGACTCCGTGTAGCTTCTCCCGGACTGTTTCAGTTGTTGCAATCGTTTTTGAATGCGTGGAATTCTGTTGTTTAAGTAAAAGTTAGCTGGGAAATAGATAATAATATTGAAGATTCGATTACTTACCAAATGATTCATCCAGTTTGAACGGGTATACACACATTGCATGAGAGGGACGAATTTTACTCTCAACAGCTGCACTAAACATTTTATATTATTGTTTACATTTCGATCTAAGAGGAAGAGGAGACAACTGGCTTCTTTTTGTCGGTGACGTGTTCGTCTTCGCTCGCGAAAACGACCGTGCAAAAATTATTTCATTATGGGCGACGCAGTAGACTGTCAAAATACAACAAAATAGATTTTCTGTTGTAAAAATTCTCGCGTTTCTGTATGTTCGGCCGACCAATCAGGCGCTGATTCGCGTTTGACTGAAAATTGGTTCATAAAAGTTCCCCCTATTGTCTGCTCTTCCTCTTAGATTTTGATATTCTGAAATGAACCGACCTGAGTGAAGTGCCAAACGTCAAAACAAACTGCTCGAATCAGAACGCGAACTGCTTCGCTTCAGCACGATTGCGAAGGACAAAATGAACGCAAATGAGGTAAATACAAACAGCATGAAATAAGATCGAAAATGGGTTTGTTGATGTTGAAAGGTGATCTGCTCGAAGGGAAGACACTTATTTTCAATTGAAAGTGAAGATTGACAGCCTCATCGTCGATTGACGATTTTCAATTGAAAATGACTTTGTCTGGCCCTGATCCAGTATCTTCACCGGGGGAAGCAAAGGGTTCTTGAAACGGCCAACCGCCTGCTTCTCCAAGATCTCGTGGGTCAGACTCGCTTCGGTGACCACACTTTCGATCTCCACATTACGAGCTGGGATGTAAACTCTATACTCGAGCGTAAAGAGCTAGAAGACAGCAATCTCATTAGCTTGCTTCAGGTTAGAGACGGACACACGAAGTTTATTGTGCCTAACCTTCGTGATTTCGGTCACGGCCGAGAATCGCTTCGTCAAATCATTTGAGATTTGAACAACGTTCAAAGGTTTGTTTTATGGGCTGAAAGTAGACAACCCATGGGCCAGTCGAGTCATCTGGATAGGCTCACGATCGGGGGTTTTTCTGAGCCTGCCCTTTGCCAGACTGAGACGACGAACCAGGGATGGCATCATCTGTTTTCCGAGATGACGTACGTTTTCGACCCTTCTTGCCATCGCGTGGCAAAGTAGTGTCATTTTATTACCCTTACCGGGGAACAACTACTGAAGTCTACTCCCCTTCCCTACTAGGATTTCGAAGTAGCAAATAATTCACGTCCGAACCTACGCGACTACCGAAACCTTTTTCGAGTTGGAGAATACTTCTCCGTTTATTAAACAATCAATCTCTTTTATACTATCCTAAACCTATTTACTACTTACATAATTCTTTGGGCATTCTTACCCTCTCTACTCTAATGCTCTTTGCTCCCTAGCTGCGCGCGTCGCGAGCATATATTTTTCGCAGTTTTATTATTACCGGCAGTGCTGTAAATTCTCAAAATCATTTGAACATTTTTGATGAAAAAGAGAAAAGTAGCTATTCGCTATCAAAGGGGACCTCCTCCGAATGGGTGATATCAGTTGCTTAGTCATTTGACGAAGGCATGGATCATTCTCATTTGAGAAACACTATATATCATTCGATTGAGTGTAACCTACACACAAACGGAGCTCTGGTCGACATTCCGGCGAAAAAGCTAAGCCAACCCGACACCAACCTGACTTCTATCAAACCCCAACCCGATGTTGACCCGACATTGACCCGACATAAACCCAAAATTGACCCGACATTGACCCGACATTGGGTCGACATCGACCTTAAATTAGCCTTACATTGATCCGACATCGGGTCGACTTGTCTGTTCGGGACCATTTTCCTGGATTTCTTCCATACTCCACTGTCGTATATCAAATGATACTGAGTGACTCAATTGACAGTGACAATGAGCTTCGAATGAGAAAGGGGCTCTTCAAATTATGGTCATGTGAGAATTCGTTTACACAGAATTGATTGAATGGTTGTAGTGGTTCATCTTCAATCGAATGATATGAAAATTTACAGCACTGATTTACCGGTCGCTTACCGATCGTTTTTTTTTTCTTCATTTATTTCATATACCCCATGACCCTAATCCGTCATACCGTCGCCACCTAGATCCGAAGTGCAACTTTGCATAAAAATGAATTTGTTGTTTTTACCGATAATTGCACTTCGCATCAAGGGCATTTTTCGTCTCTTAGGTCCACTCAGCTTTTTTGTAGTCCAAATTCGAATGTGTTCTGTTATTCCCCTTGATGACATAAATTTGCTGCGTCTATCCACCCTCTCGTTGGCCCTCGTGGCTCTGCATCATCTTCCGACAAAATGTCCATCTTGCCATGCTTCATTTTATATTGTGTGATACGGGAAATACTTCCTATAATTGCATATCTGTCCCACATGTAAGAACAGTCAACACTCAATACCTCTATATTGAAGGGACCATCGAAATAAATATGGAGAGATCGAGATATAGAACAAGATTAGCCTACTTGACCGTTTGAAGGGACTGAGACAACCATCGCCATATAGAAAAAAGTGTTCACATATGGAGGTATGAAACATCGAGGTATGCATAATTGACTTTAGTTGATATTTAGAAACGATGAATATGAATGATCTTCAAGTGAAAACACCGTCGTTTCCATTTCGTGTTAATAAAGCGATCTGTCTTATAAATCTCCACTCAGACGAAAAATTATCCCCTCTAAATTATAATGAATAGTTCGACAAATTAATTGGATTTGTGCCACCCACGATCTGACATTTCATTCCCAAATGAACAACCCACCCGGCTCACCACTCCTTCAAATGCGAACAGTCCCGAACTCCTTCCAGTTAAAATCCCATACCTAGATGGTTCATGCGAATGCCAGAAAACTAATGAAATAAATTAAAAGCTTCCCCAATTTCCTCCAGCTAAAACCAAGTCTTGTGCCTCGGCTCAAAGTGTTACCTTTCTAGTTTTTCCCTGCTACTGCCCGTGCAATACCAGTCGAAATAAATCTTACCCGGATCCTTTCAAATCCCAACCACTTTGGCAGACAGAGAGCACCGTCGAGCGTCACCAGTCACCAGTCACACGTGTGCTTATGTTGTTGGGAGGGTTGGGTGGGAATGTGATTTCCATGTACCAAATAAGCTCAAATTTGTTTAAATAGCATGTCTGTAATCAAAATTAATCACGCTCACGATGCCGACGACGTCGACGATGAAGGTGGCTTTCATGCAGAACCATTCGTTGGAAGTGCGGGAGGGTGGCATTCTCCGGTGCCTTTGGCTTGCCGCTTGCTGGCTTTTATTGCTCCCCGAGGGCTGATTATTGTCATCATTGTTACCATTTTGTTGCTATCCGGTGTTCTTCCATCATGCAGGTGGGAGTGGAGGTGGGTGGGTACAAGTGGCACTAGAGTTGAGAGAGAGAGAGAGAGTGTGTGTGTTTGGAAGTACGGCTGAGTTTGAATTATGATTTCTTTGCTCCAAGTTTCGAAAACTTTCAAGACAACAAAATGAGATCGTTGACGACGATGTCGACGACGACGTGGATGAATTCCCACAAGTGCAGAAGCCTTTCTGTTCGACTTGTGCCTTCAGGTGAGGTAGCAGAACGAGTTACTCTTTGGATATCGAAATAGATTTGTGTTGATAAAATGATTTTAATTTAAAAATGATTTTCATGTATTGTATTTGCTAAAAAGATTTAATCCAAACAATGGAAAACTCCACTACTCGCAAATGCCAATTCTCGATGAACATTTCAATAGGTCCTATCTGCTTTGATCGCACATAGTTTGATAATATAGGTTCTTATCAAGCGACCAAAACTTAAAATACAACAGGGAAAGGTTTTGCAGCTAAATTCTAGATAGAGCCGGAATTAGGGCCTAACAGCTTTTGTGACGGTAGAAAGTCAAGATTCATAAACGCAAATCAACATCACTATCTGGTAGGAGAAGACTTCCCCTACCCAACGGTTATGCTGGTTTGCGTGGGCGTACCTTGAATTCCAAGAAATCATCGAGAGAAGTCATTGTTTACAAAAGCTGTTACGCCCTAATTCCAGCGCTATCTAGAATTATTAACGAAAGAGAAGTCGATGAAGATAATCGATAATCTAATCTAATCTAATCTAATCTAACATAAACGCAACCAGTACGAGAAAGCATCCTGGAAAAGTATTACCCGCATAATTAAATACCATTTCGATAACCGGTACGACTTTATCCCAACGGTTCGAATTGAGGTTACCATATTGATTATGGTTTCTGTATACTTGATTCATTACAGTAATAATGTAATTCAACTGTACAAGATATAGTTACCATATACAAAACCTTTATTAAATTGTTGCGTATACTCCTTAACCATAAGAAACTTTAACATTCCTGTTTTTTCAATGTGAACATTAAATGGAACTGTATGATAATGTTTTTCTATGGTTATAGACGAAATTGCCTTCATTATGAAACCATACTTTAAGCCAAAAATCAATTGCAGGTTTTATGATGTAAATGAGATAATATTCTCTTTCATGGGTGTAATAAGAAAAACATTTTGTATATTTTAATTGATTTTATACTTTTATTTGTTTTAATCTACGAGCAATACATACTTAATCCTACAGAAATACATGTTTCTACTATCTTCAATTTTAATATACTTTGTTATTGTTTCATTTACTTTAATCAAATATAATGTGTTATCTTCTATCGTACCTTGCAGTATATCAACATTGTCATGGTTGGTCTGAATATTTTTGAACAAAAAGTAATAACTAGAGTTTTGTTCCAGAATTTTTTGAATTTCTACCAAATAGCGTTCATTGTCTATTGTGAAAGCAAAGTAACAATCATTATTTTCTCGTTTCTTATGTTTGTGTGATTTTTCTACTATCGATACTGGCTTGTATGTAAAAGACATACATTTTAAATAAGACACAACATTAAATATGTTGCAAATAGAATACTTGTTTACAACACTTGAAGGAAGGACGTAATTATGATTCAGAATATGAACCAACGATTTGTTACTTGACGATAAGTCTTTGCAAAATTCTTGTACATTCTGTCTTAAATTCTTGTAAAAATCTGTACTGTATCTTATGTAAGACATAGAGCATCGATTCGCTATTTGGATTAACGGTTCCTTGGGACCTTTAATGTAGTTTTTTAATACTCCGTTTATGTCTTCATAAAAAAACAGTGAAGTTGTCCATAGTGGACCATAGTTCCTACAACAATCAACTATATGCTGCAACAGGTGAACGTTATAATTCATTTCATGGATTGTATACAGATCTTCAAAATGTTTAACAAATTTGGACAACCGATCTTCACATAATTTAAAATCTCTTTCGGTTGGGTTGCAGTAAATCTGTTATTGAAGTAACTAGACTAAGGTAATGTTCGTAATGTTCTTTTTGAAGATATTTTTGCAAAATAATCGGACTGTAATGTAATAACCAATGTAGCCATTCATTGGCTTTCCAGGAATTGCGGTCACTTATCTTTCTAGCTGCCCTAGATGCTTCAACGAATGGATTGATCGATTCTAAAACTACATCTATACTTTTAATGTGATTTTTAATGTAGCACGATGCATTTGGTTTTTCAAACCAAATCCTGCACATCTGTTTAACAACTCCCAACAATACACCATGCATATAATCTATAGGGCACTGCTTCACAACATCAAAAGAGGGTATTAAAATTAATGGTGATGCGCCTTTTACTCCAATAACTATTTTTCCGGTTGCTTGGCTTATGGCCATTGCTCGCAGGGTATCATCATAATTTCTTAATTCTAGTTTATCGATAAACCCATATTTGACTTGGTTTTCGGTTCTATGACCCGGATGCAGACAATAGCCACACGCTTCATAGCCATTACATTGCTTAAACTTCTGTAGTTTACATCGCGCCATCGTATCCACACAGCACGCCACTGTTCTGACGGTTGGAATTTTAGAAAATGCTATGTTCAATCCTTCATTATATAAGCGACGAAGGATTGAGATGAATGGCTTCATAAAGACTCCGTGAATGAAGCCACAATCCGCATATCAGTCCATTTCTTCGAGAAAATCGCAGCTTTGGAGGAAGGTCGTTTATCACCGCAATGATCGGCCAAAGGGATCTCTTTATGTTGGAGTTGAAAACTTTAACCCCATCAGTATTGAAGCATAGAGATATCTGATTCACTACAGAATATTTTTTCACAACTGCAGCATTCAAAATATCGACGATACACATGGACGAACTAATTTCTTCTTTGTATTTCTGAATTTCCGTCCAATTTCGTTGAAGAATATCCCGCAAGTGTTGAACGACGTCAAAAATAATGAAATAAAACGTAGATTTGCTTTTGCAATTTGTACACGAACTTTCCATTTCGCCTAAGTAAAGGCCGCAGTTATCACAAACATAATGCCGCATGTAGGAGTTATTTATAAAAAAATCGTGAAATTTATTGGCTTTTTCCGGTAAGCTCTTGAGCCCAATGAAGATATTTATCATTTTGAGAATATCTACAAGAGCTGCATTCGTCATATTGTGCCTCATATAAATATGCATTAGCATAAACATCGCCTCAAGCTTGGTTATTTCGAGGTTCGGGTGGATTGATTCTTGCAGGTAATCATCCTCCTAAAAAGAAAGATGCTGTTATTTTCTCCTTCAATATTTAGTTAGTAACCACAAACGAACCATGCAAAAACTCTCATCATCGTTGTTTTCGTCGTCTTCATGAGGCTCTTGATCGCTTTCTGAATTAGAACTTTGGGAAGAATCTTCCAACTCGTCCCTGGACTCGTCTACGAAAGTATAACTGAACTCATATTCATTGCCCAGTATTCCGTGTTCTGGAACATCCGATATGCTAGGTTGGTTTGTTCCAACCTACAGAATGACATGCGAAATACATATTGATAAATACAGGAGCTAGAGCACAATGAAATCTCACCTCTACAGCAGTTGTTTTTGCATGCTGAGCATAATTTGTAGAATCAGTTTGGTTGTTGAAAGAAGCTGAGTCATCTTCACATACTGCAGGGAATTGTGGATTCTCATTGTTCTCAGCAGAATGATTTTTGGTCGTGTTACGAGCCACTCTTTTTTTCTGTAACGATAATTGCAACTCATTAAGCATTCAGAAATATTCAAATAAATAATACTCTACCTTTTTAAACCTACGTGCATACGGAATCCCTCTATTAACGCGGAAAAGTTTTGCCATTCGCGAATTTCTCATGTTGCTTAATTTTCACTTGTACAGTAATTTTTCAGACAGTCATAACTCGAAACGTAAAAAATTGCTTTCTCTCTGTACTGCTGGCATGACTGTTGACAACTTGCATAGTTCTTTCAATATTCGCGTGTATTGCTAGTCCGAAAGTGAGGATAACAATAACAAACCAACATTTCTGGCTGGAACAAAAGTGAGGATAACAAACTTAGTCCTCAAAAATGGGATTACGCAAGTACACTGAAACAAATCGACATGTACCGTTTATTGGATCCATCTTATAACATACCAATGTCAGCAGATTTATTCATTCTATGTGATGATTGATAGACTCCATTGGATTATCACTTAAAAACTATGACTGCGATATGGAATAATTTCTATCGTAATTTCACATACTTAGTACTTGATAATACTTTGCTTCGAACGTGGTTAGCGATAGGTAAGATGTATATGAATATTGTCTGATATATTTCATGTTGAAAAACTGTTGATATGTCATGGGTGCGAACAGACATATAGAAACTAATGGAAAATCATATAAGTTTGCACTATGAGAAAATTCAGTAATATATACCTGTTTTCTTGATGAATATTGCTCACTAAAAGATATATCTTATAAGATATTTATGTTTATTTTATTGGAGTTGCTTTTAACGATTTTTGACGTTTGTTGATATGTTGCGTGTAAACAGACATGTAGTAACTATTGGACAGTCATTTAACTTTGCAGGATAGGAAAACATGTATATCTCATTGTAATAGCTTCCTTTGATGTTTGACGTTTAAAGATTGTAAACAGATCTGTACCAATCATTATATAGTCATATAGATTTGCCTTTTAAGAAATCCAACAACAAACATTTGTTTTAGCATGTTTTTCTGGGATGAATATCGCTTCCAACAAAATCCATCTTACATGATTGTTCTTCATATATTCTTGAAACAATTTTCAACGATGTTATCGTACACTGATTAAAATGATTAGTCGAACTAAATATAGCTAACAACAATGATACTGTATTGAATAATCCTTCTTTGTTATTGTTCCATAAGATAAGGTGTTCCGAAAAAGAATGTATTGAGATTGAAAAAAATATTCTACTGCAATATTTACTTTGCTAAGATTCTAATTGTAAGCCTTCTACGGCTAATTCAGATTCCAGCACTAGCACTTGAACTTCATGAACCAGTTCCATGAAATCATATAATGTAGTCGTTGTTTTATTGCACACAGGAGCATTAAGAAAGATTTGAACAAACGACACCACCGAAACGGAACATAAATTTGCCAGTGCTATTTTTCTTCACTCTAGCAAAACGAGCATAACGTTACACTACATTCCATGTCGAGAGAGCTGTTCTTACTTAATGCTAATTGAACGAGCTCAATCTTGAAGTCAGCCGTGGCCCAGTGGAATCGAGCGCAGACACCGAAAGCATCACACCTCAACAGTTCTTGATCGAATCCCAAATCAGTTACAATAAAAAAGACACAACTGTGAAAGCTCCCACTGCCTGATGTTTATTTTTTGATTTATTTTTAGAAATCGATTAAATATATGTGTCAAAAGAAGAAGTAAATTTCATGTGATTTTCACATAAACTTTACTTCGATTGATTTATGACACATATATTATATTGTGGTGAAAAGTAAAGCTTATGCTTATGGGTTTCAAATCCATTTCAGTTAATTATTGTAATTTGACCAATTTTCATTTATCATATGACGATCATATAAATGTTACCAAATTATCTGCATTGTAAATGTATCAGATATTCATATAGAATTTACCTGACACATTTTCAATCATATCATTTTCATTGGATTATCTTATAGCGCAAATTTATTAGACTTTCACATAACAGGAATATGTCATATTGGTTCAGTGTATGTGTGTTAGAAACGTCAGAAAAGTCAATAGCGGTCATACACGGAGATATCAGTTTACCCAGACGGTACCAAGAGATTATCCACTTTGGCCTTAAGCTGGACATACTCAAAATATGGGTAAATTAATTAATGGGAATTAACGGTATGTACAGCTAACCGAAAACTAAAAATGGGTACTTTTTTACCCATTTCATCAAATTTGTCGCTTTTCAATAATGGGTACAAAGTACCCCATGGTTTGACATATAAGCTCTTTACCCATTAATAGGTAAAGATGTTTTGCCCATTTAATGAGTTTATCTACTTTCCCTCGAACTGGGTGCTTTTTTACCCATTAATGGTTACTGACCTGTTTCAGTGTAGTCCAATTTGGGTAAAGTAAACCTACATTTGAGTTATTTGTTCTTAGTGTGCAGCACTGCTTCCGCAGCTTTGATTCAGAATCAGAAAAGTTAGCCATTTTTGCGCAGTATTCAATTTGAAAAAAAAAACCATGTCGCCGAAGAAGAAAGCTGCTCGCGAGCATTATAAATCACGCAGCATTAAGCGAAGGTATTTTAAACTATTAACAATACATTTTTAATAATGAAATGTACATATTTTCCCACAGAACCAAGAAATGCACCCACGCTGGTCAATCGAAAATTAAACCTGCTGGAGGAGCGTGCAAATTCTCAAAATGGAGGAGAAATTAACGACGAAGTAAGTTTAAATAATTATAAGATAATTATGTCAAGTGTAACACCTTACACGAAACGAAAATCAATTATTTTATTCATGTGTTTCACTTATACATTTTTGCCATTACATCAGCCTTATACATTCCATAAGACAAACCACATAGGTCCTATAAGAATGCAGAAAAGGTATGTGTGACCGCTTATACATTTCATTCAACACATGATCTTCATTAACTTTTTGCAAGGCGTCTGCTTATTAGTTGACTTATACATTTTATGAATAATCAGCAATAGAAATTTGCCAAAAGGTATAAGGAGATTTCTATCCGTGTAGTATGCTCGTTCTAGCTGCAGAAACTGCTAGCTGCGCATAATAAGCAAATCAGCAGTACCGGATACGTCTTCGTTGCAGTGAAGCAGACGGAGACTCAGGGCCCCCCACAGAGGGTTGACGATTCATTAGAACCAAATCCGAAAACCATGTTCCCTGATGCTCAAACGGTGGACGAAGATCATAGTTCTCCCTGCTTGGCAACTTGCAAATGGGTTGATACGAAAATGGACTCATCAGAGGAAGATTTCTCAAGCTCGACACAAACATCAGGTAAGCTTAGAAATGTTTACTAAAAAATATAGGTAAAAGATCGGATCCTCGCATGCAATGTGCGACACCGCAATGCCAGAAGAATGCCAGAAAGAAATACCTGTTTCGACCAAAGTGATTCTAATTTTCAACCTTTTTCTGTATTCACAGTGGTTAACGTGCCAACTCATCGATCCGAACCAATTCAACAAGTCAGGAATAATGAACTAGTAAATGCAGTTAATCTCTCAATCAATGCTGTGCCAAATGTAACACGTCCAGAATTACACGACTCTGACATGACTCTGGTTCAGATGTCATCAGAAGAAATACAACATTTACAAAACAGAATTCTGCTTCAGGAAATCCCGGTTACAAGACAGGCTACTAGTAACACCTGTTCACAGATAGTATTCAACATTCCAATGGTGCAGATCCCATCACAGCAAACCGAAGAAAATCCTGTAGAGTCCAACTTTCCCAAACCATTATCGCCCCAGCAGTTCGATACACCGCTGGCCACCGAGCTGGCCACAACAACCAATGGCGAGAAAGAAGAAACATCTCCCAGGGATATTGATAACGATTTGGAATGTCCTAAATGTGACTATTTCCGCAGTCTCAATGCTCGGAGAACAGCTGAATTGAAAAAACTGAGAAACGAAATTGCAGAATTGGAGAGGGAGAAAGCGCAAACCGCGGACCACAGTCTTTCACTCTCCCGCGAATTGCAAGATTTGAAGGACAACCGAAAGATACCGTCGGTAAGCTTATTTGAATTACTATTTGTCAGTTGAAACTCTTCAGCGAATTTTATTCTGTACTGCTGGAAACATTGTGGATGTTGTTTAATGTAGGATATCTTCATTTTATTTTTATAGGTTAACTTTACCACAGATGACTCAATAGACATATCTCTAGAGGAAATCAAGAGAATTGATTATGAGTCGCAGTCAGACAGTCTTTTTTTCTGCAATCTTGCTATTCATTTCTTTGGGACGGAGAGATTAATGAATATGAGCGTTACCGGAAAGCAAACACCAAGATTTAAAAATCTTCAGCGAGAAGATGGGACCCCCTTATATCCAGCACGAGAACAGATCACTCCAAGTATTTTCCAATTTATTTGCGGTAAGTTCATGAGTTAAATCTTACCGTGTTCTCTTATGATGCATTTTTTATTTACAGAAAAGCTTGTAGAACGTGTGGCCATGAAGCTGGGCCCATCCAAAGTAAAGGAAATAACGTATTTCGCCAACGAGAAGAATGTGCGCAAATACCTTGCGCAAAAAATAAGCAACCTAAATAAGGCGGCTGCTCGACGCACCTAGAAAAAGGCCTTTACAGGATACAGCTGGTGCCTATTAAATATAAAGACGAATATTTTGTTATTTTTTTTTTATTTGAAACGATTTTCTCCATTTATTTAATAATGTTTTTATGCTCAATCCAACCATTTGCTTGGTACAATAAATAAAACTGATTTAATCCATTAAAAAGGTATTTAATTTGATATGAAAATATTATAGATCACATTGTATATGGTACGTATAGAGTGGGAATGCATTAAAATTTCAGCATTAATGGTTAAATTACACTACGGAAGCCATAAAGCGGGGATATTATTTATGGTTATAACGAACGATTTAACAATACCACGACTGTTGTGAATAATGTTTTCTATATATTGGAGAACCATAAACGATGAAGTTTCAATACACTTGTTGTGTTGAAAGTACATGAGGATTTGTGATTTTTCGTACGGTAAACGTTCTTAACAGCCCATTGATGTTATGGTCAGGTCTGTAAAAACATTAACCAATATGGTCAACACAATAACCAGCTATGGTTCGATTATGTTCAATGGAACCATATCCATTATGGTCTCGGAAGGAAGATAAACCATTATTGTTAAGGTCATAATGTGGTTTACGTTTATGCGGGTAGCTTAGATGACGCCAAATCATTTTTCTTGTCAATATTGATGTTGAGACACGGTATACATAACAAGGTAGGCTACTCTCGACAGTAAATATCTAGTTTGGATGTAAACATATGACGTTATTCCTATCTTTGAGCAGCGCTGACCGTAGCAACGCGAATCGTGAAGTGCGGGTTTGATTTTTTGAAAATGGTGAAGTGCGCTGTTATTAATTGCCAAAATTATTGAGGGAATAAACCGTGTTCGGTACAGTTAAAGTATTTTTGGTTTCCTTGTGAAGAAAATCTGAAAGTAGTGCGGTTGAAAGCTTACGGCAGAGATTCAATTTCGCAACTACATTTGAACATTTGTTCGGAGCATTTTTGTGAGCAGGATTACAGGCTGAAGGATATCTTGTCGTACATGGAGTGGCCAAAACGAAGGCTGAAACCAGGAGCCCTTCCTAGTCTGAAATTACCATCGCAGGATGTAATTTGTATCCATATTTAACTTTGCCACAGAACTCCGAAATAAGGTTTAATTCAACGGTGTCTAAACATAAATTTACCTTAACGATATCTTCTCCTACTCTCAGTCTACACTCGTCAGAGGAATACACGAATGCCTCATTCGAATATTCTCTCCATGGTCCCTCGGCCTTAATTCGGAAAGATGTTGCTGTTCAGTCATCAAACCCGGTTATTTTTCATGACGTTGGGGTCCAATCTGGTAGTTGTACCAGAAATAAGGCTGTTTAATCCAAAGGAGGGACTTCGAATGTTAATCTAAATGCATATATAGAGGTACCAGACATGTTTTGTAGTGGCAGGTACTCTATTTTGTATTGTATTTTGAGGTCGTGAGAGAGAATTTTCGCTCCCAAATTTATTTTATGTTTGCTTTCTGGGGACTGGTAGTAAAGCAGGTAAATCTGTATTTAATTGTAGCTTTTTTAACAATAATTTCCGGGAAAAAACTGAACGACAATGTCCCTGACTAATTTATTTAGGTTGTTATCACTTTTTTTACCTGAATATGCACCGAAAGCGAATTATTTCCACTTCTCTCAATTTCTATATAGGGATTTTTATCACTTCCTGTGGAGTTTTGGCCTTTGCCGCGATGCGCGGCTATACCGTTGTAGCTGGAGCTACTTACCTGTACGTCCGTACCCTGTGGCTATCTGATGAGGATTGGCTGGATCGATGGCGATGCTTGCTATTACTCGTCGTATAACGGGGCAAACGATTATCGCTTGCCGTGCCTGAAAGCCGAGGGGCTCTGCGATAGGTAGCTAACGGCTACCATCTCTACTCGAGGGGTATTGATACCGCACATCCCCCTCCTGCATTAAATAAATAATGCATTATTTAATTCAGCAGCTACAGAAACAAAAATAGAAGATTCAATTGTCTCTCTTTAAAAGTGACGTTACATATGTTTTTGGTCTGCTAATATAAATGCATATGACGCTCTTATCCTTGCCTTGGTAATCCAACTTATTGATCCGGAACGTCATCAATCACTTTTTCAAAAACACCCTTTTTTTTTACGTGTGGCTGTCTCACTTTTTATTTTTTTTTTTTAGCACATACGGGTGAATTTTACGTACGAATGGTTTGTTTTACTTCTTATTTGTTTCCCTTTTGCACTCACTCCTGGTGAAGTTGTGCGTATACACAGAAGTTTTATAATTATGGGATGCCATAATCAAAAATATACAAAACATCGCCTAACTAAAATGTGAGTTCTGGTAAGTTTACCCTATTCTGGGTATGTCGTGTTTTTGCTAGAGTGGGTCGCCTGAACCCAATTTTGCGTACAACCGGACGAGCGTGTATATATATTTATAGATTTTCACGCCCGGTTGTATTGGTGCAATATGTGAGAGTGTGTCAGTGAATATCCGAGGAAAATACATAACAAATCGATGTCAAACTCATTTTGACAGATCTACTTTCATATTTTTTTTTAGGTTAGCCAGGGGAAAATAATAAACAACTTTACACGGCGTTGCTCCCGCTAATGTGCGTGCGTTAAACGTCACTAATCTATATTGTAGGCAAACGAAAGGTTTCCATGGTGCTATCATTCGTTACCGTTGCTTAGAATAGTTTTGCTAGGTGTCTCCGGTTCAACGCTCAGGAAAAAAAAGAAAATGTGTTGCGGATCAAGGAATGCGATTTCTGATTAAACGAAAACGAATAACGTTTATTGAGAAATCTACGTCGTACATCGAACCCAAAAACAGACGATTGGATCCGCTAGGTGGGGAAAGCACGATTTGCAGTTATGGTCTGCAAATACAGGTGAAATTATTCCAATAAGAATACGCTTATTAGATTCCAGTGATTTTTTTTTATGTATTTTAGCTCATGTTAATGCATTAGGAACGGAGAAACAATTGTGGTAAGAAAAAGTATAGTTTAGAAGAGTTAAGGTTGGAACGTAACTTTAGCTTGCTTTCAGTTAGTTTTCGATCGATTGTACGTAATCATTTAGATACGTGGGTGGTACTCTTTCCCTGCGTAGTCGAACTGATTGCTGCCCCGTTGGCTGACGGATTATTGTTGGGTTTTCATTTATTTTTTATTTCGTCAACCAACGTAGACTAGTACAATTAATACAGTTTTGTTTTCTTAAATATATATTTATATAAAAAAGTAGTGTCAGTTTTCTTGTCTTTTCTTTTATGAGTTGTTATTTCTTATGGAATAAAAATATTGCTTTAGTTTATGCCGAGACATTGTAAAGTCAATGGTTTCGCAGTGTTTATTGTAAGAGGCCATCATGCGGTTTAATGGCCCATATTTTGCATAATTTGTGCGATGATGTTTTATGGCAAATAAATTTCGATTTCGGAGTTGCCGAGTGGGTGCATGGAAGTTTAATTTTGATAAAAGTTCTGTTGAGTCAATTCGCTGCGAAACGATATCATTTACAAATGAAACCATTGCATATTCACGACGCTCTTTTAATGTTTGTATGTTTATAAGCATGCAGCGTGCTTCATATGATGGAAGAGGAAATGAAGTCCAACCTAATTTACGAAGAGCGTATAATAGAAATTGTTTTTGTACTGATTCTAATCTTTCTTCGTGCGTGATTGAAAATGGAGACCATACAATACTGCAATATTCCAGTATTGACCTCACATAGGCAATATATAGTGTTTTAATTGTGTAAGGGTCCTGAAAGTTATAGCAAAAGCGCTTGATAAAGCCTAGCATGTTATTTGCCCTGTGAATAATTGTATTGTAATGGTCTATGAAAGTTAGCTTAGAGTCTAAGATAATTCCTAAATCCCTAACTCTTTCACATTTGTCTACAGTTTGATTTCCTAATGCAATTGAAATATTTGAAGTTGTTCTTTTTCTACTAAATGATATTAAGTTACATTTTTTTACATTCAATTCTAGTAGACTTTTTTTGCACCATATGTAGAATATGTGTATTTCATTCCGGAATATATTGATGTCTTCTTCATTTCTTATTTCCAAAAAGAGCTTCATGTCGTCGGCATAAATAAGCAATTTAAGTTTTTTGAGAATGTAAGATATGTCGTTTACGTATAGAATAAAAAGGAGAGGTCCCAAATGAGAGCCTTGGGGGACGCCTGAAGTGACTTGAATTGGGCTCGATTTCTTTCCGTTGAATTTAATTATTTGTTGGCGGTTAGTTAAATATGATTCAAGCCATTTCAGGAGCCCTGACTTAATTCCAATTGTCGGCATTGGTTTCACGCCACTTACCAACCTTTTTTGCCTGAGTAACGTGACGTTTCAAAGTCTGTCCTTCATCGTTTTGCAGGACAAGGCTTCCGTTGTCCTCCTGGATGACGGTATATCTTTGCTCATCGAATCTGCTGTCACCTTTTGTACGGTTTGATCGTTCGATAATAACCGTGTCACCCGGGCAAACGCGGCACGCCCGGGCTCCCCTTCGAGCATCTTCGCGTTTCTTTGCTTTTAGTTTTTCAATTTCGTCTCTACGATTAAGAGTATCTTCGTCGAAGTTTGCTTTTGCGTGGTGCAGCAAGGGTAGCCGGCGCTTGATTTTGCGCCCAAGCATCACCTCCTCTGGTGGCACACCAGTAACCGCATGGGCAGCGGCATTATGAGCGTTCACCGCCGCTTTCAATGCCTCTTTGAAACACGTTCCGTTACTCACCGCTGTGGCCATCGCCTTGTTCATGATCTTCATGTAGTTTTCGACGAGGCCATTTTGCTGAGGAAACAAAGGGGTGGAAAAAACGGTCTCGATACCTCGGTCGGCACAATAAGTTTTGTACTCATCGCCATTGAACGGCGGTCCATTGTCGGAACGAATACATTTGGGAAAACCTTCTCGTTCAAACACCTGTTCCAGCACAAGCCTGGTTTGATCAAAGCTGGTCGATTTTACATGTCGAGCAATCAAGAATCTGAGTGAAGAATAGAGGAATTAGAAATGTACGGTAAAAATGTTTGTAGATATTCACCTTGAACGGTAATCGACGATCAATAATATTGATATACCCCCGAATCTCGCGTACGGTCCATTGAAATCCAGTGCTATAGTTTCCCAAACGGCTTGTGGAGCAAAAATTCTCCTCATCGGTGTTGGTTTCTCCGGTCGACCATTCATAGCGCAGGTTTGGCAAGCATTGACCCATTCTTCGGCGTCGGTTGTGATGCCAGGCCACCATACCCGTTCTCGCAAAATACTTTTGAGTTTAGCGGCCATTGGATGCCCGTCATGAGCGAGGTCAAGAGCTTTTTCTCGAAGCTTGCTCGGTACCACTGCGCAACCGTTCTTAATCACAATTCCATTGTGAACTGATAGGTCGCTTGCTACACTCTCGAATCTCTTGAGTTCTTTGGGCCATATCTGAGTCTCTAGTGCACCGATAACATTTTGTATAGTCGAATCTAAAGCAGTTTCGTCTCGGAGCTCTTTTTCTGTCAAGAAGCCTACCGAGTTTGCCTCAAGTACGGCCACCTCCCATGGACTGTGCTGCTCATCGAAAGGTTCATCGACGCCTACATACAACCGGGAAGGCGGGTCGGCGATATTGTCGCGACCACGAATATATTCTACGTTGTAGTTGTATGGGCTAAGACGAAGTGCCCATCCATCTTGTCGAACTCACATTTTTCCACATTGAGAGTAAGGTTGTGCGTTCGGAGAATTCTCAGTACATGGCCAGTAATTGATCTGAGCTTCTCGAGCGTGGCGGCAAAAATGAGAATATCGTCGATGTATACGATGACGTTACTGATTCCTTCTAGTAGGCGACACATCTCTCGCTGAAAGATCTCTGGTGCACAATTCACACCAAACATGAGGCGAGTGAACCGATACATACCACTCTCTGCCAGAAAGGTCGTGAGGTCACGTGATTCTTTGCAGAGTGACAAGTGGTAAAAAGCATTACTCAAGTCTAACTTTGTAAAGAACTTCGCGCCATTAAGTTTTACCTTCATTTCTTCAATTAAAGGCATGCGGAAGTATTCTCGTTGTATTGCCTTGTTTGGTGCGCGCATGTTAACCACTAGGCGAAAGTCTTTGTTTCCTTTCGGTACTGCTGACATACCGCTTATCCATTCTGGAGCTTTTACCACGCGTTCAATGATTCCGCGCGCTTCCATATCTTCTAAAAGTGTTCTGGCTGCTTCCCTGTAGGCAGCCGGGACGTTGTAATATGCGTTCTTTTCAGGAGGGATAGATGCGTCTACACTAAATTTTACGCTTACGCCTGGCATTTTTGGGAAGGTTTCCACGTTAGTGGTTGTTTCACAGTTGTTAACCGACAGGCCCACCTCCAAGAGTCGCAACTCACTAGCTGTGCGCCGCCCTAGTATTGATCGACGACCGGCCTTGATTCCTCCTCTCGAATGTTGTTGACATGATTCTTGCGGCACATTATAGCATAGTGCCCTTCGCGTCCACAAGAATTACATCGCTTGTCCAAAACGGGGCATTTGTCGCTTTTATGGAACATGAACCCGCATCTCCAGCATCGAGATCTTCGTCCTTCACGGTAGTTCTGCGAAAATCCCTTGGGCCTCTTCGGATTGGTGGCCCTGCGTTCCACAATTTTCTTGAAACTGCGTGAGGGGTGGCTTTCGTAATTAGTTCGGCTAGGCGCTTTTTCACGATCGACAGCATAAACGTCGGAGCTGTGTTCAGTAACCACTTCATCAGCTTTGTATGCTTCGACCCTTGTACCAGCTTGTACGATGTAGTTTGCATTGTGTCCGTACGTTCTGGCAGCCACTGCTAGCTCTCTATTTTGCATGCCTTTGAGTAGCTGAGCCAGAATGAAACGGGTTTGATCGGTTGGGCTGTATCCGCAGAGGCGCACCTTTTGAGTCAGTCTAGCGTGGAATGCTACGATTGACTCTCCCTTAGCCTGACGCATGGCCTGAAATGCGTCGTGTTCTGCGGCTGTATCAGTCATAGACTTGAAATAATTGTTGATACCTTCGACTAAGGTTGAATAGCACCTAGTATCATGGTAGTTTGGTTGCAGATGCGCTGCGTTTATAATGTCCTGAAGGTTCTTACCAATTGTCAGGTATAGGAGTTTGGCACGGTCTGAGGGACATCCAAATGTTGACAAGGATGCCGCAATCTCGAAATTTTCGATGAAGCTTTGCCAATTCTCCCATAATTTGTTTGATGGGATATCTTTTGGGAATTTTGGGATGAGGTCCCAACGGATGTTGCTTCCTTTGTCGATATACCCAGGAAACGAAGATGAGTCCGGACCTAACCTATTGTTTTCGTCACACTGTTCTACCATTGGGGTCTCAAATCGGCGTTGTTTAGCGATGTTCTCAATCATCTTCTCTAGCTTTCGCAGTCTGCTATTAACGTCATCGCTGTGAAGCGTTGGAATTTCCGTCTCTACTGTTTCGTGAGCCGCCACCTCCAGCTCATCCGCCCAATCCAAACTTCCGTCGTTCAGCTCGTCCATTACGCTATCATCCGAATCATCGACAATGGGAGTTAGTTCTTTCTGATTGTCGTCATCGATCGGCGCTCGCACGTATCTTCCGTCGTTTGACATGATGTTCAACTAGGCGGGGAAAAGAAAAATGCTTTAGTCCATTATTAATTGACATGGGCTAGCTTGGCAATATATATTTTATTTCACGGAATTTTCTCTTATTTTAATTTTTGGCAAGGTTCAATTCTGGGCATTCATCAAATGGTATGGAATCCGCCCGTATTTCTGATAAGAAAAAAAAAACATGATAGACGGCGCATTTGGAAAAGCATTTTTCAACTAGAACTCCGGTGGTCTTCCACTCGCATTTTGCGATTTGTATAATCGACAAACGTTCTTCGGTGCTTTTCACACCCCTTGTGGCGTTTCTACCCATAACCTCATTCTGGTGGTCTTCTAGACGCACATTGAGGTATCCTTAACCACAAATCATGTTCCGGCGGTCTATTAGACGCGCCTTGTGGTATCCCTAACCACAAATCATGTTTCAGCGGTCTTCTAGACGCGCCTCGTGGTTTCCATAACCACAAATCATGTTCCGGCGGTCTATTAGACGCGCCTTGTGGTATCCCTAACCACAAATCATGTTCCGGCGGTCTTCTAGACGCGCCTCGTGGTTTCCATAACCATAAATCATGTTCCGGCGGTCTTCTAGACGCGCCTTCTAAATGATCAAAACAATTCCAGAAAGCTCCTGGCAGGATCGCCAATGTGGAGTTTTGGCCTTTGCCGCGATGCGCGGCTATACCGTTGTAGCTGGAGCTACTTACCTGTACGTCCGTACCCTGTGGCTATCTGATGAGGATTGGCTGGATCGATGGCGATGCTTGCTATTACTCGTCGTATAACGGGGCAAACGGTTATCGCTTGCCGTGCCTGAAAGCCGAGGGGCTCTGCGATAGGTAGCTAACGGCTACCATCTCTACTCGAGGGGTATTGATACCGCACACTTCCTACCAGCAGAACAGCGCCATCTCTGTGGAAAATGGCCGGACGATATGATTAATTCTAGAATTTTTCCGCTATTTGCCTGAATTTAATGGAACTGAAGTACCTCAAATTCATGCTACTGCCTTGAAGCTTACGGCACTTCATTTTAAATGCTCCCACATTTATCTAATGTTCTTGAATCTTTCCAGATATAGTTGGAGATTCTTCTATAGTTTCCCTGAAGTTCTCGGATCTTCCCTAAAGTTTTCTGGACTTATATGAAGTTCTCGGAGTTTTTTTAAATTCTCTGGACTTACGTGAATTTCTGAAGGTTTTATTGATATATCCAGAACCTTCTAAAATATTTTCCTGAAATTAAACGAAATATTTTGATTAATGAAGATCCCAAAATGATCCCGAAGTTCATGGAATTGTCCCAAATTACCGAACTAACTGTTAACTAAATTCCCAAAAATTCTAGACTTTCCAGATGTGTTACGTGCTCTCCTGATGTTATTGGAACTTCCCGAAAGATTTATGAACTTCGTAAAGTTCTCTGGACTTCCTTGATTTTCTCAGTATTTTTTAAAAAGCGACTACAACTGAAGTTAATTGAAATACTGGAAGTTAATTGAAACCACAGTAACTTCAAGGCAAATTTCTTCCATCCTTCCAAGTGACAATTGGGAATCACCGCTCGAGGATAGCCAGCGAGGAAACTGGGGTACCATAAAGTTCAGCCATTGCCGTAACCCTCTTCATAGTAGGATGTACTGGTGTACGTGGATTACATCGGATTCTACCTTTCTGCAGTAAAAATCGTGCGCACTCACATCTGCAAATCAAGGCACCGGCTGCCACTTCAACCGATCACAATCAACAGCCAACCGATTCCTTACAAGAAGACGATCCGGATCCTCGGAGTACGACTTGACAACCGACTCACCCAGACAACCAGAATGCACGTATATTCAAAGTTGTTTTCGTGATATACAAACATATATACAAACAAACAATTCGTATAGAATGCAAATAAATGGCTTATACGTACAAAAGTGGAGGCCATATACGTGCATATTTTAATTTAATTTTAAACGAGTTGATTTAACATCGTATACGATTTAATCTGTAATAACAAATTTATTTTGAAAAGTCTTACGATGTAATCCGATTTTATTTGTGATACAGTACGCCGGAAAGATGAGTCATCGCATACAGGTTGGAAATTTGCATTACATACGATTTAACTTAAACATAATGCAAGGTATGCCATTCTTATATGCGATTTTGACTTAAACTGTAGCAACTGTACATTCTTATACGACTTCTGGTTGTCTGGGCAGCTTCTTGGAGCACCTGAAAGATGTCCTCCTGCGCACTCTCGCCAAACCTCATCGCAGCAATAACAGGGAAATCAGGTCTCTAAGGTCATCGTGGAATCAAATCTCCTCTACGGTATTGAAATTCTATGTTCAGCAGCTTACACTGTGATAGATAATGTTGCCATTGGACAGTCCCTCGTATCGACATGAGAGTTTGTGTGTGGAAGAACTAACTGTCAACTGAACGGTGGTAGGACGTGGGTTGTCAATTAGAACTAAGCAATCAGAAAACGATTTGTCATCATTGTTGTAGTGAACGAAATTGATAAAGTGAATTAAATTATATTTTCGCATACCTAATTAAATTCTAATTATTAAATTAATTACAGATTGAAACCTAATAGTTAATTGAATTTGTTGCTGAGAAATATTTTGTGAAATACTTAATAGGAGACTAATTGTAAGTAAATTAAACAAAATTAACCTAAAATGTTCCTATATAATAAACATTTACAGCTTTGAGCTGATCTCATCGCAAAGACGAGTAGCTTCAACGAAATCCGAATAATAAATTCTCGCAACATTATCAAAGAATTATCACCACAAGATGCAGCGATCATTTGTCTGTCAGACCCGATCTAGAACCAAGGTCACCCAAGATGCAGCGGGGAACCGTAATCAATCTGGAGACGGCGCTTGTGTGATGATTGACGATCCGGACACGACAGCGGATGATAGTTTTGTACCTTCGGTGATCGATATTGAGCACGGAAATGAGTGTGAGTGTGCGAAATGTGATCCACCCAATAATGACTAGCTTTATATGGTCCAATGCGGAGGCTGTAAGCGTTGGTACCATTTCTCGTGCGCGAATGTTGACACGATTACGGTACGCTCAAAAGACTTTGTGTGTGCGCAGTGTTCCCCTAAGGTACCCCCACCACCTGCTAGTTCTACTGCTGGACGGTCCAGCGTCTCTAGTGCACTGAGAGCTCAGATAGCCCGTGATCTAGATCGATTGGAGGAAGAAAGGCAAGTACAGGAGAAAGTGGAGGAGGAACGACTTCGGATGGAAAAACTGCTGATCGATAAGACGATGAAGGACAAACTAGAACGCGAAAAGGAGTACATTTCTGGTAAGCATGAGCTGCTCCGTCAGCAGGACGATGAAGTATCCAGCACACGAAGTCGGCATAGTAGCAGGAGTAGCATCCAAAAGGTGGAAGCATGGGTTGAGCAGCATGTGAAGCTCACTGGTATGAACAGAGTCAACGTGGCAGGAAACGTGACTGATGCTAAGAACATCGATCAAGTGACACCAACACGCGTCGGTTCGTCAACTCCGTTGATGAATAGCGGAATATCTGATATTGAGGGGATGTAATTTCTATTCCGCGTACCACCGATAGTGTAACCATCGGTGAAAGTCCGGAGAACGAGTCAGATTCGGCAAACGATCAACATCGGAATCCAAAAAACCATTTGATTTCTCCAAAGCTGCAGTTAGTGAACATTCAACCATATGCTCGCCTACTGGAAGAGTCTGGGGTTGCACAGTGGAAGATTGGAATTAATCCGATGCAATCCAGAACCGGCACGATTCCGAAGATCGTTCCGAAGTTTATTGGAAACTCCTCTCCATACGATGTTTGGCACCGTGAGCTGAGAAAGCAGCAATGTCTTGAGCTGCAACTTCAGCACGATGTTGAACTGGAGCGTTGCCAACGTTACGCAAGCTAGACGATGAATCCTTCATGACGCTGTTAGACTAAGCAGAACACATGATCAATTCACGACCGTTAACGTTCGTGCCGCTGAGCAATGAAGAACAGGAGTCGTTGACTCCGAATCACTTTTTGATGCTAAGTTCGAGCGGAGTTCGTCAGCCAGTCAAAACTCCCGTGGATGAAAGAAAAGCTCTATTGGACAGTTGGAAATTACTGTGACATATGCTGGATGCGTTTTGGCGGCGTTGGATTATTGAGTACTTACCAATCATCTCCCGCAGAACCAAGTCAAATTCAAGATCTTTTAAGTCAAGGAATAATACGCCCTTCTAGATCACCGTGGTCCTCCCCAATTTGGGTTGTACCAAAAAAACCAGACGCATCGGGTCTGAAAAAATGGCGGCTTGTCATCGATTATCGTAAATTGAACGATAAAACGATAGACGATAAATATCCAATACCCAACATTACAGAAGTATTGGACAAACTAGGTCGATGCAATTATTTCACGACACTAGATCTCGCATCTGGATTTCACCAGATCGAGGTGCAAACCCGAGATATCCCAAAAACAGCTTTTACAGTGGAACACGGGAGATATGAATTCATCCGAATGCCCTTCGGACTGAAAAATGCTCCTTCCACATTTCAAAGAGTTATGGATAATGTACTACGCGACTTAATTGACACTGTGTGTTTAGCGTATATGGATGACATAATAGTGTTCTCCACATCACTTCAAGAACATATTATAAATTTGAGAAAAGTATTGGAAGCATTGAAGAAATATAACCTTAAAATTCAGCTGGACAAGTCTGAATTTTTATGCAAAGAGGTAGCCTTTCTGGGACACATAGTGACACCAGAAGGAGTAAAACCCAACCCAGACAAGATCAACACTATAAAAAAATGGCCTCTACCAAAAACGGAAACTGAACTTCGAGGTTTCCTTGGTACAATAGGTTAGTATAGACGTTTCATTATGGACTTTGCGAAAATAACAAAGCCTCTCACGGAACAGCTGAGGAAAGGCAAACAAATTACTCACACGGATAAATTCATAGAAGCATTTAATAAAAGTAAAATAATTTTAACTAGCAGTCACGTCTTACAGTATCCAGACTTCTCTAAGCCCTTCATACTCACGACAGATGCTAGTAAATTTGCTATTGGTGCAGTTCTTTCTCAAGGACCTGTCGGGCAAGACAGACCAGTAGCATTCGCCTCAAGAACTCTAACTAAAACAGAGGAATCCTATTCAGTTATTGAAAAGGAGTTACTTGCAATCGCTTGGGGATGCAAATACTTCCGACCCTACTTATAAGGTCGCAAGTTTACCCTATACACGGATCATAAACCTCTCACCTACATTTTCTCGCTAAAAGATCCTAATGATAAAATGATAAGGATGAGGTTACAGCTTGAAGAATACGACTATGAAGTCAAATACAGACCGGGTAAACAGAACGTCGTTGCAGACGGTTTATCCAGGATCAATTTAAACGAAATAAATGTTAACGAACAAGAGGAAGAAGAAGAAGAAGAAGAAAACACATCCGATATAGAGTCATGTCACTCAGCGGACACTGACGATTCTCACTTTATTCCTATGACAGAGTTACCTATTAACTTTTTCTGTAATCAAATTATATTAAAGAAGGGCGAGGAAGATTCTACTGAATACGAGGAAGTTTTTCCGAAAATTCATAGAAGAATCATAACTCGTACCGATTTTTCGGTAGCCCGAGTCCTTAATATATTCAAAGAATACATGACCCCAAATAAGATCAATTGCATAATGTGGGAAGAATCCATCATAAACACTTTACAAATAGTTTACCGTAACTATTTTAGTAGATCAAAAAGCCTAAAAGTAAGAATAAGTCAGAAAATGCTTATCGACTTACGCACGGCTGAGGATCAAAATGAGATAATAACGAAAACACACGAACGTGCACATCGAGGAGGACAAGAAAATCACAACCAAATTATAAAAGAATATTATTTTCCAGGTATGAAGCGCCAAATTCAACGTTTCATAAATTTGTGTGAAACATGCTTGGAAAACAAATATGAAAGACACCCATACCTAATTACCATTCATAAACCTGAAATCCCTAACAAACCTTTTGAAACCATCCATTTAGATATCTTTATCGCACAGCCTAACCTATTCCTTACTGCGGTAGTCCAATGGTATCGTGGAAAGATTCATAGTCATTCATAGATTACATACATTGAGTGAAATCTTCCAATGTATTAAAAACCAATATGAGGATCTGAATCAAAAGCAAATATTTAAAATTGCTGTAGGTCTATACAATAAAACTTTACATACGGCCCATAACCATAAGCTACACGAAATAATATTTGGGCAAAGAGAAGAAGATGATTTACCTTTCGAAATTGCAAAATTATTTGAAAACAGGCAAGAGTTAGTTGATGAAGTTACTCTAAAACTTCATGAAACGGCAAATCGAAATGTAAAAAACCATAATACAACACGTGAAAAGGAACCAAATTTTAGAGAAAACGAAGAAGCATATAATGCAGTCCAAGGCATACGAAAGAAAACAAAGCAAAAATTTAGGAAAATTAAAGTCAAGGAAAATAGATACAAAACTATTTTGGACTCCAGGGGCATTAAATGTCATAAATCTAAGCTAAAGAGAAAAAGAAAGCGTTAAGAAAAAAAAAAAATATGTATAAAATTAAACTTTCTTCCACAGGATAAAATGACCCCGATATTATTCTTACTCCTTGGACTGGAACTAACAATGACGAGTACGATGACACACAAACATATACAGATACATGACTTGACGAACAATCCTGGATTGGTGTCGCTACAAATTGGACCTGGACGAATACAGATAGGGTCACATAAAATCTTCCATATACTGGATTTAACATATTTAGAAACCACTATTAAAAAACTCAGAATAATTACAAATCAATTGAAGATGTTCAACGTAGAAGATTCAGTTATCCTCATAAACAAGAAATTAGACATGATTGAAAAATTATATACACATCTTTTACCAATTAGTAGAAACAAAAGAGGTCTTTTCAATGGTATTGGCAGCATGATAAAAATTATAACCGGAAACCCAGATAGTCAAGATTTTGTAAAAATCAATGAACAATTAAATTATCTACTAAAACAAAATAAAGATCTGGTTACCGAAAATAACGAACAAATTAGAATAAACCATAAAGTTCAAGACAGGCTAAATAGAATTATAAACACTTTGAATAACCAACAAAATGTCATTAAAAACAACTTCATTAGATTCAGACAAAACATTATAAGCGGCAAGAATGCCTCAGACGAAATCAAAATTGAAGCCATACAAATGTCTAAAGTTAAAATTATTTCTAAAGACATCTTATTTCTAAAGACCTCTTATCAGAAGCTACCAAAATTCTACAACACGAAAAAGTAACTATCAACAGTTTTGACCAAACTCTGGAATATCTTGACATAATTGTAGTTCATAAACAATCGAAAATTGTATTCATCGTGTTGATACCAACGTTGACGGAGGACATCATCAAGCATCAACTGCTGGAACCAATCGCGAAGGATGGGAAGTTGTTGAATCTTCATTTCACCGAGGCACTTACCAATGACCACTCAACATTTCTTATCACTGGGGAATGCATGAAAACAGGAGAGAGTGTTATGTGCAACAGACAACACGTCAAGGATGTATCCAAAGATACGTGTTATTCAAGACTCTTGAGAGGAATAGCCGGTACCTGTGATCTCATAGAAGCAACAGCTGGAAGGCAAGTTAAACAGATCGCCAGCAATTATATTGTTATCATAGCAGAAGGGAGTACCCCAGTCACTACAAATTGTGGGCTCTCCGACAGGAATATAAGCGAAAATGCACTAATCTTCTTCCGGAATTGTACTGTTACCGTTAATTATACATCTTTTACGGACATTGAATATGTCACCAAGCAACAGCAATTACTGATTCCATTAAATGGATTGCAAATTATCGGTAAAACCTTAAGTACAAATTTCACACTTCAGAAACTAGAAGAAGTTCATCTTCAAACTAGACATCAACTACAAATTCTACACAGACAGCAGAAAAATTCAACCATCGGAACATCATTAACAATAATTGTCGTTGCCATCATTTTAATACTCTACCTGACCAGAAGTCATTCCACATGCAAATTAAAAACAAATAGCCAAAACGAACCGGGACGGTTCGTTCTTCAGGAGGGAGCAGTTATCGAACGGATCCCGTCACTACAATCCAACAAACACTTAGCCTCACCAACGATAGCTAAGCAAAGCAGCAGCATCAGCAATCCCTCAACATTGCCCGTGTCCAGCAGCAGCATCAGCATTCCTTCAACCCTGCCCGCGCCCAGAGACCGGCAGTTAGCAACATCGACGACGACGACGACGACCACGCGATCCACCGGCACCGCACGTACCGCTGACATCGCGAGACATCTGACACTCCAGACATAACAATCATTATGTGTATTAAATATTTTAGACCAGTAACCACTTGAGGTAATAATAAATCATTCTTAGTCAGGCCTTCAGCCAGTGTAGTTTATTTTTTAAAAGGTCCATCCGAAGGCCCGAAAGTTAATTCCTATATTAACTATATCTCGAGAGCCTGGCCATATAGAAAGTTGCTGTTTTCAGCAAAGTTGTGCAGGTGATCAAGTCCTTTTGGATGATGGTCATATTAGTTCAGAACTCTCTCACTACGCAGCGCTAGTGTGCATGTGCAATTCCTATATAAACTGTATCTCGAGAGCTTGGTCATATAGAAAGTTGCTGTTTTCACCAAAGTTGTTCAGATGACTGAGTCCTTTCGGATGATGGTCATATTAGTTCAGAACTCTCACACTACGCAGCGCTAGTGTGCACATGAACTTCCTTAATATGTTACGTCTCCAAAGCTTGTCCATATAAGATGTTGCTTTGCAATGTGAGAACAGGAACCGGAAAAGAAATGACGTGTAGAGGCCGGAAATCGATGTCAGATGCCATTTTGTAAACCAAGATGGCGACCATGGGTTCAAGAAAAACTGTCAAATACCCTACAATATGGATATTTTTGGAAGGAGACGACGTGTTCTGGCCAGAAATCGATGCCAGACGACATTTTGGGATCCAAGATGGTGGCCATCGGGTCAAGAAAAACTGTCAAATACTCTATATCACTGATGAGCTAAGATTTTGTTCGTGTTGAAACATCGCCGAAGAGGGCTATTCCGTCAACATGTTTCAAGCTTCCCGGCGAAACTACCATCGTGTCGACTGGGTACAGTTCCAACACTGCGTTGACACCGAATACCACATATCCATGGCACGGTTCTATTTCTCCTTCCCGGGAGCCTCGCAAATTGTCGTTGGGTTGGGCCCCTTCTCTGTGGGGGTAGGTACACGATTACACAATAAACTTGTGTGAGCGAAGGAATTGGAATAATTTAATTTTCAGTGTGGCTTGAAACACAGACACACACTCGGGTAAAAGTTTTGCTCCGATTTGCTCGTGGTTTCAAAACTTGCTCTCACCCACCGAGCTCCGTTCCATACCTCGTCCTATGCTGGTTGTCAGGCTGGCTCCTTGTTGAACAATTGCCATTGTGGGTGATCCGAGAGTGGAACATTAATCACATCTTGAACAGCAGCCGCACTCTCCTTCTCGGTCGTCTTTTGCAACAACTGTTTGTGTGTAGGAATGTGGAAGTTGGCAGTGTATCGCACTGGCTGATGATGCTGCTCCGGTACAAACCACGATTATGTAGATACATGAGAAAGGGGTAAAGTTTTTCCTGGCAGTAGTGTGTACTCTTGGAAGATTACTTCTTGGGAAATGTAATCACCAGAGCTCGAAAAATGCTAGCTCTGGGGGTACAGAATTGAGGTTTACGGAACGAATTAAACAAACACCACCTCATACCTCATTTTACGGGAGGATGCAGTGGCATTTGTTAGTATGTTGCTTGTTTCTATAATTGAATTACATTCCATCATTGGTTCAGTCTCATTTGAAGGTCTTCAGCGATGAGGGGAATGTCAAAATTGTTGGTAACTGCGTGATCGTTGACGGGCTCGGAAATTAATCTTTAATGAAATATGACATTCATAATCGACCAATTCGATCAGGTCAGCACAAGCTGAATCTCAAAACGTAATTTGTTTTCCTTCGTGCGTGATTGAAAAAGGCATTTCAGGAGCACTGACTCAATTCCAGTTTTTTTTTTGCAATTTAAAAAGTAGCATTGGTATGTCTATGTGGTCAAATGCCTTGCTAAAGTCTGTATAGAGAGCTTCTACGTGGTTTCCATGATACATTGCTTTCAATGAATAGTTTATAAATTCAAGTAAAGGAGATTGGGAAAAAATGTATGGAGACTGGTTCAAGAATATACAGCAATGACTGATATCTCATTCGAAAGGTATCATTGAGATAAGAAAAAGTTGGTATCGAGGGAGAAAAAACTTACTCAAGGTGTAATGTTGGCAATTGGCCATTTTTGCTCTTTTTGCTATTTAATCATGTTTTCCATTTTTCATGTGGTGTGTGCGTGCGTGTGTGTGTGTCTGCGTGTATGTTTGTCACCTGTAGCCTTTATCATCCCGGCACTCCCTTAGAGCGGTTGTTTTCAAATGCTCCGTGGCTCCGAGTTACAAGCTCGCTGATCTCACATTCGCTTGTAGGTAAACACGAGCAGCCTTACACCACTAATCTTGTTAATTGGGTCTCTCGGGGTACTTAATAAAGAAATCTGGCTTTAGCGCCTACTAAGTCAGATTAACACTACGTATCAACGGAATGTAACGAGTACATAAGTATGAGTAGCCAAATAATGAGTAGTGAATAAAAGTATCGGAATTGATGATTGTTAGAGAATTCTATAAACAATTTAATAACAAGGATCCAATAGCACCGGAAAAGAATAACAGTGATCAAGTGACCTCACATTCCCGTATATGCTTACTATTATCATACACCTTTGCGCGATGCTTTGAATAAGGGAACAACAACCTATGTGAAAATAAATTCACTCCATGGCCTCTATTATATAATTCAAGAGAAAATTTTCATTACGTCGAATGTAACAAAGGTAAACAAAGTCGAGCTATCAGTGTCAATCGATGCTCCTGCTATTACACTATATACTGCCCATTTTTAAATTTATTTACCAGTCGAATTGCTTTTTGACGTAATCACCTTCCGATCAAAATAGTTTTCGATGTTACTTGAGTCACCCGATTTCTATGGAGATGCCGTTTGCCTTAAGTAACAGCACTGAGAAACCCGTGAAAAGTGTACTTTCGTCGTTTCGCTTTCTCATTATTAAAGTCAATAAATCGAACTGTTGGTTGCTAAGATGATTTCGGTGGTCCTAAAATGATGAATGGGCTGCACGTAAGGAGACGTAATTGATAATTCTCCCGAATATCCTGGTAAATACACTTTGACTTTAGTAACAATAGGGGCCACCAAACGACGTATAATAACTTTTGACTCAAAAACCAGTATTTCTTAGCATGAAAGCTAGCGATTTGCCTTTGTATGATTAAAACCCGGCTAAATATGTTAAACATTGCTATCACTATGAGATTATATGTGTTTAATTGGAAATAGGAATAACTTTTCGGTCATCAAAACAAAACTTTATTTTTCTCGGATCGGTGCGAATGTTACTTACGACATAATGAAAATTTGCTCTTGAATTATTCTCTGATTTGTTGATCTCGCTCTTTTTTTCAGATTTTCTATCAGTTCAGGTAACGTTTCGACAGAGCTCGAGTAGTGTATCCTATGTAAACCAAATTCACTCAGATTTATTGCCAGCTCCATTTTGATTGCCGGAATTTGTTAACATCTCGGTATTTTGTGCTACATTTTTCACTTTGTTGAGCATTCGCTTATGTTGCCGTTTTCAATATCATTCAATCTCACACAAACCAGATTTGTGCATATATATTGTCGCTAGAGTTGGAAACTGAAAGACCCACTTGCGACAATCGATTTTACTATTATGGTGTACGTTAAAGATAACGTCGCATCTAGTGCGAACTATAGCGCATAATTTAACGAATACAGCGCACTACCCAACAAACAATTTGAGCTGATTAAAGGCTGCATTAGCCATTTTTTAGTCGAAGAAGTATATTTTTGCCTGGATAAGCTCTTATTCCACTTCCAATGTTTGTTGGGTAGATGCGACGTTATGATTGAATAACGAGAGTAAAATCGATTGTCGCGAGTGGGTCATTTCGGTTTTCAAGTCTAGCGACAATAAATGTAATGCAAGACTTAGTTACTATATCTGTTGAATTGTTAACATTTTCATTCATAGATTGTTTTTAATAACGAGGAATATCTCTGTCATGCTTACTGGGTCAGAGCTAACCGAAATGCTCGTGCTGGAAATGTACAGCTTAATATCGTGGGATTCCTCGAGATTGACGAGTATTCACGGCAGCAAATACTTCTAATCGCTGTATTTTTACTAACTAACAACGAAACAAGATGCCGTATTCCGTCTGGAATCAAGAAGTTTTTGCTAGTCCACCATTACAACTATATTCCACAAAATTCCAGAGTGTGCCAGGAACATTTTCGAGGAAACGAATGGGAAGAATTATTGGATTCTCCCAACTTAATCCACGATTTCAACGGCACCCATACAAAAGAAATGTCTGATATTTTAAGAGCTGCTTTGCAGCAAAATGGATAAGATTTCGAAAACTTGTTGGAAATGGATGAAATTGAACTTTATCATTTAGTAGGATTTGAAAGACAACAGTTCGAACAAATTCTTGAGCAAATTCCGTCCCTTTCAAACAGACGTGACACTCCAGGTACGGCTTTGGGAATATATCTTGTAAAGTTGCGTAGTGGTGCATCAGAAAACGAAGTGCATTGTTTAAAATGAGCCGAAGACACTTGAGCAACTCCTCAACAAAGCCAGAGAATGTCAGTTACTGGAATTTGTACCCAGCCACTTAGGATTTGATCATATTGACCGAGAAGGCGTGTAGAGAAGAAATCTCATGATCCCAGACGCAATACACGGAAACATGGATGTTCCACTGGAAATGCGAAAAGCAATCGTCATCTGCGATGGCACGTACGTATAGATTAAAAAAGCAGCAACTTCTCTTTCCAGCGATAATCTTTTGAAACCCTTTCTAATCGTTTGCTGTGATGGATTCATAATTGAAGCAAATGGTCCTTATGCAGCTACAACGTTGGATGCAACAATTTTGAAATGGCTAGGTGATGTTTTTATTTTGGACAGAGAATTTCGGGACGCTATGAAAGAACTGAGTTTATTCGGCTATGAAGCAGTGATTCCACATTCCAAAAAGCCGGAATCAAGACCAACTGACAACGGAGCAGGCCAATCAGTCACGGTAGGTTACTGTCGATGGGGGATTGAGGTAGTTAACGGACCATTCAAGCGAGATTTGAAGATGTTCCGTCAAAGTTATTTCAATGTGGTTATGTGGCATAAGTTTGAAGATTTCAGAGTGGCACCAACCCTCATAAATGCGTTCCACCCACTTGTTGCGAACAACGCACGGGCACCCGGCTTTCTTGATATCATTAATGAAATAATCAACCTGCCCAATCGATTGTCTGAATACGTCATAAACAACAATTTGAACAGGCAGCGAGCAACTGCGAATGTCTGGGGATCTACCAGAATTCCACGATTCAGCAGGAATATTTGGTTGCTAAGATCCAGGATTCATTCTCGATATGCTGGATCACGAAAATACTTTAGTTAAATTCTTGTTGGTCGAGACTAGGATGTTGCGCACATATTATGACTGTAGTATGGTTTTTAAGATACGCAAGATTCCAGCCTAACATTAATCATCCTGCTCAATTTTTACATAATGTAATTGCTGAATAAGCAATGTAACAAAAAAATATTATTATATTTCAAAAATCTTTGTATTACAATATTATATTTAACCTTCTTACATCAAATTAAAATAAACCATTTTTCTGAAAAATCTTGTGATGAACTAACATTGACATTTTTTTAATGAGCACTAAACTTTCTCGATATTTGACGTCCTACTGATTCGAATAAATGTTATATATGATTGCTTTAAATCAACCAATATCCACAAATGATTTGACCAGCCTACGAGATTCATAATGAATTTAAGCAACATCCAACAAAATAACATTTCATTAGTATGCTCTTGTAACGTATGTTAACATAATGTCACGCGATGAATTACCTAAGGGCTAAAATATCGCTAATAAAGCTTTAAAAAATAAAAAAATATATAATGCTTTTAATCAGATTACTAACTTCAGTTGATAAAACAGATTGTCTTTATTTATTTTTTCATATTATTTCTTAACTTTGATTTATTCATATTACTTTAGTTTTAATAGCGATTTTAGATTGTTAAACTGACATGTGAGACATCTTTTTTTTTTCAATATACACACCCAACCGGTGGATGTAAGATTCGCTTACAATTATGTGGGATTCATCATCAGAGAATGTAAGTGGAGACCGCATGAACCGAGGATGCGATATACCTAGCTGCGGTCCAATGCAAGAAAATTGGAGACCGAAAAATGTAGAGTGTATTAGTGAGGTAAATTTATTATGTCGAAAAAAATAGGAAAAACGTTGCCGACAGGACTCGAACCACGAACGTTGCGATTATCAGACCTGTGCTTTCTCCACTGCTCTCTCCATGCCTAAAAGCAAACAAGAAGCGTTCCTTTCCTCTCACACTCGACTTCGTATGCTTTTTCTGCTGGAGAGATTCGCGGCAAGGGTGTGCGTCGTTCTACCATGTTATACATAAAAATCAAGGCAAATGCTTGCTTGTGTAGGTGAAAGCACAGACAGAATACGAAATAAAAAAGGCAAAAAACCATTACATCGCCTGTAAGGTCAACTTCTAACATTCGCTGCGATGTTCATGAACAGAGGATGATAGGAAATGGAACTAACATTCATTGTAATAGATTTTTGGTTTGCGTGTAAGAAAAATTGCAAAAACTTTAGAGATGTTCCAGGCTAGGCATAACATTTACTTGACTTTTAACTCCTAGAGTTATTTCGTCAAGGGTTTCTCCGCAAGGGCACTGGTAATTGGTAATTGTAACGGCAGCTGGTAGAGCTGGAAAGGCACACACGGGATGGCCATGGAAGGTCCTGCTGGTCGTGGCCTAGTTAGTCAGTTTGATGGCCACGTCCCTGTCTTTGTGGTTTCAGTTTGTGTATCTGTTTGGTACGCGTGAGTGTTTGTGGTATAAGTAAGGCCCATGAGATATTGTTTTATTGTGTCCCTGTGTGTGTTTTGATTTGATACCGCTTTTGTTGCATATGTTATTCTTATTTGGACTAACCTTGCATGATCCGAGGGGTCAAATGGGAAGAGCACGTTTAGGTGTGGTCCTCTCATTCGAATCCCCCCGAACACCCAAGGCGTCCGCGTAGTCGACCCCTACCTCTACCCCGCACTGTTTTATTAGCTGCGGGTGCTAAGGCTGGTTATGGTCTGGAATCTTTCAGTAATGATAGTAAGGTGTAGAATTGTGTTAGTTATGGGATGATATTGTTATTATTATTATTATTATTAGTGTATTTGGTTTCATACGACATTAAAGTGGCTCCACTTCGCAGTCGTACTGCTTATCGGTCTCCAAGATGAAATCGTGCACGTCCTCATCGGACTCGGGCTTGTTCATTCGTCGGGACTGCCGTTTTTGCGGTGGCTTACTTGTTGCGTTTTGCGATTTGCGTTTTCTAGGTCTGTTGAGTTTTGGAGTTGGAGTTGGGTCGATCTCTTCCTCCTCCTCCCCCTCCTCCTGCTCGGTGTCTTCGATCGCTGATTTTGGTGGTACTGTTTCCGGGTTCTCCTCGGCTTCCTCCTCGGTGCTGGCGTCCGCTCCGAAGTAGCCGTTGTCTGTGGTTTCCGAGGGTATCGGGATGTATCCTTTGTTTTTGTTTCGGTAAATCTTACGGACCTTCCGTGGAGAGATTTTTCTTTCGACTTGTAGTTTTATTATTTCCTTTTCTTGTACAAATAGGGGGCATAGCTAGCTCCACAGTTGCCACAGTATTGTTCTTTGTCACAGTTTGTCTCCGGGTGCCTTCCGCTGCATTGGCCGCAACGAGGTTTTCCCGAGCAATCGTCAGAGATATGTCCTATTTCCTTACATGTTCTGCACATCCTCACCATCGGGAGGTAAGCCGTTTTTTGTACCTCCAGAAGTCCGATGCGAAGGTGCCAGTCACCGTCAGAATCTTCAGCCTTCGTGTAACCCCAATGCTTCTCACCTCGATGATTCCTTGAGGTTTTAGCTTTTGGCATAGTTTGGCGTCTTCCATATTGTTTATTGTTGGATGCGCTATCACACACTTGCTCGTATTAAGCGTTGGGTGGCGTTCGCATTTGATCCTTGTGTTGTTGTTGAGCGTCTTTAGTCGGAGCAGCTTTCTGACTTGTTCCTCGGTTCGGACCTTGAGTAAGTAGTCCCCGTTTTTCGTTGTTGTCGCTTCCATTACTGCGCCTATCGCCGCTTCAATGGTTTCAGCCACTGCGAACGGGTCATCTATTTCAGTGTGGACGGCCTCGACCGACCTCATCGTGACGTAAAAACCTTCCGATTTGGTGGTTTCTATGGACGTCGGCTTCATGTCTTTTAGGCCTGGTTTCATTGTACGTATTGTTCACTTGTTTTGTTATCACTTTGTTATTGTACGTTTTGAGACTGCTGGCTTTCTTTTTCTGTTAAAGTCGAACAGCTTCGCAGCATTCTATAACCTCAGTCGGCGTGCACAAACAAATGTTCAATCGCTTGTCTCTCTTTCTCCCGTCGCTCCTTTTACTGTCCACTGTTTTGAGAAGACAGAGAAAGGTTTTGTGTTAGTTTATATGTATTTATGTTCAGTGTCCCATAGTCTGGGATTGTGCTTCGTGGGAGGTAGCAAACGAATACTTTCCCTTAGTTAGGGTAGTACCACAGACAAACAGACGTAACTCTTTGAAAAAGTTTTTCTTGAAAACATAGTATCTCAAAACATAGGTCCTCAGTAACGACATCTCTCTGGCTTCTCGCGGAAAACAAGCCTGCTTGCTAACTCGCAAACAATATAGCATAAAAGTTCTATAGAATGTATAGAAACGTCAAAGTGATCCGATGCCAGCGCTGCGGCGAGTAGTTCGCGGAACTGATAATATTCAAATCAACCGTTAAATACGTGAACGAAGATAAACAATAAAGTGTTACGTCTGTTTGTCTGTGGTAGTACTATGTCCCTAGTAGCACGCTTGTCACAAATCAATTGTAGAAATTTATATACGACTTATTTCAGTCATAAACAAGTTGCAGTAACTTATTGTGGTGAAAGTGTGCTACTCGGGGTTCTAGTTGTGCTAGTCCCATAGCAACGCCAACCAAGTATTGATGGTGTTTTTACTACTGTGTATCTTGCCTAGTCTCCCGCTTGTCCAGATAGTCGCCTCGTACGACAGGGAAGGACGACCCGTGGATCTATTCTTACTCTAACCGGAGTCCACACGGGGAAGAGATGTTCCAAGAATCTTAGGGAAGCTAGGTTTTCAAATCTTCAGGGAATATGAGAGGTCTTATGGGCAGCTCCAATAACTTCAGAGATATTCCGAGAACTTTAAGAAAGTTCAGACAAGTCAGTCAGATTGAAGATTACACGTAATATTTTAAATTTATCTTCCATCCATATATTTATCTAAAACACGAAAACGGGACATAACGCATTTTAAACAAATTGAAAGAGCGGTGATAGAGTGTTCGTGAAAGGGGATTGAAAGCCACAATGAGGTTTCGTTTAACTAGAAAATCGACGTTAGTTACATTGAAAGCGATGAGCAAAGCAACGACGAGAAGTTCCACAGCCAGCCTTTCCTTCTAAGCGTCCTGCTTTTTTTCTTTTCGTTTCTTGCTGATAGTCTAGCTAGGCGTTATAGAAATGAAGCGTCGAACACGTACACTACCCGTCATAAGTGATGACTCGCGTGGAAAAGTATTGCAACACTCGTTTGAATATTGCATCACCCCCAAAAAAGTTTAGCATCACTCAAGAAAACTTTATATTTTCACTAAAATTTGAACACATTCACTGTCTCACTGTTAAATTATTGTAGTAAACATTCAGAAAGCCAGAATTAGTGTTGCAGAAAGTGATGGCTCCCGGTAGAGAAGTTAGATATCACTATGGATAGTACTGAATCATTTCGAGCTAGAAATCATTTCAAATTTATTGATCTAGTAGATAAGTTTGAAATCACTATGAAAAATAGTAAACCATTAAATATATATTACCCGCCATAAGAATAATATCGCTCCACTGAGAATCAGACCTGAATCTCTGAAGTCGTTCCGATTCTATACACAAAAGTTTGGTATGATTTGAATTTGAAGTGAATCAGACCTGAACAGTTTGGAATCACTTGAATTTGATGTGAATCAGACCTGAAAAGTTTGAAATCACTTGAATTTGATGTGAATCAGAGTGGAAAGCTTTGAATCGCTTGAAATCGATGTAAATCTGGACTAAAAAGTAAAGTATCACTTGAATTTCGACTGTTTACATTATAAATTATTTTCTATCGGTGTCTGCACATTTCTCAAATTTTCCTGATAATTCTGAAGTGTTTTTCCTTGATTTGGAAGGAAGGAAGGCAGATCAGAGATGCTATGCTTCAGAATATACTGGCGGTGTTGACTGGAATTGAACCTAAGCCTGCGGGGGTGAGAGGCAATCACGCTTAACACTTCACCACCAACGCCATTTTCTGAAGTGAGATGCAAATAAATTAATATTCTTGAAAATTAAAACATAACAAAACGTGAGTGGGTCACGCTTGAGTTTGAGATCACACATCTGTTCGTTCAAAAGTGTTTCCACTTTGATTGAATCTACTTTTGTTTATCTTTTGCTTGCCTGTTGTGGCATTAGTTTTCAAAATTTCTGTGTGGCAGAAAGCTCCATGCATCATTATTTTGTCATTCATGGTTTGATATTCAGGGTGCGTAAAAACTCCTGATGAAAAATTAGTACCACTCATTCAGTGAACATCGGCTTTACCGAATATTAGTTTCTGCTCAACAGGCTTCATCATGGGTGCGAGAGCTGATACAGGACTCATGACTCGTTCCAATATTGTTGCGTTACATTTTAAAGGGTTTTCAACACGCCACATCCCGCGTACCATGAACGTCAGTCAGCCGACTGTAGTGCGGGCAATTCAACGTCACAAGCAAACAGGAAACCACTCCAGCATAGGTCATTCGGGAAGGCCTGTTGGTTCCGTTGGCTGTACGTAAAATGCAAAAACGTCCTTTTTTTTTGAAGAACCGTAAATCAATACAAAAGTGGAGAAGGATTCCTACGGAGAAACGTTCAGGTGTCGTAACGTTGCACAAGGCTGGATTATCGACTAGAAAGATAGCGGCACAGCTAAACCTTACTCAATGCAGGGTTTTCCGAATTATTAAACTATTTAAGGAAACGGAATCAGTTTTCAATCGCCCGTACAACAGGTAAACACATTCTTCGAAGTAGTGTTTTTGCTTCTGTGTTATTTCCAAATCTGCATATTGTTACTTTCCATAGTTTGAACCGGCAAAGCCGTACTGCAAAAATAAGAACAATCCAGAAGCTTGAGAATGCAGTAATAACTCCTTCCCGGATGAGGACAGCAACATGGAAGAGGGTAGACAATCATAAGCGAGCGCAGATATTGCAGATGGCTGCAATGGGTCAATCCATGCGCCGAATCGCTGCTGTGATGATGATTAATGCATCAACAGCATCTAGAATCATTCGCAGCGATGTTGAAAAAACATCAACAGTTCACCTCGGTAGACCTCGGAAACAAGGAACTGGATCAAATCCATTAAAACGCACCTCTTCGATGACTCGAAGTTCGTTCGGCTCAAGGCGAAAGGAGTCAAGCATTGAACAGCGTGCAGCGTGCATGGCCCTATATAATGAAGGACTTTCGACACGGCTTGTTGCTAAGAGACTGTGCGTGAGTCAAAGCACGGTAGTAAGATGTGTGAAACGTTTCAAAGACACACGTTCACATGAGCACCGAAAGCGATGTGGAAGGTAACGCATTACAACCAGAAGAGAGGACAAATATGTCACCATTCTCAGTAAACGAGAAAGAACACGGACAGCCCCTGATATCCGTGAAGAGTTGAATAGTATGAGAAGCACACCGCTATCCGTTCCGACAGTGCGACGACGACTCCTTGAAGTAGGGTTGAAAGGCCGTAAGGCTAAAAAACCTCTGCTTCGAGAAGTCAACATTATGAAAAGACTGCAATGTACTGTATGTATGAGAGAAACAAAACACGAGTTCATTTTTGAGCTTCGAAAATGTAGAGCCCTGGTATCAACTCCTAGAAGCAAACAACAGCGGATAATATTACTTGCTAAATATTATATCCTAATCCTATTATAGCTATTATACCAACTATATTATATCGTTGCTCCAAATATCAAGCTAACAAAAGAATAAATTAACGAAGCTAAATTTGAGGGTCAATTTTGTCTAATCAGCAGCTATGTTCACTTTGATTAATTGAGAATTCCATGAAAAGGGCTTATGACGCATTTCTCGCTAAATCGTACTCGGAATTGGCAACTGGACATGTAGACCTTGTCAAAAAATATTATTCCTTTATTCTATATTCTACTACTTGGGCAAATTCTGATAATATGTGAGAGAATAAAGAATAGTCCGTGAAGAGTAGCAGATTTCAACGCACCTACGTACAGTGTATCTCAAAATTCATCGTACACCCAAGAAGAAATTCTTTTTAAACATGGTGCATATTTTTTTAAGTCGTGGCTATAATTTTGGTCTTTATTGGAGGACCGCTTGAAGTAAGATTTATTTTAGTAAAATGCTCGATATTCAACTTTTTACCTAGTGGACGAATTTCAGTAAAATGAGTGGCAGATGAATGATCTATATTATGATAAAAATGAATAAAATTTCAAGAAGTTATGTTCATTTTATTTCAAGAAAATAAGGTTTTTCCAGACAAAGGCGTTTTCCTTAAATTGCTCTATTTTTTTGTAAACACAACCAAACATGGCCAATACTGAGCCAATAATTGATAAATGTATGCTCAGTTCGCATCGTGCTCTCTTGCCGTGCGGATCTATTTGCTTTTTGCTGAACTACGACTACTACCTAAAGCAACAACAAATTTAAACAGCACTTTTCAGTGCTCAACCTGTAAAATTTCTACCTTGTTCTACTCTTGTTCCTCTTCAATCCTTGTTTGGACCCTACCCGAGGTAATCCTTCTTCGATATCGATATGGAAAATTCCTCTTCGATCCTTTAGATTCTTATAGTAATCTGCTTGGAATTTGATTTGGATAAAAATTTACTGCCGCCATGGCGCCTAAACGCAAAAGAAAGGGGCAAACTCTTGATCCCCCTTCTGATGAAATTAATTTCAGTAATCAATTTGATTTGCTCACGGATGATGAGAATGATCCATCATCCAAGAAAACTTCTAGTAAACTTTCCCGGCTTAATGCCAAGAAGGAAAAGATTCCCCCTATAGTGATAACCTGGGTCTGGCGGACTCGTAATGGATTTCGAACCAATTTGAACTGTCAAAATCGAACCATTTTTTACTCAGCTCATATGGAGGAAACATATAGGGAGTATTGTAGTCTGAGTAAAACGTAGTTGTTGTTATTATTTTTGGAAACATATTCATAGTTTTGATGAACTGGGGTTTCCGGCTCAATCTCGCAAAAAATCAACCACGCGCGGCGCAAGAAACGATCCTTCGGAAAGCGAAATAAACGTCTCTTCACCGGTGCACTTGCAGTGTAGCTGCAAAACTTTGCGTAACATCGCATTTTAACTGCTTAGGAACTTTTATGAAAACCAAATATTTTTTTATTTTTTTATTTTTTTTGTCTGCATCAACAGGCTATGTATAGCCCCAATGATGATTTAAGTAACTTATATAGGTAAATCAAAAAATAAAAACTAAGAATAAAATACATAAATAAAACACACAATCATTCACGGTTAACTGTGCCAGAAAAGAACGAAGAGAAGTATCTTCGTAGCAGCTGTCGAGGCATATGGAAATCGAAGATGCCCGAGACTCGATTGAACACTCGTTGTAGCCCACCTATTGCACCGTTCATGCCATAGTTTGTGCGCTGAAGTGGCAATCTCAGCATAACGTTGTTACGTAGCGCACGGGGTTGGACGTTAATGTTGACTTGCCCCAAGATTGCACTGCAATCAATTCTACCTTGTAAAGTGTCCGCAATGAACAGGGCCCTAGAGGTGTCTCTTCTAGTTCGGAGAGGCTCCAGATCAATCAGTTGGCAACGACTTTCATAGCTGGGCAGATGAAATGGGTCTCTCCAAGGCAGCTTCCGTAGAGCGAATCGAAGAAAACGGCGTTGAACGGACTCAACTCTCTCAGCACCATTGTTGTAGTTTGGACTCCAGACCACAGAACAATATTCCAGAATGGATCGAACCAAGGAACAGTACAGTGACTTCAAACAGTAGATATCGGAGAAATTCTTTGCTATCCTGAAGATAAATCCCAGTGTCCTAGACGCCTTGTCGACAACGTACGAGATGTGCTGCTTGTACGTAAGTTGAGAATCCAGAATAACACCCAGATCTTTCACATGGTTCACACGGTCGATTACAGTGCCGATAAGTTTGTATTCAAATGTGATTGGTTCTTTCTTGCGAGTAAAAGTGATCACTGAACACATTCGGTTCAAATTACACCAGCTGGCAAAGGCTTCGAACTGACGGACGAGCGGATTCGAAGGTAGATGTTAAGATCGTCTGCATACGATAGTCGTGGGCCTTCGATGACCAAGTTCACGTCATTGAAGTAGAGTAAGAAAATCAAAGGTCCCAGGTGACTTCCTTGAGGTATTCCTGACGTAGCTAGATAGATATTGGACCGGTTGTCACCAATGGCAACCATCAGTTGCCGATCAATGAGATATGAACGAAACCATCGCAAGAGGTTGCCGCTGACCCCAAGTCTATGCAACTTGGCAATCGCGATGGCATGGTTTAGCTTATCGAAAGCAGCTGACAAGTCGGTGTATATGACGTCTGTTTGAGTCCTCTCTGCCATGCTTTCCGTAAGATACGATGTCAAACACAGCAGATTTGTGAAAGTAGAATGACCGGAAGTGAAGCCGTGTTGATCACCACTTAGATACTGCTTACAATGAGAGAGTAGAGGCTCCATGATAACTTCGAAACTGCACTCAACGACGTAATTCCACGATAATTGTCCACATCCCGTTTGCTGCCCTTTTGGTGGATAGGAAACATATGTGCGAATTTCCAACAAGATGGAAATGTACCACTCGAGATGGACAATCGAAATAGGTGAAGCATGGGCATCAGCAAGCTGGCGATATGCTTTTTCAGGAATACGGATGGAACGCCATCGGATCCTGGATTGAAGGACGACTGTGATGCGGCAGTGGAAATCATCTCGACGTTGACATCCATCGCACCCAGTGTTTGACTGTACAGTGAAACATTACTAGCTGCTAGGGTAACGTGTTCGTCAGTTAATCTCTTATTCGTGAAAACATTGGTGAACTTCTAAGGAAACAAGCGACAGATCTGCTGAAGAATGGAAGCAACTGCTCCATTCAACACCATTGAAGAAGGTATGCCGGATTCCTTGCGCTGCTCATTTACGTAATTCCGGAATGACTTCGGGTGCGACTTGAGTTTCCTCTGAATCCCTCGTTGATATCGCAAATAGCATCTAAGGCTAACTCGCTTAAACTCATAATTGAGCCTAACGTAGTGACGTTTCCGCGAAAGCGTAGCTTGTCTGCCAGAGAGGATGAGAAAGTTTACAGTGAACTCTTTTCGGAACGTGCCTGTCAATGACATAAACCAAGACATGTGAAAATGTTTGCGCAGCGGTTTCAACATTATCAGGATCGAGGATGCTCTCCCAATCTATACTAGATAAAGGGTGTCCACGATGAAATTGCCACACTATGAAATTGCTCTAACTTTTTAACCGTTGGGTAGAATTTAATGAAAATTTGGGTGGATTTAGTTCAAAGTGCATTATTTACATCCTGCAAGTTTTAAAGTCCTGTGATCAAAACTCGCGGAAATGGAGTCGAAAGAACAGCTCGTGCGTGATAAAATCTTGCGCATTCATCACGAGAACAAGGATCTCTCGCATCGTTCCATCGCTAAAACGTTGGGAATCGCGAATTCCACAGTGTCGCGAGTGATTAAGCGGTTCGAGGAACGGTTGACCACCGATCGGAAGCCCAGAAGTGAAGGAAAAAGTATTCCGTACAACACCAAAAATCACAACCGCGTAGTTGGGGCCTTCAACCGAAATCCGAACGCCTCCGTTAGGGATGTGGCTAAGAAGCTGCACCTAAGCCGAAGTTTTGTCCAGAAGGCCAAAACTAAGGCTGGGCTTCGAACGTTCAAGGTACGTGATTTTTTTTTTATATATCTTTATTAAGGAGACTTTCAGCCCTGGGCTGGTTCGTCTCCGGACACCCCAGAAGGGGGTATCCCAAAGGGAGAGAAGGTACAGAGTTTTTATTTTGCGGAGTTGAATGATGGTTGCGGTTCCAGAGGGGAACTTACTGTCCTATGTTGCTGTCATCTTTTGTGTTTTCTGTTTTGTTTTGAGGACCCCAACAGAACCCCACCGGTAGCAGCTGCCAGGAGAGACCTGGCACCCGCTACCGGCAGGGAATGCCGGGCCTACTGTCATAATGTATATGGGTTAAACCCTCTTGTAGATTCCGGCCTCCTTCGCGAAACATATCAGTTGTGCCTCTGCTACCGGGTCGTTCTGAAGGGCATCTCGGATGTTGCCCGGGATCCCATAAAGTTCTCGTGGTCCGTGGAAACAAGGGCAGTTTATAAGAATGTGCTCGACCGTCATTATTGTTCTGCAGGTGTCGCATCTTTGGCGGAAGTTTCTGCCACTGCTGCTTTCAGGTCCTGTCTGGGGACCGAATTGTTGGCGAGTCGGCCATTTCGTCCAATGGCAGCGAGGTGGTCTGCTTCTGTGTTTCCGGCAATTCCGCAGTGTCCCGGTATCCACATGAAAGTGGTGCCAGGGGGGGTGTGGTTTTGTATGGCCTGAATCCAGGGGTGGCGGGCAGTGGCGGATTCCAGTGCCGCGAGGGCGCTAGCAGAGTCGGTTAGTACACATAGCGGGGAGGAGGATGGTAGGGAAGCTGCGTAATGGAGAGCTGCAGTCTCGGCCGAGAAGACCGAGCATTGATCGGGGAGTCTCCAGAAGTGTGAGGTCTGTCCATCAGTTACTCCAAAGCCGACCCTGCCTCCTGCCTTGGAGCCGTCGGTGAAACGGAGTTCATAGTTGTGGTACCGTGTTTGTAATAATTCGGTGAGGCAGGATCTCATTGCCGTATAGTTGTCTCCTGCTTGGAACTGCTTGGCCATGTATTTGTCTACTCGGATGGGGGAAGAATCCCACTCTCTGGCTCCGTTCCAGTGGAGCTGGGCCACCGGGGGGAGCTCCTGGTGAGCGATTTCCTGGAGGATTCATTTCCCTTCTGTGAGGAGATAGAATTCTCCATCTCCGCTTAATTTTTCGTCGAGGCCCACGGCTCTGGTACAGATTGCTTCCGCAATGTAATATCGGAAAGGGATCACTCCGATTTCAATACAGGCGGTATCGGCTGGCGTTGAGGGCAGAAGTCCAGCCGCAATTCGTGTTGCCTGGTTATATATCGGTGCTAGTCGGGTGACGACCGAATCGCTGGACGCACAGAGGAGCTCAATTCCGTAGGTCAGTCGACTATGAACAATGGCTCTGGCGGTATTGAGTACGATGGCCCTGTTGCTCGTTTTATGCTGCCCGGAGAGGGAGCGGAGGATGTTCAAATGTGTTCGACAATTAGTCCTGACATCATTAAGGTGGGTGCCGAACCGAAAGTTCCGGTCAATCGTGACCCCGAGGATGGATATGGTCTTCTTTCTAGGGATAGTGTGGCTGTTAATTTTGATTGGTGTCGGAAGTGGTCGGTGGCCAAGGCGGCAGACGTGGGAGATTGAGCTCTTTTCAGCAGATATCTCAAAGCCGGTCCTAGCGACCCATCGGCCAACAGCGGAGACCGCAGCTTGGAGCTTTATCCTCATGGCCTTCAGGGTCTTCCCTATGATCAGTAGCAAAATGTCGTCCGCATAGACGAGAATGTAAATCTCCTTGGGGAGCCCCATAAAGATTCCGTTCATTGCCACCAGGAAGATGGTCACTGCAATTACGGAACCCTGGGGAACCCCGGTTTCTTCCCGTCTGGTGCTGGAGCGGTGGTTCCCGACGGTCACCTGGAAGGTTCTTTCCTGCAGGAAATTCTTTAAAAAGTAGAGGATATTTCCTCCGAGGCCCCATCTGGCTAGCTGCTGTAGTACTTGGGGTGTCCAGGCTCTGTTGTAAGCTTTGGCCAGATCCAGGGAGGCCACCTCGACGTGCTGGTCCTTACGGAGTGCCTCATGTACTATCTGGCCAAGACAGTGACAACCAAGAGAGGGTGATGATGTACTTCCTTTACTAGTGGAGAAGATGCCATGGAGATGAAAGGAGCGGTGTCCTGAACGCTAACGAAGCAGAGGTCTAGGCTACGGCCGCTGTGAGATGGTGTCCAGGAAACGCCGGATACAGTAGAAAACCGGAAAATTCAACACGCACCAATCGATTTTACTCTCAATCAGTACATAAAACATAACGTCGGACATAGTGCGCTGTATTTGTACAATGATGCGCCATAATGCACACCATGTTCGACGCTTTGTTGTTGTACAGAACGAGAGTAAAATCATAGAGGTAACTCTTAGACTAGAAGGTCCCGAAATAACGTGCTAAACTTTTTGGCTCAGCTCTGGTACTCTCTTCGGTCCCAAGCTAATCGATTCACCCCTCGAAACATAGGAAAAACCTATAACCCCTTATTTTATCTGTCAAACTTTCATAGCGAATCAAAACAAACATTGCGTAGTACTAGAATTTCGACTAGAATGGGATACGTTAATCGTTTGCTTGGGACCTATAGGCTAGTCAAGTAGTGAGCCAATTTAAAATCGTTAGTTTCGTATTGATTGTTGGTAAAATCGAAAGTCGGGTGTGGGGTTTTCCGGTGTCAAACGCGACCGACAATAACAACGGACTACAACTACCAATCGATATTTCAAGAGAGTCACTCACAATCTTGCACACACTTGCTTTGTTTATCAATTTGACAACCGTTCGAACAGAGTAAAGCTTGCTGCAATGCGTCTTGGATAGTGTCTGAAGCTGACTGCGATTCGACTTCGCCAGACCCAGGTGATAACGACTTCCGATTTCCATGCTCTTCGCATGGAACTTTTGAACTTCGTAAAAGTTAAATTTTCACTACAAATTGGACGCCGGGGTGAATGCCGTGTATTGGCTGAAACCTTGGACGGATTTAAATGTCTTCTCAAGTATCTTACTGACAAGCAGCACAAATTTTTTACTTACGACACCAAAACTAAACGTGTGTTCAAGGTTGTCATGAAAGGACTGCCCAGTGGTGAATCCCTGGATCAGATCAAAGATGAACTGGCAAAATTACTTGGAGTTGTGCCACTCCAAGTAATCAAAATGAAAATGAAATCCCGTCCTGGCGATTCGCGCAACGGGATTTCTAATGATTTTTATTTAGTTCACTTCAAGTCTAGTGAACTAAACAACCTTAAGGCCTTAGAAAAAAGCTAGCCTTATGCTCCATGTCCGAGTGAAGTGGGAACACTTCGGGAAGACTGGAGGAAATTTCCAAAACCTCACTCAGTGCCGTAAGTGCCAGGGTTGGGGCCACGGAACTAAAAATTGCTACATGCCAGCTAAATGCATGAATTGTGGTGATTCCTCTCACGCAAAGGACGACTGTCCTGTGAAGGAAGATCCTAAGAAATTTAAATATTCAAATTGTGGTGAAAACCACAAATCCAATTTTTCTAAGCGACAGGTAGGAAACGCTCCACGTTTCCGAACAGGTACAAATTCCTCTGCTGTTAACAACGGTCAGCGAGGAACAAATTCTACATTCGTAGAACTACCGTAGGTACAAATATCACCCCTGCTTCAAATTTTTCATCTATACCTACTCCCCTCGCTACTAACAATGTTCAGCGAGTTAATGGAACTACCTATGCTGCTATTGCACCGGGTAGAAGTCAAAATACTATAACCAACGTAGTTCTAACGAAAATTATGAAAATTTTGACTTAGGAAGCCTTACTACTCCTAAAATGCTTAAATCTAACTCCATGTTGGATGCTATTCAAATTGGAGTAAAATTTGCAAACAATATTGTCATGATTTTGAATTTCAGTAATGGATTTTAAAGCATTACATATTTTAAATTGGAATGCTCGATTTCCTAAAGATAATGAAGACATTCCCGTCGTTGACGTATAAAACAGCACCATCTCTGGGAAAACTCCTAACGGGAACTACTTAATCCCCATCCTACTAAAAAATAAAAAAAAACTACTATTCCATTCCTTCCACCAAAGTCATTTCGATGCAGAATAAATATTTTCCAACCTTGAAATGAATTCCCCTCAAGTCGTTTGTCCATATAGTTTAAATCCTATTTTCCTAACCACTTTCCTTGAAGCCATGGAAACCCGGTCCCATGGTTTCCCACGATGGACCATTACCCAAGCGTTGCGTTGCTGGTTGGAAAGGGGACGACGACCATGGCTGGTGGCTAATTTGCAAATGGCTCTTAAGAGGCCATTATCGAAACACGCTGCTCCTTCTCAAGTATCTGCCCATTCCCCATGCATCCGGAGTTCGGAGCTGCCGCCGCCGGTAAGCTGAAATATTTGTTTGTTTGATTATCATAAAATGAGCTTTCAACGCAATTTGAATACCGTTCGACGATGAGAAGCCGTAGCCCGTGATGGGCATGGGTGGAGATCCTTCACCACCGCAGCAGTCAGTTCGGTACTGTATAGTGCGGTAAGTGGGCATGCGGCGGAGGAGAAGGTGATATTCTTCAACGTTGAAAGAAAGCAATTGAAGAGGGACTCATCTGCATCGAATTGAGCTGCTGCGATGGAAACAGAGTGTGGTGGCAGCATTGAGACGGGAACGAAGATGGATGGGCTTTGGCTTCGGCGTGGTACTGGCTTTTGCTATCGCTGTCTCTCGCCCCTTTGCTGCATGGTGTGAGCAATTTACACAAGACTGTTTGTGCATTAGAAAATACTTCTTCCTCACACCCCAGGAATTGTCTATCCAACGGGGGTGTTGAGCATGGAGCGGGACCGGAAATGAAGTATCTGCCGCATTTTATCGCAGTTAGTTCTGGTAGGTTGCGTTCGGAAGAGAATAGATTCGGAAGATAAATGTTGATATTGTCAATTGATGCGTCAACTCTGGCATCGTCTTTGGGGGGAAAAGTGTAGGTCCCAGCAGGGTGGAGAAAATTTATACTTTTAAAACGAAATTGCATATCCTTTGCGTATTCATGTGATACTTGAAAGTGAATTTAACTTCCCATCGGGTTGAATTTATTGGCAAGTCAGGAGCTATCGTTTCTGTTTGCTATTCATGGCTTTTCCATTAGCCGAATTAATGCTGATGTAGTAGGCTCTTGTAGCGCAAAATGGAATTCCAATCTACATTCAAAATTGTTTCAAACTTTTCCACCCACATGGATGAAAATGCTGCCAAATCAATCCATTTTCGTTGAGAGCCAATTAACTTCTCTCTTATCTTAAATGAAATAATGATAGAGGATCTCTTTGGATTGAAGGGTTCTGCCCTTTCCTGATAATCTCCAGGTGATTTAATGCTTATAAAGCATTGTATGATAATATAGGGGTGGTATAATGGAACAAAGGCAAAACCGAATTAACCGGGGATTACGGTTGTGACAAGTCCTTTATGTCCAGGAATCACCACCGAAACAACTTCAAATATGGAACACCAAGTCTTGTTGACATTTACACCAAGGTCCGACTGAGACACTCTACACGAGAAAACGACTCAGGCAATCAGTGAGTGATTTTATTTATTTTTCAATTAATTTATCTATTAAGACCCAAATGACCAAAAGGACTCCATGGAGCCGAGACACTGTATAAACCATCCCTCAAAGAATGCGGTTTCGGTCTGCGCGGTTTCCATTTACGTTGTTCTCAATGTGTAGAAGTTACCCAAGTAACACACCTTGTAGTAGTATAGTTGAACATACTTTTTAAATACATCCTTCAGTTATTAAATTAAGTTTGCGCTACATATATCATGACTACTCTATTACCAAAAAAGCGCAGTGTAATCTAATAAAACAAGTTATGGTAGTATAAGATGTTGTCCATAACATCATAAGAACAAAACAAGTTTGAATGAAGTTTCAAAACACAATTCAATTACTAAAAACTAAGAGTTTTGGTTATTTTTGGGTTGATATTACTATTTGATCAAGACATCATTAACACTATCGTGGAACCCCAAATTGGTAAATATACAAGACTTCACAAAAATATAACAATAAAGAGTGCAAATGCAAAATGGCTCTTCTGAATTTATATTTTGAAAGCGATGAAAAAAATTAACTACTTTTATTTTGGAACATCAGATAATCTTTGAAGTTCAGCGGAAATTAAATATGATGTGGGGCAGTGTCTGGTGATTTTAGAACAAGTTTCATATGCGCATCAAATTTCATGGTGAAAGATTGCGCTTTAGCTCCAAAAAAATGTATGCGCCGTCCATTAACAATGCTGTTTTTGTGACAATTGAGTAAAAAATAGTTTTTCCATCATTAATTTTCATTGATTTGTTTCAACTATGGGGAATCAATATGGTGACTGATGGCAGTACGCTTCAACTCGAAATAACTTTTATACTGCCCCTGATGGGAGTGTCTTCCAAATAATTGTATATGATCGTATTGGTTAACAACGACGTCGACATCAAAGCAGCACGACACTCTTGATCGATATTAGATGCGAGGATATAGCGGTTGGAGCTTACCTCCATGAACAGAAAAAAAAACACTGCCGATTAAAAATATTTGAATGTTTCTACTATGGTGCATGAGTTAAGTTAAATGGCCATCTATAACTTTTTAATTCAGTTGTCCCAAAGCTGTCTACAGCAGCAGTCGAATTTTTATTTCGGTGTGAACCACGCGATAGCCTGTTTTTGAGACTCGCTATTATATAGTTGCTCTTTGTTCGTTGCTATCAGTTTGTGCCTTTTGTTGCTACGGTGCAAGATGTGTGAAGTAAAAAACACCATCAAGTTTAGCTTCAGCCATTATGATGCTAAACCAAACATCGGAGAGATTGTAAATTTCGCCAAAGCACTCGACGCGGATCCGGCTGAAATGGAAGCTGTTTATCGCATTGGTGAGGAAAGGGGAGTCTTCATAAAGTTCAGATCAGAGGAAGCGATGCTCCATGCTCTGACATACAATTCGGAGGATTTAATCTTCCATTATGCGAATGGAACGACGGCAAAGGTACGCATGTCGCATGCTGGTGAATTTATCCAGTATGTGCGTGTGTATGACTTGCCACCAGAGGTACCGGACAACGAGCTGGATAAAGTGCTGGGGAAATATGGAAAAATTAAACGCATCATCCGGGAGAAATTTCCATCTGATCTGTGCTTTGAGGGGATACAGGGATACGCGGTATATATATGGATGTGAAGAAGGAAATCCCCACGTCATTGTATTTCTTCAACCGCAAAGGAAATATATTTTATGATGGCAACAAAGATAAATGTTTTCTGTGCAAGGCGGACGGACACCGGAAGCTTTCCTGTCCCAAGCGGAAGGCTCGGAAGGAACCGGAGAAGCAACTAAAGGAAAAAGGAAAGCAAAGTGAAAGAAAACAAAACAGCAGCAGTACGTATGCTGGTGTAGCGGTGGAAGGTGCGTCGTTTGTCATTAGCGACCAGGAAACGGACACGGGGTTGGAGATGTTGAATGAAGATAACGAAATGGACGAGACGACCCCGACGACCGACGAGAGTAGCGGAGAGCATGCAACGGGAAACGATGTTCAGATGCAGCAGCAGCGATCACGTTTCGGGTTCAACGAAAATGAGGAACAAATTCGGGAAAGAAAGAAGTTGCGTGCACGGGAGAAGATCGCTTTGTCACCGCTTCGATCGCCACCAAGGAAAATCCTTTAATAATATGCATTTGTATATCTTTTGTTTGTATTTTAAGTACCAAAATTGGTATTCCATGTTACTCGGCTCTGCTAAGTTATTTTTTTAACATTTGAGCCTGCCAAATAAACAAAATTGAAAAAAAAAACTTTTTAATTCAAGAGCAGTCACCTCAAATCATCGGAAAACAAGCGCTATTTTTTACAATTGAATAAAAAATAACATATGAATCTAAGTGATATGGGTTTAATTCTATATTGAGATCAATCTTGCTCTATCTATTGATGTATTTTTTGCTACTCCAGCTTCAAAAGATTTGCTATTTAGTAATCACAAAAAAGCACATTTTTGTAGTTCTGTGTTGAAGGTTGCATCTTAATTAATCATGAGAGAATAAAGTTTCAACATATCAGAGATGACCATTTTGAGTGAAAATCGGCACGCGTTGTTATTATATCGAAAAGCATTGCATGTAAAAAGAACACGCAGCAAAACATTATAAATTTACATATTGTTTGATGGTTTTCCCACCTTAATTTAAACAATCAGCAATCATTTTTTTTTTCTTTACATGAATGCATATAAAACCCCATCATGCATTACAGTTTACATTCATCTGTGATTGTGCATAGCATAGTGAATTTCAATTAAAAAATTAAAACTTAATGATTTTTACACGAAGTGAGATAAAAATTTACATGAATGTTTATAATTAAGTTTTTATTCATTAAATTCATAAAAATTAGATTGTTTCAAAATTAATTTTATATGTAAAAAACTGTTCCACTTTGGAGTTGAAAATTATAAATTATTTTAATATGTACACGATGAATCGCCAATCAAGATATATCACAAGAACTTCCCCCCTACGCGACTGCTTCGAAAGTGTTTTTAATTGATTGTAGAATTGTTTTTTTAGCTCGGTACAGTTTTTATAAAACAGTTGAGTCTTATCAAATAAATGAACTGAAAAAAAATCTTATAGAAAAATGACAGAAAGAATAAAATGTTAGCTTATAGCTTATTATGGTTAAAATATGCCGAATAATTACGTTACACTCAATTCTGTTTTTACGCGATTTTTTCAATTTCAATTTTGTTCACACGCAGGATATGAAAGCATTTGAAGTAAGGTACACCGGTCCGAAACAAGTTGAAACCTATGGGGAGGTTAAAATTGAAAGGTGTATCTCGTAGGGAGAGTGAATAGTCATTGTGGTTATTTTAAATACAGTAGTTAGCGCTAGCACACAATGCCGCTGACAATTAATCACAGTGAATATTCACTTCCGTTAAAAGATACGCTATCCATTTCAACTTCCCCACGCGTTTCAACTTGCCCTGGTGTTTATTACAACCAAGTTTTTTTTGTGTTTTTTTTTCAACAAGTAGCATTACATTTGTGTATTTGAGAAATACCAGTTTCACGTTTCAAAACACGTTCAGTAGCAAAAACATGCGGATAAAAACCAGTTTAAACTCAGATATCGAGTTCCATACAGTCACAATTTGCTGGTTTGGTAAAAACTTACGTAAATACTTGGACGAATTCAAAACTACCCTGGCACCCTATGCCTAGGTGATTTCTAGCAACACTGCCAATGCAATCAAGATAGGCGCTGCTCGATTGGATCGAGTTTGACTCAAAATCAGCAAGTGCGCTCCTCTCTTATACTAGACCCTCTTTAGTAAAACGTATATGAAGATTATAATATATCACGCTATATTGGTATGAAATGAAAAGATCATCCCAAATTTAAGACCAGTTTACACGATCATATGTATGTACTATCCCATTGAGAAACCATTTATTTTAGGTAAATCAGTCACCTGGTTTCCAGATATCATTTTTTTTTCAGCCAGCACTGTAATTCGATTGGAACGCCTTCAACAAATTATGTGGTAGTATTTCCATGTAGTTAGTTTTAAAAGAAGTATTTGTAAAGTATTACGTACATTTTTATAACGTGATTATAACATAAACTACAACTTGTTTTTTTAAAAGTTAAAATTTGGTATTGGAAACATCTTGAATACTTCATAATGACTTGTTGACGAAAACAAGCGAGTTCTTCGAAATTAAAATAATTTTGTTCGTCAGAGCTCAGTTTTGCAAGTGCAGTGTCAAAAATGGCGTTCTTAGTTGTTCAAACAAGAAAAACGAAAAAAAGTAAGCCGATATTAACGATTGTACCCTCGAAATGGGTCGTTAAAAATCAAGTATGGTGGCCCCCGAACAACTTTATTTCGCTTTCAACAAACGAAAGTACGGAGCCGGATTTCTGTGTCTGGACCAAACAGGCCTGTAAAATAGTTGGGCAAACAAAAACATATAAGCTAGCAGAGGATGAAGTCAATCGACTGGAAATGGTAACGGATTCAGAAGATGCTATAAATATGGCTCAGGGAACGCGAGCTCGCCCTCCAAAAACAAAGGCTAAATTTGAGTCGAAATCATACACCCTGGAGCCTCCCATAAAGAAGGTTAAGGTAAGTTAAAATTAAAAAAAAATATTGAAATGATGACACTACAACTTTTAAACATTTAGGAAACAATGTCCATGCCACCACCATCGATGCCAAGTCTATATTTACCCAATGAGAATACTGAAACTCCCGCAACTCCCAAACCGTACTGCGCGGAACTACTTGTAGAAGGTAATGCAGCAGAGGATACAGTTTGTCCGGAATTAACAACAAACCAAGCGGAGGAACTGGAAGAACTGGTAGTGTTGGCAACTCCTCCGCTCCATGCATCTGATTCGAACCATACAGCACCGAATGATGATACTCCTGAATCGTTCTGCGTGCAGCTGCTTGTAGAAGACAGTGCAGTATCCACAAATCAAACGATGAAACTGAAAAACACGATATTATCGGCAATTCCACCGATCCAGGTTCGTGAACCTTCAACTTTCAACCATACAACAGCACCTGCAGAGCATAACGAGGCAAGATATTCACACATAATAATAGCTGTCCCGTGTACTGATACGGGCATCAATATTTATTCCACTACATAAATAGACAAACACAATCGATCCTAGTTCATTTCCTGGGAATCCACTTAACGTAATTACGAACGAAACAACAAACTTTACTTGAGTTCTTTCACGTTCAATCACAATAATCGCCGGTAGATAATCCAAAATTTATGTGTGATAGCTGGCAAAATCACAATAATAATTATTATAGTCTATTTTACGAAATGACAGCATTTGATGAATTCTGGAGCAACAATAGAAAAAGGCCCATCAGTATTTGTAAAACTTGTAAACAAGCCTTTCTTTAGCCCTTCCTTATAAATCGAAGGCCGCCCAAACCAACAGAATCATAGGGTAGGGGAAAGTTTCTCCTATACGATGATGTTGTTAGTTTTTGTGGGCAGCCAGTGCTTTGTGAGGAAAGGGCTTGAGAACGGTTTATTTATAAATGCTGATGGGCTCTTTTCTATTGTTGCTCCATTATATTGCTCTTGCTTCCCATGCATTAAATTTTGTTGCATTTCTGCAACAATTTCATTACTTCATTATGATGGCTACCAAGCCTTTGGGGAATTTCTTTATTAGAGAGTTGTATAGATTTTTCTCCTTTAGCTTATTTAAATCTTTGGTTTTTATTTGTTAGGTAGGTTCCGATTCAACACATTGTAGTTTCATTTTTATACCTATGATCTTGACTTTTTTACCTAGGAGATGAGTACTTAAGTTCTTTAGTGGGAATGACACTGATGAAGACTGCACATTGTAGTCGAAATACGTATCTTTCACGGATACCAAAATTAAGTGGAATTAAATGGAAGATAACCTTTTTTGCTGTTTTATTTAGCATTCCGCTAACAACCCAATTTCATTACTTCATCATGAAAAGAGCTTAAAATGTAATAGGCTGTCAGAATCATTCCTACCAAAGTACAGTTAATATAAAAACAGGTTATATGATCGTTTGACAAGTTTGTCTATAGCTGTGAGTTGAAGACATTACAGTCTTAATAATAGTGTGAATTCACCTAGTAACCTAAATATAAAATTTAATCTTCATCGGTTGATAAAGGTACATTGCATTTGTTTTACGGTTCTCAGTATAATAACTATTATATTATATTATATACTAATACTACTATTGGTTATCATTTAACGATGATGGAGGAAGTTCAGCAGCCAGCAAATATCATCCAGGATATGGACGGTAGACGTTACATAGAACTAGGATATGACTGCTACGCTGAATTGGTCGGTGAAAATGCAGCAGCTGTTGCGGATGTTTCTGAGGTCGAAAATCAGCAGACTAATCCATCACCAGAAGTCGTAGGTCATCTCAACGGCGAACTCGAGTTAATCAAAACTAGACTTGATGGGATCGAAACCAAATTGGAGAAATTAGTTCTGTTTATGGCGAACATCGATAAATTAATGTCAACGAAAAAATCCGGATCAACAGCACCTGAGAAAAAAGGAAACCAAGAATGCTTTTTGGAATTTGCTGATCTATGTCCAGTTCAAGATGAGAACAGATTGAAATTGTTGGAGAAGAACTTGAATGATAGCATGTACACTGACAAGTTATACCGTTTCTTCCATACCGAATACAGTTTGAACGGGAAGTGCGAAGGATCTCCGTTCTTCAAAACTGTCATGAGAAGAATGCTTGTGCCAACTATTCTTCTACCATTCTCATGGAAAGGGTTTTCAAGAAAGGTTCCTGGGCCAGAATCTACAGCGGATAACAGAAGCTTCAAGGAAACTTTTCCAGGATTCGTTGCATTCATACAACGCATTGTATGTGCTGCTGATATTGTACACACTGTGGAGGCCAACGACGCTTGCTTTAGCCGTCAGAAAAATATTGAGGTTCAACGATTTCTGGAAGGTAAGCAAGGTCGGCGGGCAAACTGTACTCGTCAACGAAAGTGTTTTTCGAAGGATGTTGCAAACCGTGAAGATTCAGATTCAACGGCTGGTCTGGATGATGTCCCACTTAAATCTAATTAGCTCGGTTGGATTCGATAATTTGTTGGTTTACGGTGTTTCAGTTCGACAGGTATTGATATTGAAATATGTAGAGAAATAAATTATTGCAAGCGATGTGTTATTTATTAACAATGAGAAATTATACTCAAAAACATTTACATTAAAGTGTGTATAAGTGGAATAAACACCGATTCTGGTAAGTTGATGTCAATACAATCGATTTTAACCATTTTACTGGACAGTTTTTCCATCGCATACAGTTGTGAAGAATTTATTTGTAAATCAGAACCGAACACGTACAGTGATGATGATCGTACTGGTTTGGTGAAAAAATCAAAAATATTGCATAGTGGATTTCCCTACAACTGAATGGTATTAGTCGACGATTTATGAACAATATACTTAACTGAAACTATCTCGCATCTATCTGTTAAAATCCAGTGATCTGCGTCAGATTTAGTGTCTAAACAAAAGTTGCCAAAATCAATGAATGAATAAATATCCGTATCCGGATACGGAAAAAGCTGGGCATCATCTTTGGACTGCTTTCTTTTCAAAATCGGTGTGACACTTTTGGATTTTACAAATATTTTGCTAGAAACATTTGATTGAATTTCACAGACTCGTTTTGCAACTTGTGAAAGGGGCATATTCCCACTACGAATTAACCTTTTCAAATAATATAGTTTGGATTCAAATGGATATGCATCAAATGAGTCTAATGAACCAAATCTTTCAACGTCATCCACTAAATGTGATAAGTTATGCATGTTGCTGCAAAACATTTGGGTACCATACAATATTTTCGTCCCCTCTAAAAAGTCTTTGATGAGGTTTCTGGCTACCAAGTAGTTTTCAGGTGTTTGGTCATGCCTTGAGCAGATTTGTACAACACAATAGAAATTTAAAAAAATGTTCAGATATCTCTTTCTTCTCAAAATATTTTGCAGTGATAATTGGACTGAGATACAAAAGAAAGGTTCTGAGCTCCCTTCCAACGTGGTAACTGGTCCAAGCCTCGAACGGGCCTTTTGATTTCTCGAGGTAGTTTACAGCTCTGCAAAAAGCTCGATACGGTTTCGATTTGATGAGCTGACCATTTTGCGTCATGGTTGTTTAAAGATCCACACATCCAGCCATTCAAAAATCTTTTGGTTATGCCAAGATCGATCAGGTGCAGGGCATCTCCAATAGGGAAGTCTTTAACCATATCCAATCCAACAATTGATTCCAAGATAGAATCCTGCTTATGATGGCCTTCATATGCACGAGATCTAAACTCTTGGTCATTTCTTAGCGCTGCGTTAATATCTGGATATGTCATGGTTCTAAAAACATGGCAGTATTCCCCTTCGGTCACACATTTTAGACAGGAGTTATACCCATTATGGCCGATAACACCTGAAACAATATTATGTACAATACATTGAAGAAAATGTGATGAAGTTTTAACCTCTTAGCATAGATCTTGCTGGAGTATCACAAATAAAACAACGTAGCTTCAATTTGACGCTCGTATCCTTGATTGTGATTCCTTGTTCTAGAACTATATTTAATTCGGCAACAAATGGTTCCAGGAATGCGTTCACGTCTTTAGGTTTACCTGTAGCAAGTAGTGAGATGATATTCTGACTTATGCAACTATCATATTACCGAGCCCGCAAAATGCGTGTTCCATTGCCGAAAGGTGAGCTTGTTCGGCACGCATTTCACAGGTTCAGTATTATGACTGTAATTGTATTATTATTTTCACTTACTTCCTCCGCAAAATATCCCCACAATTAGTGGTGACAGAATTTCTCTTAGTTCATGTATATTGACTAAAATTGGCCAAAAAGAGGTCGAAGAGCTTTTAAACGCAGGCAGTCCATCAATATTGATATTTAACGACACTTGCTCTGGGATGTGATCAATCCTGGTTAGATGATCAGTCAAGACTTTTTCCAAACCATAGTGCCAATACTTGCCTCCAAGATGCTCATCAGAAGAAATAACAGTGGATCTTGGAGTATGTACTAAGGTTCTAGCGCATTTTGGTAATACATTATCCGGTATGTGACTCTTGATGATGAGTAGAAGAGCATTGAGAGCAGTATGTTTTATTTGATAATCGACTGCCCATTTTCGAATTTCATTACAGAACTCTTGGGGATCTGCCTTAATAGAATCCAGGTCTACTTCTTCTTCGCTAATATCCAATTTATGATGGTCTTCTGCAACTTCGTTATCATTTGCGGGTCTATGAGGATCAATCGTTGCATTGTTGTATTCAGTGTATCCAGTATCGATTTAATTTTTCATATGGGGATCGGGATCTTTTATGTCACTTTCATTTAGAGGCGCTTCCTTGAGTATGTTTCTTACCAAATCTCTTTTTCGCTTTCTAAAGTTTCCGTTCCTTTTAATTTTGTACCACAAGACTTTATCGGCATCAGAGATTCCACTTGACAGATCCATTTTTCCTATGTGTGCATGTTAATTATCAACATCTCATATACAAAAATATAACTAAAAGCCTAAAGTTCGAACATCAAAGTTCTAAATAGAAACGTTTTAAACGGTTTTTGATTTGGAACATATTTCGTGTTTTATCAAGTTTAACGTGTTGCAGACAACTTAAAAACATGCTATTGCTATTTATGTATCATACTTACTTGATACTTGATGGGCTACGAATCGCCAGGTTGATTCAACGCCGAACGAAGTACTCTTCTCCATTGGACTCGGTCCTGAGCCAATCGCTTCCAGTCGCCATGAACGTTTAGCGACCTGATGTCCTCCTCAACTGCAATTAGCCAACGTGTCCGAGGTCTACCCCGGAGTCGACGACCTCTACCGGGTTCTCTGCTGAATATAATATTTGCTTGTCGTTCTTCCGGCATCCGCACTACATGCCCAGCCCACCGTAGTCTGCCGTGTTTTATAAGCTTCACTATATCCGTACCGTTATACACTTGGTACAACTCGTGATTCATGCGACGCCGCCAGATGCCATTCTCCTGTTTACCGCCGAGTAAACGACGCAGGGTAAACATTTGATCCGTCGTTGATCGGCCCTCACGAAAACCAGCCTGGTATTCACCGACGAAGGACTCCTCAAGCGGTCTCAATCTGTTAAACAGAACGCGTGACAGTATTTTGTACGCCGAATTCAGAAGAGTTATTCCTCGATAATTGGCGCACTCGAGTCTGTGCCCTTTTTTGAATAATGGGCAAATGAGGCCATCCAACCAGCTAGCAGGCAGTTCTTCGTCCTCCCATATCTTCGTTAGAATACGGTGGACTGCTTGATGCAGCTGCTCACTTCCGTGTTTGAAAAGTTCGGTCGGGAGCTCGTCCTTCCCAGCAGCCTTATTGTTTTTCAGCTCACGTATTGCCTTTTTAACCTCGTCTAGCGTTGGAGGCTCCACAGCTTGATCGTCGTCTGCGATGTTTACTCTGTTCTTCGATACTCCCTCACTCTCTCCATTCAACAATGTCTTAAAATGTTCTTTCCACCTGGCAGCCACCATTGTTTTATCTGTCAGCAAATTCCCCTCAAGGCCATTGCACATGGCGGGAGATGGCGCTGTTTTACTCCGCACACCATTGACAGTCGCGTAGAACCTTCGCATATCGTTCTGTTCCATACTTTCTTGCGCCTCAGCAATCACGCGTTCTTCGTATTGCCTTTTCTTTCTGCGGTGGGTTCGTTTCTCAGCTGCCCTTGCTACCTTGTACCGCTCTCTGTTCAGCCGGGTACCAGACACTAACATCCGGCTTCTGGCAACGTTCTTCTCATCCGTCAACCTCTGGCACTCCTCATCAAACCAGCCATTACGTGGTCGTCTTTGAGCTGTACCTATCACTTCTTGTGCTGTTGTGTTCACCGCTCCGTGGATTGTGTTCCACAGATTGTTGAGGTCCTCGTTCACGTTGATTTCGCTAATCCGCTCATCAAGCTTCTGGCGGTACTCTGCAGCAACACCTTCTACTGACAAGCGATGGATATTGAAACGCATCGATCTCCGGTTCGTTGAATTCGTAACGGTCGATAGACGCGCCCGAATTTTGCAGACAACAAGATAATGATCTGAGTCAATGTTAGGCCCCCTAAAAGTCCTTACATCAATGACATCTGAGAAGTGCCGGCCATCCACCAACATGTGATCGATCTGGGTGCAAGTTTCGCCATTTGGGTGTCTCCAGGTGTGCTTTCGGATATTCTTGCGTGCAAAGTAGGTGCTACTGATGGCCATACCTCTAGCAGCGGCGAAGTTTATCAGTTTCAGGCCGTTATCATTGGTTACTGTATGTAGGCTCTCTGTACCAATGATTGGACGAAAGAAATCTTCCCTCCCGACCTGCGCATTTGCATCTCCGATTACAATCTTTACGTCGTGTTTTGGGCACTCATCATAAGTTTTATCGAGACTGTCATAAAACGCGTCCTTCACGTCATCGGATTTATCGTTGGTTGGCGCATAGATGTTGATCAGGCTGTAGTTGAAGAATTTGCCCCGAATCCTTAATACACAGATGCGGTCGCTTACCGGTCTCCACCGCATAACACGCTTCATCTGTTTCCCGATCACTATGAACCCTACTCCATGTTCTGCCCTAGCGCCACCGCTGTGATAGATATGATACTTGAAGGAAGTGTTGGCGATGGGATCCACCGCCCGGAATTCACGTTCTCCGGATCTAGGCCACCGTACTTCCTGAATAGCAGCTACGCTCACATTCACTTTTTGCAGTTCACGAGCCAAAAGACCCGCTCGTCCAGGTTCATTTAAGGTTCTGACATTCCAAGTACCGAGTTTCCATTCATTGTCCTTATTTCGTTGCCGGGTCGGTTGCCGAAAATTCCGTTCGTTGTTTTCTCTTTCTTCGTTTTTCTGAGTAATGTTGGGGGTTTCAGTATGCTACCTTACCGGGGTCGCGATACCTACATCATGTTGGTGGGGCTGCCACCTTAGGTGTAGCTGACATGATACAGCATTTCTTATTCAGCCGCTCGCTCCGAGACAGACGCTGTTTGAGCCGCACCTCCATGGTGAACAGACGCTCGAGGGTCGCACCTCCTCACTTTGCTATCACCACGATCCGGATCCATGTTTTTATCGTGGTGACATTGCCCAGGCTACGCTACCAGCATCTTTTGCTGGCGGTCTTTGTCATCGGCTGACCCGTGGAAGCGTGAGGTAGGAACTTGTGAGGACCAGAGCTGTTGGGACAACACTCCTTCCAGTTTGTCGACTCACCATTTGTAGCACCTGTATCATAAGGTGTGAAATACGCTCATGTTAATATATAGCATAATAAAAACGAAATAATAACGAAAGATGTTTTTAAAATACGCTTATAGCACTCCAATAAAACAACTTACCAAGAATATTATTTCATAACATGTTTTGTTTGTTACTTTGGTAACATCTTGATGACAACTTCAAAACCCGCTATTGCTATTTATTTGTCATGAGGTGTCAAATACACTCATGTTATAATCAAACATCTTAAAAACGTAATAATGACGAAAGATGTTTAAAAAAACGCTTATAGTACTCTTATAAGACAACTTTTCATGAGTATTATTTTCTAACTTGTTTTGTGTGTTACTTGGGTAGAACAACAGTGTTTGATTTCAGAGAATTTCGTAAAAATTGGGTGAGCTTCGTTAAAGTTCAGGGAATGTAGTAGAACTGCGAGGAACTTTGTAGATCTTTGAGCGAATTCGTAGAACTTTAGAAAAATTCTAATAAGTTCAGGGGACTGCTTAGAAGTTCAATAAACTTTTTAGAAATGTAGCAAATTTTGTAGAAGTTCAGCTAACTTTGTAGATGTTTTGAACATTTTGTAGAAGTTATGCAATTTTTTTTAAGAAATTCAGATAACTTTGTATCATCAAACTTTTTAGAAATTTAGCGAACTGTATAGAAGTATAATGAATTTCGTGGAACTTTTTTTTTTTAATTTGGGAAAACTTCGAAGGAGCTACAACAAGGCTGGGGAACTTCATAGAAGCAACAAACAAGGGAACATTTTTTTTTAATTCCAAGGAACAAGTGAAGTGAAGTGCAGTTCTGCAGACTATTTAGAAGTTTAGAGAATTACGTAGCAATTTGAGAAAATTCGTCAAACTTCATAGAAGTTCAGACAATTTTGTTAATATTCACGGAACTACTTAGGAGTTCGGCAAACTTTGTTGAAGCACAGACAATTTCGTAGAAGTTGAGGGAATTTCAAACAAGCTCAGGGAAAATCGTAGAAGTTCAGCATACTTCTTAGCACGTCAGGGATCCTCTTATCAGTTATGGAACTTCGTTGCAGTTTGTTAGTAAACTTACAATAAATAAAACAAGTGTTATTACCTGACTTATAACGACTGTACGATTTGCCCGCAGACCTCGCATAAAGCGTATATTTCATCAAATTTAACATACATAAGTTATAAGTCAGGTAAGACAGCCCAAGTAACATTGCAAGTTTTATGGAGGTTTTAAAGCATGCTACAAGTCTAAATCATGGCCTACAGAACCCTTATATAACCGAAATTGTTACTTGGGAGAAGATCTTTCCAGAAGCGTAGAAATGTTAAGCTTAAATTTTCAAACTTTTCAGAAGATCCGAGAATCTTCCGTTCTAAAACTCTCCAGAAATGTCGAATAGTTTCACAGAAAATTCAAGAGTTCCGAGATATACCGAGAACTTCTCAGATTTTCTAAGAACGTAGCAGAAATGTCTAAAACTGGGAGAAAGCCCTGGAAATTTGGAAAGTTCTAGGACCTTCCAGCAATTTTTTGTAATTTTTAGAAAGGTCATTCAAATTCTTTGGCAATCTGCTAACTTTTGAGCAGTTCTCGTAATTTCTGAGAAGTACGCGGATCTTGTGAGAAGTTCTCGCAATTCTTGGAAAGCTTTCGGATCATCTGGTATGTTCTTGAGAATTCTGGGAAGATCTTGGATCATGTGGGAAGTTCTTGGAAATTCTGGGCAGATCTAAGAAAACCCCGAGTAGCACACTTTCATCACAATAAGTTACAGCAACTTGTTTATGACTGAAATAAGTCGTCTATAAGTTTCTACAATTGATTTGTGACAAGCGTGCTACTAGGGACGTAGTTCTCGGAATATTTGTTTGGTTATCGGAATATCATAGTATTTTACATTCTGGGTGATTCTAGAAGCTTCTGGAAAATTCTCGCATCTTCTGGGAAGATTTTGAAATTTTTGGAAGTTCTTTGGATTATTGTAAAGTTATTTGAAGCTTTGAGAAGTTCTTGGGATTTTTAGGAAAATTGCAGATTTTCTGCGAAGTTTTTAGAATTAATGGAAAGCTCTCTGAACTTATGAGAAAATCATGGAATCATTATGAAATTCGCCGATCTTCTGGAAAGTTCTCTAAATTTTTGTGAAATTCAAGGATCTTCTGAACGGCGCCGGTGGTGTAGTGGTAAGCGTGATTACCTCTCACCCCAGTAGGCCTGGGTTCAATCCCAGTCGGCGCCGCCGGGATGTTCTGAGGCATAACATCTCTGATCACGCCTTCCTTCAGAAGGGAAGTAAAGCCGTTGGTCCCCGGTTCATGAGTTGATGGGTCGATAGGTAGGGTCCAGGTGTGGGAGCTGCCTTCCTGGTACGTCAGTAGCATTGGTGCTCAGCACGGAAAACAAGATCGACGGAAAAAATAAACCAAAGGAAAAAAAAAAAAAAGGTTCTTCTGAACAGTTCTTGAAATGAACTTCTGTGAAGCTCACCGAAATTGTGGGTAGGTCTCGGATGTTCTTCGAAGTGCGCGCATCTTTTAAGAATCTGTCAAACATTCTGGGAAGTCTTGGGATTTATAGAAAAATTGCTGATCTTCCGCAAAGTTCTCTGAACTTCTGAGAAATTCTTGAAATTTTGGTGAAAAACGCCGATCTTCTACGAGGTTCTCGCAATTTTTGAGAAGTACGTGGACCTTATGGGAAGTTCTCGCAATTTTTGGGAAGTTCTAGGATCATATGGTATGTTCTTGGAAATTCTGGGAAGATCTTGAATCATGCCGGAAGTTCTTGGAAATTCTGAGAAGATCTCAGAAAATGTAGAAACTTCTCGGAATATTTGGAAAGTTATCGGAGTAAAATAGTATCTCTCATTCTGGGTGATTCTCGAAACTTCTGGGAAGTTCTCGCATCTTCTGGGAAGATTTCGAAATTTTTCGGAAGTTCTTTGCATTATTGTAAAGTTATTTGAACTCCGGAGAAGTCCTTGGGATTTCTAGAAAAATTACAGATCTTCTGCGAAGTTATTAGAATTCCTGGAAAGTTCTCTTAACTTCTGAGAAAATCGTGGATTTTTTTTTGAAATTCACCGATCTTCTGGGAAGTTCTCGAAATCTCTGGAAAATTCAGGGATCTTCTGAACAGTTCTTGAAAGGAACTTCTGGTAAGCTCACCAAAATTGTGGGTAGGTCTCGGATGTTCTTCGAAATGTGTGCATATTTTATGAATCCGTCGAAAATTCTGGAAAGTCTTGGGATTTATAGAAAAATTCCTGATATTCTGTGAAGTTCTCAGAATTTCTGGAAAGTTCTCAGAACTTCTGAGAAATTCTTGGAATTTTGGAGAAAAACGCCGATGTTCTAGGAGGTTCTCGGAATTTTTGGAATGATCTTGAAATCTGTGAGAATCGCAAGGATCTTCTAAACAGTTTTTGGAAGGAACTTCTGGGAAGCTCACAGAAATTGTCGGTATATCTCGGATGTTCTGCATACACTTCGATCTTGTAAGAATCGATTGAAAATTTTGAAATTTCTAGTAAGTTCTCAGATCTTCTGTGAAATTCGAAATTCTTCTCAGGGGTTCTCGAAATTTCTGGCAAGCTGTCGGAATTGATGGGAGGTTTTCCAATTTTTTTTTGAAGTTCTTGCATCTTCTGGGGAAGTTCTCCGAAACTCTGGGAAGTTCTCGGAATTTCTGAGACGTTCCTGAATCCTCTGGAAAGTTTATGGAACTTCTGGAAAGCTCTTGGAATTGTTGGGAAATTATTAGTATATGTTGTAAATGCACGGTTTTTTCAGGGAATTTCTCATATTTTCTTAGAAGTTCTCATATTTTCTTGGAAATTCTCAGATTTTATGGGTTGCTCTCGAAAACTCTAGAAGCTTTCGGAATTTCTGTTAAGTACTCGGATCTACTAAAAATGTTGGTCTTTTTTTTTTCCTTGATTTGTTTTTCGTCGATCTTGTGTTCCGTACTGAGTACCAATGCTACCGACGCCAGGGTGGCATCTCTCACACCTGGACCCTACCTATCGACCCATTAACTCATGAATCGGACACCAACTATTTTTTGCCTCAGAAAATCCCGACGGCACCAAGTGGGATTGGTACCTGGTCCTTTGGAGTGCAGGGCAGTCACGCTTATCACTACACCTTCTGAGATATTCTGGAAAATTCTAGGATTTTTTGGAATGCTCTTGAATCTGCATCGAAATTCGAGGGTCTATTAGGAAACTCTTGGAATTTCTGGGGCGTTCCGAGATCTGGCAGACCTAGATCTAGTAGTACTCCGAATTTGTGAGAAGTATGCAGAACTTATGGAAAGCTTTTGGATTTTCTGAAAAGTTCTCGAAATTTATGGAACGTCCCAGGTACTTCTGTGCAGTTCCCAGAACTTATGAATAGTAACCGCAACTTCTGGAAAATTCTTTTCTATTTCAGGAATTTTTGAGAAGTTCTTGGAATTTCTGAGAAGTTCTGAAATGTTTAGAGAAGATCTTGGAAATTGTTAAAATTTTCGGTAATTTTGGAAATCTTTCAAAAATTCTGGGAGTTTCTAGAAATTTCTTGGAAGTTCCATGATATTCTATTAAGTTCTCGGAATTTAAGGGTAGTTCTCAGATCTTCTGGAATGTACTCAGATTTGACAATCACCATCTTGGACCTCATATGGCGTTTCGCATCGCTTTCCATCCTTTACTCGTCGTCCCGGTTCCAAAAATAGTATTCCATAAAACGGAAGTTGCCATTTTGGATTTCAGGATGGCGTTAACCAACGATTTCCGGCCTCTACATGTTGCACAGGCCGGAAAAACCCCATTTTTATACTTATTATTTTATATTTTCCTAAGTTTTTCACACATTGAAAACCGTTTTTTCATAATTTAGTGATTGTTGGATAAGTTTTAGATTTTTCACAGCACATTGAACGTTGCTGTGTTAACTGATTTTGATGATTTGTTATCGAAAACTAAACATGTAAGGCTCTCTTAAAATACCTCTTACTCATCCATTTTTGAACCGATTTGAACATGAAGAAGTAGAATAGACAAACTTATTCTTGTGTTTATACTTGTCTAGGAGGAGGAGCATGGTGATTGACTCAGATTTTGACAGTTCATTTGGCTCAAAACATTCTCTCCGCTTATATCTTCCTGTGAGGATTTCTAGTATTTACATAGGTATCCGTTTGTCATTTGAACGAATTTCCAAGATCCACCACGTTCTCAATGAGAGCAGCACAGCATTTGTTTTAAAATTGTACCCAAGTTTAACAGCTCAGAAATGGTTAATAAGAGTTTATCGAAACAGAACTGTTGATTTAATATTTTCTCAGCTACAGTAATGATGTTCTGGATTTAGCTTTCAAAACAGGCAGACACATCATGGATTAATATTGCATACCAAATAATCAATCATTGGGTTCACATGTATATGAAACGTGAGGTCACACTTTAGGGGAGTTTCCTGACTTTTGACGTCAAAAAATAAATCAGCGTCCCAAAATTTACATTATGTGTGATTTTCAGCCAGATTCAGAAATTCACGCCAAGAGAAAAACAGCAGAACTCGCATCACGGTTTTCGAAAGATTCCCTTGGCAACAGAGGACTTCTACATCAACTTCAAATGACTTCTAGCGAGAAAAAAAATAGCGGCTGTAGTAAATCATTATAGGGTATATGTGCCAGTTATGGCTATACGGTCCTATTATGGTGTGTTCCAATTATGGCATATGGGATTACCATGGGCCATGATTGGAACACACCATAATAGGAACGTATAGCCATAACTGGTGCATCTACCCTATCAGTGATTTAGTCAAATTATCTTAACCAAAAATATTAGAAATTCTCATAAGTGATCATTACCAAACGTATCCCATGACAATTTATTGGTAACTACGTGTTTATGATCTTTTCTTCGATTATATTTTATATTTTATTGCAATACCTTTCGTGGACCTTTCATAGCATCGTAATGTTCGTTTACTTTGCACGATAGGTAGCCGCTTTGACAGTTCAATAGGTAAACTTGGCTTCACTTTATACACCGACTCTAATAATAATATAAAACGGCATCACTGTCGAGTGTTGACGTTTAGCCAATCGTTGCTAAGGTTGACTACTTTGTTGACTCCATTGGACTTCACAATGGTTTCGTCCAGAACAGCTTCTATCCGGGCCTCATGCCAGCTTTATGGTCGGTAGAGAAGGTCTTGTCGATACGGCAAACAAGATGGCTGGAATGGGTTAACTTCAGCGACGGATGGTCTAATTACTGGAAGATGTGGTCGTCCAATACGACGGTACGGTATGGAATGCGAACTGTATGGACAAAAATCCTCTGAACGACGACAAAACTATAACGGCTGAGGCATGTCGCTTAGATTCATATCCCAGTCTTGCCAAAGGTCTTCCGGGATGGAAATTTTGTCGTTTTCCCCTGCGTTTTTCATAAGATATCTTGCCAGTCATTGGTTTGAATTGGATATAGACATCAATGGGAAATCCACAATTAAAAGGATGTCCATAGAAGTTCCTGTACTACTAAGAGATGTCGATACGTTAACCTCAAATAGTCCATCAGATCTGAACCTATGTACAGTTGCCTTGGCGCAATAGTATAGGATTAATAGGAACATATCAATGCAATTACATTCCTTTCCTTGAGTCCGACATCAAGCACATACCAATCATCAACGATCCGGTCATTTTGCAGATGCATCTCTGTCATCATCTTTCTGTTGAACCAGTTTGTCTCAAGAGGCTCCGATGCGATGGGTGCCCTACCAATCAGTTCTTGTAAGGTCAGTACCCAAGCAACACACATCCGTCAAAATAGGTTACCGCATCTTGAATGTGACTGAAATAAGGTGCATACAAGCATCCACAACAGTTAAATGACAAGTGTGCTGCTAGGGTAAGGTCTTGCTCAATCTCTAAAATTTTATTCGCGGTAGAGGGGGTTTCGGTTGTAGAACTGCAGATACGGCGCTTATCTGAATCACAAACCATTTCCGACGTATGAATGATCTGTAGTGGGGGATATTTTAGCGCCAACATTTCAAAGGGGCGAAATTGCTTTTGTAAACAATGGCTTTAGCCGTCGATTTCTCGCAACTAAAAGCTTGCCCCTCCATATTAACAATTAACACTACCTGTTGGCGTCATTATTTTTCATGAGTGAGCTTTTTTTCGCGAGAAATCAACGGGCAAAGCCATTGTTTACAAATGCAATTACGCCCCTTTGTAATGTTGGCACTGATTTGATGGTTTTCATCGGGTGTACATAGGCCAGGAATTAATAACTCCGAAACGAAGCATTTTCGTGACTTGTTGTCTTGGCCTAAGTTTCTAATCATAATAAGCACCATCTATTGACATAAACAAATAGTTCAAAACTCTTCCGCAAAGATGGCACCACAATCTAACTTCTTTCTCTGGCGGTTTGAAGACTTGATGTCTTCGGCAAATTTTTTTATCTTGACAAAATAAACAACTCTTTTGAAGTGGTAAAATTTTCACAGCCTACTGTTTCCGAGTTTTATGGAGTTAAAGAAAAAAATAACAAAAATATGGTTTTTTCCTTCTGTTCGTTTTTTTTCTTACAACCATATAATGTTATATATCACTCAAAAACAGTATGCTGTGGAGTATTGACGGCTTCAGTAGAGTTGTTTATTTTATCAAGATAAACAACTTTGCCGAAGACTTAAAGTCTTCAAAACGCAATTTCAATGCATAAAAAAAGTTATAGAAAAAAAAACATGTTCCACTAAAATGTGCTTCTCTCAAATTTTGATATTTCGTTCTTCGAGTATTACTTAATTTTTGCTGAAAATTTCAGGTTGTGATTTTTTGCGGTTTAGAAGATATTAAAGTTCAAAAAATTCTGTTTTTTAGTTTCTTTCAACAATATCTTTAAAATTTGATGCTTAAACCAGGATGTTTCTTTACAAAAGTTCTTTATTTAATGCATTTTTATAAGAGAAAAATATAACATTAGGGTAGAGAACTACTTCGGCCTAATCGCCCATTTTGGGCCTATCGAGCAGAAAACTTCAAATAAATCCATGATGTCAGAGTTAACCAGTCAATTATGCATTTGGTACGATACTTTAGTTAATAAGCTACGGAACGAAGTCAATAAGAACGTGTGATATGAAGGTTTGCACCCATTATTCCCAAAAACAAAGAAGCGCTCCGACCTAATCAATTTTTATCTTCATCCGATAGGCCGAAGTGAATTCATTGGCGTTTCCATGGCGTTTCAATGCGTTAGGCCGAGTTTAGAATCCGTAGGCCGAGTTAGTCGTCAAGAAGCAGTGTTAGACTTTTGACAATATCTCAACGATTGGTTTCTCTTTATTAAATCTTACGGTACATACGGAGAGGTTAATAAATTTGGAAGCCATCAGTAATAATAGCATTCCATTTGGTGCTAAACTGCGCTAGATTAAGAAATACTAAGTGCGGGTTGTGATTAATAGGCCGGAAATGGGGTAGTTAACCCTATATGATTGTAAGCAAAAAACCGAAAAAGAAGGGAAAAATCTATTTTTAACATTTTTTTTCCATTACATCGGAACAAAACAATTTAACGTCTTCAAAAGAGTTGTTTATTTTGTCAAGATACACAACTTTTCCTACGATAACAAGTCTTCAAAACCTCAGAGAAAGAAGTTAGATTGTGGCGCTATCTTTGCGGAACAGTTTTGAAGTATTAAGTCAATAGACGGATATGATGAGAAACCTTGCCGAAGACACCAAGTCGCAAAAACGCTTCGTTTCTGAGTTATTAATTGTACTCCGCAAGATGACATTCCTGGTCCAGTTTGCATTGGTAGTACATTGGGGAAGGCATCTGTGACACGATAGGGTTCGGTGATGTCTTCGAGGTTACGTACTGCTGTTGAACTGGTTAGAGGTTGTGGTTTCTAGGGTGGGATTGAACTTTCGGACGCTCCAATTCTGGTTTCGATTTGGTCGGGGAGCATTTAGCAGGCAGCTGGAGGAAATTTCATTCACAATCAATCAGGTTACACCATTGTTTCTGCACAAGTGAGAATGAAGCTTATTGTTTGTGAGAAATTGAAAAATGAAATCACATTCACAAAAGTCATTATTACATAAGGGTTGCCAAACTCATGGGATATTGACACCTTGGTTGGTACACTTCGGCCTACTTTGGTACGTTCGACACAGCGTTTGGTACAGCTTTCGGCGCAGCTAAATATCGCGGTACGGATTAGTATGTGCAAAGTTGAATACCCCTTGCATTTTTGACTGTTTATTGTTTCTGATCTCACCAATACAAATCCTTCATTTGACAACATCAACTTGTTTCTCTTCCGCTGCGCCTAGATATAAATGGGCAGTCCGACAGCCATGATATTTGAGAAAGATCCTAAATAACAAATGTAAACAAATCGAGTTAAGCGATAAGAAATAGCTCTTCTCTCATTGTATGTGATACAAAAACTTTCATTTATTTAAGATAATCATAGGTCAAAAATTGTCCAATGTACAGTTTGAAATGATGGGTAGATGATTGTTACTTCGGTCATTTGGACTGCCAAACATGATTGGTGCTCATTTTCTAAAGGCGGGGCCAACCTAAAGTTAGGTACTCTACTCTGAAATCTCTATATTGTTTTTTTCTATATTGTTGCATTGAATTCAAAGTAAAATTGTTACATTTGTCTATTTGAAAAGTGACGCGATAATTGTTAATACAATCATGAAAAACACATTTTGTTACTGGGATCGTGACTAACATTTGAAAATGGTCTGAAATGTTGAAATTCATTACTCTTATTTTTTAAATTCGTTCTCAAGTTAAGAATGGCTGAACTTTGGAATAAAATTTGAAGGAGCAAATTTATCAAAAATTATGCATAGAAATTGAATATATTATAATTTTACAAAAAAAAGTAGAAGGGTATGTGTCTAGGCGCATAAACGGAAGCTTGACGTAGGACCGCTAGTGGACGGAATAAATGTGAAGAGCATTAAGTTCTTTTAATTGATCAAATCAGGCATAACATTTGATAACGGCACAAAAGCATTTGTAAACAAACATTCTAAGGCCCTTTACACGCGAACTAAAGTACGCCGACGCAAACCAATACCACTTACAGAAAGGTGATAGTTGCCCCTATGCGATGATGTTGTTGTTGTTGGTTTGCGTGGGCGTACTTTGGTTCGCGTGTAAAGGGCCTAAGAAGGTTTGTTTACAAATGCTTTTGTGCCGTTATCAAATGTTATGCCTGAAATATCTATTATCTCAACTCTTTCCGGTTTTGAATTGTAGGCGATCCAAATTTGTAGTAATCTTTTTCAAAAAGAAAGTTGATTACGAGAATCAACAGGGTGGCCAGTGAATTTTCATTTCCCGGTTAAAATCTTAAAAATTCCCGGTTGTTAATATGCAACAAAAAAAAACAAAATTTACTGATAGGATAAAAAAATGTGATTTAAGAAGATTCCCAAGATTCTGCAGCTTTGAAATTTGTGTAGAGTCTGAAACTAGAGCTTTTCTTCAAAATTTGTGATTAATAACATGCTTCGTGATGCAAGATTTGGAGAAACAATAATTATTTTTTTTCAAGATCACAGATTTATAAAAAAAAAAAACATCATACTTATGAGTCGTGGAGTCATAATTGTCACGCTCTGAGACTTGGAAGCATTTTAAGGGTAATAACAAATTACATAGCAATCTGTAGAATCTGGCGGACAAACCCTGGAATTTTTAGTAAAATTTAAAAGAATTCAAAGTGTTGATTAAAAACAAATATTGAGAAGGATTCCCACACAGTTTTCGAAGGAGAATAGCAGATTTCCAGAATTATTCTTACATGAAATCCATAGAAATTGTTAGATGAATTTGTAAGGATTTCTTTGGAGAATAATGCAAGTTCTAAATTAAACTGTTAGGTAATTTTAGTAGATTTAAAAAAGAATTGTGAAAATAAAAATAAAACATTGCAGAAAATTCCTACGCGGTTCTGATGAGATTTGTATGGGCATCGTGAGGAACATGACATATGAATTTTAAGAAGAATTCCAAGAGAATTATGATCGGAATTCAACAAGAAACAGAGTTCTTAAAATGTTCTGGCAATAATTTCAACCCTAGTGCGGATGATTCATCACATAACCCAAACAAAATTGATTCCAAAAAATTTGCTGATAATTAGAAAGAAATTCTTTAAAATACTCCAAGGGGTTTATAAATTAATTTTCGAAAGATTTCTTTTGTTTTGAATAGAGTTAAAAGAAATGTTTGAAAAGATTTTTATAGGAATCAAAGTCTCCGGATAGGCGGGAACGGGAATTATATGAAGGATTCCAATAAATTCTTAGAAGGGGTTGGAAGAAAATTCCTAAAAGAATTCAACGGTAATTATTACGCGGAGTGTTTTCTGGTTTATTTCAGAACAATTTCAAGATAATTCAGAGCAGAATTCCAAGTTAATTCTGGAATTCATCATGAGAATTTTGAACAACGAAAAATTAAAACAATAAGACGGTATACTGAAGAAAATTATGCAACAAATAGAGCAAGACATTCATTTGCTAAAGGATCACTCTGTTTTAATGGTTTATTCTGAAATTCTGATGTAAAAATTTGTTCCTATGATATGGTTAATTTATTTTCCCGGTTCTCTTGCAGAATTCACGGGTTTTCCCGGTTACTTTCCAAATTCCCGGATATTTCCCGGTATTCCCGGATTTCCCGGTTTGCTGGCCACCCTGAATCAATCAAAATCACTTGCACCCCTGCTTCCAAGTTTGTGTGGTCGTTGGGGGCTTGTGGTTCTGAATATGGACAAACAAGCATAGATAAATTCTATTCCAACTCTTTACTGATGTAAGCTTGATGGCCCTGAAAAGGGCCGTTTTATTGAAGAGGACATCCATGGCCACTTACGCTTGGCGTGTTTAGTGTAGGTGACAGCATCACGGACCTCATTTTCCACGAACACCTTCAGCACACCTCGTAGATCAGACCGGAGATACGTCAGACACTGCGACGGCGAGCCAGACGACGGATGGTGGTTATCTCGAAGAATTTGCGATGACGATTGGCACCTCCTTTGCCACGACCTACTGCTACTATTGCTCACCACGCCGTCCGAAGCGAAAATGAGCTGATATCAGTTTTTTAGTTTAAATGATCTTTATTTCAGTTTAACTTGGACGATTACCATATAAATTTTTTTACTAAGTGATTTAATTGCTTTCTTCATCTTTAGGTATGGGCAAAATTCAAAATTTGTTTTACAGAATTAGTCCTAGACTTAGTACACGGTCGACCACATTGGTGGGATTGGTTTGTTTTGTTTTTAGAATTTGAAGAGAAACTACTTAATACTACTATTTACAGCTTAAAACTAACCTACTCTACTATATACACTTAACCTACTATGTACAAATTGCTTATTAAAGCATGTTCAGAAAGATTGCATTTTTGAATAAATTTAGTTGTCATATCATCAATTTTGGAATCTACTTTGGGAATTTCTGCCTCTTGATGGAGGTCTGCTATTCTTGTGTCGAATGGACGATCTAGGATCATCCTCAACACTCTATTCTGTGCAACCTGGATTTTGTTCCTGTGGGTCTGAGCGCACGATTCCCACACCGGGGCGGCATATAAGATCGCGGGGGCTATGATCTGTTTGTAAACAGCCAGTTTGTTTTGCCTTGAGAGGCGGGATCTGCGGCAAATGAGCGGATACAAACACCTAACCAAGGCGGAGCACTTAACTAGGGTTTTCTCTATGTGCGAGCGGAACAGGAGCTTCTCATCGAACAACATCCCGAGATAAGTAACATCAGTGGACCACTCGACCCTTGTACCATCCATTATTACGGTACAGGAGGGAGACGGTTTAAGTTTTAATGATTGTCTGTGAAGGAACATGATCGCTTGGGTTTTCGAGGCGTTGATTTTGATTTTCCACGTGGTGGCATAGTCAGTAAAGGTGTCAAGGCATCGTTGGAGCTTGTTCGTAATTTCACGAGGCATCCTACCCTTGACGGCTATCGCGGTGTCATCTGCGAACAGAAAGAACACGCAACCGTCTCCTAGAGGAGGGATGTCCGACGTGTAGATGCTGTAAAGCAGTGGTCCCAGCAGACTCCCTTGCGGAACACCTGCTGGGATCGGAAATTGTCCCGAAAGGGAACTATTCAACGACACCCTGAACGACCTTTGCTGGAGATAGTTACGGGTGATTTTCACAAGGTATGGTGGAAAGTTGGAGTTACAAAGCTTGTATATAAGTCCGTCGTGCCAGACATTGTCAAACGCCTTTTCGACGTCTAACAAGGCCATGGCTGTGGACTTGGATACAGCTTTGTTACTTCGGATGTTATTCATCACCCGCACTAGCTGATGATTGGTGGAATGCCCCTTGCGGAACCCGAACTGTTCCGGAAGAAGAATGTCATGTTCCTCCACAAACTTGTTTAGTCGGCTGAGGATCAATTTTTCGAACAGCTTGCTCAGCGCTGAGAGCAGGCTAATCGGTCTGTAGCTTGACGGTAGTGAAGGGTGTTTCCCAGGTTTGCGGATCGGGATGATTTTTGCCACCTTCCAGATGCTTGGAAAGTAGTGCAGCTCCAAGCATCTGTTGAGGATGGCAGCCAGCAGCGAGTGGACCCTCGGGCTGAGATTTTTCAACGCTAGGTTGAATATTCCGTCAAACCCGGGAGCCTTCATGTTTTTACTATATTTCAGCGCTGAGCAAATTTGTTCCTCTATAATCCGTTCTTCTGGAGGTACGGCACAAGGGGAGGTATCTAACGTCTGGACGCACTGCACAACCTGGTTCTCGAGTGGACTTGGGATTGTAGAGCCAAGCAAATGCGACTGGGCAATGTGCTCCCCAATTGCATTGGCCTTCTCTTCGTTGGTGATAAGCCGTTCGTCATTGACTCTAAGTGGTGGAATGGGCTTGGGGTGAGACTTCAGCACCTTGGCAACCTTCCAGAATGGTCTGGAACGGTCGTCCAGGTTCTGAACGAGCCGCCCGAAACTCTCGTTCCGGATTGAGATCATTCTGGAAGCGATCTGCCGATTCAGATCGACCATTTCGCATTTACACTGCAGATCCCCAGTCCGCTGAAACTGGCGTCTACGAACATTTCTGAGCCGAATCAAGAGTTTGGTGTGGGAATCAATTGCTTGAAACTTACCCCTCACAGGAACTCGTCGAACGCACTCTTCGTCAGCCATGGATATGGCTTGATGGAGACCCTCCAGGGCCCGGTCGATGTCCTCCACTGTGTCGAGCGGTGGGTTGTCGTCGATGTGGCGGTCGGCCACGCGTCGAAACTGGACCCAGTTGACTCGATGGTAGTCCTTCCGCTGGCACGGTGCAGGGGCCACGTTGAAGCCCAGCTCGGTCAGCACCGGTTGGTGGTCCGAACTCAGGTCGTTGACGGCAACCGGCTTGGCTAATCTGGTGTTTGCCAAGAACAGGTCCAGCGTCGATGGGTTGCCCGTCGGTGATGTGAAGGTTGGTTCGTCCGGAAACCAGACGGAATAGAGACCATGCTGGGAATGGTCGAATAGCAGGCGGCCGTTCTGGTTCTGCTGGTAGTTCCGCCAGGCCTCGTGCCGGGCGTTCAGGTCCCCTCCGATTACAAAGCGGGCATTGGTGTGGGTTATGATGGCAAGGTCGTTCTTGAACTGCTGTGCTGTACCATTGCTAACGGTACATTGCCGGGGGCAGTAGACAACAATGAACCGGACGTTTCCGGTCGATGTTTCCACCTCAACGCCGACGGCCTCGATGATGGAAGTGCGGTAGTGGGGTAGGGTGCAGTACTTGATGCCTTTCTTGATGATGACCGCGACACCGCCCCCCCTGGAGCTGGTGCGATCAAGCCGGACAATGCTGTGGTCGGGCAGCCAGAAGCTGTCACCGGTCTTGAGGTGGGTCTCGGTGAGAAGGCCCACGTCGATGTCGTGCTTGCGGAGGAAGTCTGCAAGCTCAATGTTTTTCGCCCCTACGGAGCGAGCGTTCCAGTTGGCAATCTTTATGGGTTCATGGTCCATAATTAGCGACGAAGGAGATGATAGCTTGGAGCTGTTGTGTTCTTGTTGCGCAGGTGCGCTTGATGATGATGGCCTGGGCCAACAGTGTGACGATCTCATCCGTTGACAGCGGAGAATCGTCTGTAGCTTCACCGGTTGTACCGGCCAATCCCGGAGCAGGGGGATCCGTCGATGGCCCGGAGGCTTGACCGGGTACTGCAGCGGCAGCCAACTGGGCAGCAGCCAACTGTTGGTTGAGCGGGAGCGGCGGCAACACTGGAATTGGCCGTGATTGGACCGGTGATAACGGAGGAAAGTTCTGCGCGTTGTTTTCTGGAACCTTCTTGCGACCGGGCTGGCTGTTGGACGAGGCCTTCTTCCGGATCTCGGCGTATTCGGCCCGCTTCGGACAGGCCTTACTCGTGGCCTTGTGGGCGGCACCGCAGTTGGCGCATGTGGGAGTGGCTTCCTCGATGCTGTCGCAGTTGTCGATCTTGTGGTTTTTGCCGCATTTGATGCAGCGGCTGGCCATGCGGCAATTCCTGGTGCCGTGCCCGAACAATAGGCAGTTCGAGCACTGAGTGACGCCACGGTGGGTCGGCTTATACCGCTCCCACTTCACTACGATGTGGAACAGTGTGCGTGTCGTCTGGAGATCCTTCACGGTTGTGGAGTTCTTCTCCAGATGGACCAGGTAGAGCTGGTCACGATACTTGATGGCCTTGCTGCGGGTCATCTTGTGGACTTCGACCGGCTTGAGGCCGTTCGCCTTAATCGCGTCCATTAAGGTGGTGGTGTCCATGTCGTGGAGCCCGCGCAGCACCACTTTCAGCGGCTTGGTGGCCTCGATGTCGTGGGAGAAGTACTCCAGCTTCATCCTGTCCAAGAGGGCCTGAACTGCGTTGAAGTGTTTTTCGGCCGGGACCATCAGTTTGTAGCCTTCCGTGCACCGTTGAATGGTGCAGCGAAGGCCCTGCTTAATGTAGAAATCCAGCTGCTCCCATAGCCCGGGAGGGAAGCCCTTCACATAGAAGGGTGGCAACTTAACTTTTTTCGGCACCGTCTCAGGGTCCGACTGCGGCTGGGCTCCGTTCTGCAGGGCCGAGAACGGATTGTTGCTCAGCAGCTTTTTTGCTGCTGATGCGGTGGCGCTGCTGTCTTCAGGTCTGGGTCGTTTAGTTCCGGGAGGCCCCGGCTGCGGGTCCGCAACGCCTGTCGGGATGGGCAATGGGGTTTTCTTCTGCTTCTTCTGGGCTGGCTCGGTGGTCGCGCCGTCTCCTGGGAGAGTCTGTTTTCCCGGTAAACCGGCACTCGCGTTACCGCGCGATTTCTTACCCATGGCTGGGTCAGCGAGAGCGTCACTACACAACGCGGAGCTAATTCGACTTGCGAACGAACGAACGAAACTAGAGAGAATTCAAATCGACTGAACTGCTCAACAGTCTGGCAGCGAATGGCTGAGCTGATATCAGACAGCAGCGCTGCTTTATATCTTTTTAGGTTAAAGCAGAATGATGTGAAACCAAGTGGTATAAAAGCTACAAAGACTCCTCCCATTATGAGTAGTTTGCTATCAAGTAGCGACACTGGCTATTTTCTTTTTGCGTACACGGCGAATGAGAACGCCCCAAATTTGAGTTTAGTTCACTCATAATCGCCAAAAGTGTAGGAACTCAGCGATGAATAAATTTGTCTCATGATTTCCTGTGGAAAACCTAAAAAATCTGCCAGAAAATGAGGAAATTGACGAACATTTTATTCAGTCTCGGAGTAGTACCAATAGACTGAGTGAATCCAATCTTTACTTTTCTCAAATTCGGGATTTTTTCCCTGGAAAATCCTGGAAAAACCTGGGAAAACATGAGGAATATTTACTCATCGCTGAGTTCCTGCACTTATTTCTGAGATAACTAAACTCAAATTTGGGTCGTTCTCATTCGCCGTGATAGATATCGGCGCCGGTGGTTAGCGTAATTACCTCTCACCCCAGCAGGCCTGGGTCCAATCTCAGTCGGCGCCATCGGCATGTTCTAAGGCATAACATCTCTGGGAGCTGCCTCCCTGGCGTCGGTAGCATTGGAGCTCAGTACGGAAAACAAATCTCGCGTCACTTTACAATAGGTCCTATCTACATTGATCGATTCTCTTCATCGACACTCTCTTTCGTAAATAACTCGGCTTCACAAATCTGGATCAACAATAGAAAAGAGCCCATCAGCATTTGTAAACAAACCGTTCCAAAGCCCTTTACTCACAAAGCGAAGGCCACCCACACAAACCAACACCATCATCGGATATGGGAAACTTCTACCTACAAGATTGGTGTTGGTTTGTGTGAGCGGCCTTCGATTTGTGAGGCTTTGGAACGGTTTGTTTACAAATGCTGATGGGCCCTATTCTATTGTTGATCCAGAAATGTTTCCTGCCGTCTTCGTCGAATTAGATGCTAGATTGTTGCTTCTTCCATCGAAAATATCCGGCCGTGGTGATTCAAAGTTGATCAAGGTTGATCAAAACAATTTGTATCCCTGCTTCCAGTTTGATCACATGAGCATTTTGTGTGGTCGGTGGTTCTGAATATGGACAAACAAGCATATGAATTCTACTCCTACTCTTTACTGTAATAAGCTTGGTGGCCCTGAAAAGAGCCGTTTTGTTTCCAATGTTGGTGATGATTTAACCTCTGAAACCAAACAGAGTACGTCTCTGTCACTTAAAAACGTAGATGACATCCATGGCCGCTTACGCTTGGCGTGTTTAGTGTAGGTGACAGCATCACAGATCTCATTTTTCAGGAACACCTTCAACACACCTCGTAAATCAAACCGGAGATACGTCATACACCGCCACGGCGAGCCAGACGACGGATGGTGGTTATCTCGAAGAATTTGCGTTTGGTTCTGAACATGGCGATGAGTGTGTAAAATATTACGCAATTCCATCCTCCCTATTCACACGCGCCCAAGGATCGGAGGCGAATGCCACTTTGACTTGTTTCGTCTACTTACTACTCTCTGACGACTGTGCTGGGGAAGCAGCATATGCATGTAGGTAATTGGTGGATTTGTTAGTTAATTCGACGCTTTTGGACAATGCTGAACATTTACCAGTTTTTCAATAGTTTCTTGTTGAAAATCAACATTCGGAAGCATTGTTATCAATGCGTAGCCATATTTCTGATCGATTGGTGGCAAAATTATTGAAATTGGACCAGGGGTAGCTGAGTTATTAACGTTCAAAATCTTTCTTAATTTGTTACATGTTCCATTTTCGGTTTTCACAAAGTGTACCCCCATATAGAAATCAAAGACGTAGTCCTACGTCAAAAAAAAATGCATTTTCGTTATATTTTGAATATCAATAAAATTTAAAAAAAAAGTTTAGATCTTTTTTATGCAAGTTTCCAGGCATTACTTCAGCTATCTAAGCAAGAAAAATCCAAGCGGGGTATTATGAGAAAATCTACGTTTTATGTTTGTTTACTATGAATTTTCGGAGTTTTTTTCAATCAGTGTATTTTCTCAAAGAACATTTAATTACCTACCACTTTTTCTCAGATGTTATTTTGATCAGTTCAACCATTTTCATTTTATGAATTTTTGAAAATACATAATCAATTTTTTGAATAGACCTTTTACAAAAGTCACTCTGGAGAAACAAAAAATCAAATTTAAATGAGAAATGCAACCATTGCACAATGCTCCAAAAGCCGTATTTAGGAAGACAAACGTGTTTGCGCCCAAACCGTCAGTTTTAGATACATAGTGTCTTGGGGAAAGTTCCTTTATATTTTTTGGCCAATCTTTTTATGTTCTTAAAATTGGGGAATTGAAAATACAATCTTTTTTTATTATTTGAGATAGACCAATGCAGTGCTCTATAAAGTTGTAGCAACCAATTTGAAGCAACTTTTCTTAAGACATCAGCTTTCTATCTCGTATGGTTCATGAGTTATGATTATTTTAAATAAGCAGGTTAGGCCCGTAGAAAATCGGCTCTCTTTAAATATCATTTTATACGTTCATTTCTTGTAAAACTAGGCGCTTTTAAAACTTTAAGGACGCATATTTTTCTGAACTAAGTTGTTATCTTTTTTTATTTGAAAAGTTATATTAAGTTTGTGCTCTGACTTTGTTTAGTTAGTTTGTGAAAATATGACTTGTTTTAAATTAATTTAAATACTTTAAACTAAAAATTCTCTCGCAAGGTTTTCACCAAGCATTAGAAAAGTAAGACAATCGGTTTGTTCCACTAAGATATATTGACAATTGAAAAGACCAAATTTTCGAAGAAAAACTCCTTTATCTTTCTAATCAAAAAAGTAAGCAACCTGGTTGCTTTAGCAAAAATATACAATAACGATTGGTTGAGAAATAAACGTTTGAAAAGATCTTCAAAGAAAACTGTTTTAAGGGGCCACTCTAACCTGCTTGTTAATAAAAAAAAATCACAAATCATGAGATATAGAAATTTGGTGTCTTGAGCAAAGTTGCTTTAAATTGATTATTTTACAACTTTTTACAACACTGCATTGGTCTATCTCAAATAATAAAAAAATATTACATTTTCAATTCACCAATTTTATGGACCACCCTAATTTCACTAAAATAAAAAGATCGACCTGCAAATAGGAAGAAACTTTTCCCAACACCATATACCTTAAAGTGATGGTTTGGGCGCAAATATTTTTATCTTCATAAATACAGCTTTGGGACCATTGTGCATTGGTAGCAGCGAACATATAAGTCTAGCGTTCAGAATCATATGGGCGTTACTAAGATGATCGATTCTCTTAATCGATTTTCACTTTTGTTAATAACTCATCTGGATTGACATATTTTACTGTATGTTTGGTGTTGCTTTTGCTAGCTAGTGCCAACCTTTCGCTACATTATTATTATTAATTTATTTGATAAGGCTCAATCGAATTAACTTTACAGAGCCGAGGATCCTTGTTCACTTTAGAAAACATCGTAAAACTATAGTCAAAAGATACAGAACTACAAACACTATCCAATAAGCCTGCTCCATCAGAACGGGACACGGTTCCAGTTGTTGCATTGTATGGCAGTATCGCCAATGGGTGACAGAGCGCTTCCATTGCACACTGGGCCAGGAACCGAAATTAGCAAGACAAAACCTCTAGCGCATTGGGTTTGCATTATATTGAATTTGTGTCTATGGCAAAGTTTCTCGGTTTAACATGCACGTTCATCTGGTCATGGAAAATAGTTCCAATTTTCTCCGCATAGATGGTGCTGCGATACTAACTTTCTTATTTCGCATGATAGAGGTTTGCTGTCTTCGGCATAGCCCAGTGTGGTTGCAGAAATGGACGCAAAACGTGGTCTGCAGAACAGACGATCGCTGACACACATCGAGAGTGGCCTGCTTCTGTCCACAGCCGAGTGAACACTGAACTGTCACTACATTTTATTGTGATAATTTCGGAAAATTGGTTCACTGTAATGTGGTAATGCGAAGAAAAAATCGTTGAAGAGAATCGATCATCGATTCAAATCAAAAACACTCATGTCCAACCGGTTTGCGTTTTGGGCTGAAAATGCTTTATAATTACTTGAGGAAGCGTGCGGTACTAACTTGTAACGCGACCGGGGCTATGTTTGACACTCCTTCCAAGTTGTCAACTAAATATTGTTAGCCGCGATATCAAGGGGACACATTTAATTTGTCACGCTAGGGGAAAGGACGTATTCGAAAATAAACCGTGGTATAAATATTCATGGAATGTCCGAAAGGAAAGAATTATCACCGTTCTACGCCGCTGGTTACTATCAATTACGGCACTTTCCGTAAGTAAAACTCCACCTCTCAGAAATCTACCAACTCTAAATGCAATAGACCATAACTCCCAGGCGGAGAATTATTGCCAGCACGTAGCGGTCGGTGACTCTTGTAGGTCGTCGTCGTCGTCGTCCTCGTCTTTCGGTGGAATCTGTAACCTTAGCGAGTGGCCATACCGACCAACCGTTGGGGATTGACCCCACAGAGTTGCATCCAGCGCCCAATAGTGCAAGATAACCGGCTTAAGGGAATGTTGCAGCATGTCGAGTCAAGTTCCAGAACATTGAATGGCTCATAGCAAGCAGCAGCGGCAACATCCATCGGCAGAACAGCAAATGAATATAGATGAGCTATGGCTGGCCGCTCTTTTGCTACTTGGAAAGATATGTGGTAGTTAGGCTCTCTCTCTCTCTCTCTCTATCTGATGATGGAGTCAACCCAACCAGGGTCGATGATGGTTGCCGATTGGCGACAGTTTCGTTGGAGCAGGTGAATCCGCTGGGAGGTTGTACTGGGAAGAATTAGTGAGCTTATGCATGGAAGGCAGCTCTCTTTCGGCTTTTATGAGCCGTACGTGCAAATGCAAATTGGAGAAAATTACTTTTAATTCGGTTGATGTAGTAGACTACTCTGGGAATTCGAGACTCTACCAAAGGAGGCATGGCTCGGCTGCATTTTCCACTCAGTAGGCCAAATTGTCGGTACGTGTTTTAAAACCCAACTATCAATTACAGCTGTTAGCTCAATCTGATTGCAGTAATTTTGGATTTAGCTAATTTGGGTGATTAACGTGCAAACCGGGCAGGGTTATCCGACCAGAGAGGACTGAATTAAATCATGCCTCTATATCAGAGGTATGCAGAAATGAGTTTGTCGGAATTACTTTCCATAACTGTGCATAACAACAATTTGATACTTCACTTATAATTGCCCCAGGAAAAAATATATAGCAACAAAATTTCTCCATCGATTGCTCCCCAGACTTCCATCGAGTAGTGTTATCCAACAGATTCAAAGATTCTCACTTTAGGTTAGAAACAATGTAAGCCACGAAAGAAAAAAAAACACTTGAAACAGTACCCCCAAGGGATGAATCTTTGCCGAAAACTTACAGCAGAATTCTGCTCTTTCAGTCGTTGTAACTGGATCATTAAAACCACACCTCGTTTCAGCTTCGGTAGTGTTCTTTGTGTGCTCTTTTAAATTCATTAGGACAGCTTTTTCGTGCTTTTCTCTATTTAGGTTGAACAAAGCTCCGGGGAAATTTGCGACTTTGTTGCAGAACAGCAAATTACCCATTCCTTCCATTTATTTCCTATCCATTCTCTAGCGTTTCAAAGTTACGACGGACCTTTGTAAATAATTCTACCATTCAGGATGATAAGGGCCTTACCGCGATGATCGATTATTTTCATCGTTTTTTAATTATTATAGTTAAGTGAATCAATTATCAGAATTTTTTCAACACGGTGGTGTAAAACGTTATTGGCTATCAAAAGTAACAGCTTAACACCGAGAAATTTTATTCCAACTGAGTTATTAACAAAAGATAACATCGATGAAGAGAATTATTGCAGTTAGTCCCTTATCTAATATAATCTAATCTAATCTAATCCAACACCAACACAGCGAGGTCTTGTAAGTATCCTGGAAAATAATTGATATACCTACACAATTTGTCATGTCTATTTGATATGAGGGGGTTAGAAGGAAAGGGGTGTAAGTGACTTTGATCGATTCTCTTTCTCGACTTTCTCTTTTGATAGCCACAGCTTTATAAACAATCACTTACACCACTTTTCTTCTAACCCCCTCATATATGTACCAAAACGGCCAGGCAAACTGTGCATCACTCAAGGTTCGGTGCTTCAGAATCCAATAAATGGACGAAACGTGGACATCTCGTACCGTTTTTGGTAATTATATGATTTGTTGGTCGTTGGAGGCATCTATGTTAGAAAGTTTAGGTGATGCTCTATTTTACTCTGCCGGTTGAGCAATGAGTATCTACTATTGTCGTAGCCTTTTATGGCTTATTACTCGCTTCCGGAAAAGAGAAAAAGGAAAGGAAATGGAAATGGAAAAGGATAAGGACAAAGGGAAAAGCATTATGAACAAGTCACGGAAACTCAGTCACTCGTCAATGTTCCCACTGAATGTATGCAGCTTGATCTGCGGTAAGCGCACATGATCAATTGTGGCCGATGTTGATTTTTCAACACCTCGTATGGACTGCTCCGGTGCTTGTGGTTTCTGAAGCTCCTTGATCTTGTCCATTAACAAGGACTTGACGCTGAACTCGATACGTTCCTTCTCAAGTGACGTCTTCTCTGCGTTGTAGTCGTCGTGAGAGAAAATCTCTACCATAATTTCACTGTAACTCTCCCATAGCTCGTCCAGTTTCCCAATACTACCTCGGTAATGTAGTTGGATTCAGAAAACGGTTCGGTAAACCGGTAGATGTCATTGAACGACAGATGTATCTGTTTCATCGACGGCGCTTTGGCTGGAATTCCACCGGTTGACATGGTGTTATCGTCACGGTAATGCAATCAGCAGAAAGAGAGAGGTGCGGTGTAGTATGCTGCAAAGAGCCTAGCTATGCTAGGCATATACTAGTTTAAATTATCCGAAGAAACGATAAGTTGCGCTTCTAAATTCCAAAAAGGAAACCCACAGCCACGTGACGTCACACGTTGATCTTTCAGATGACGACAATTCGAAAGCAATGGTGTGAATCGAAGAGGAAAGGAAGCAGTGTAGCAATAGAAAGGTTGCTTCGGCAGGACATATACCGTGCAACTCACCACAACAAAAACAATAGCAATATCAATTAAACTCCCAATGGTACTAGTAGCTGCCAAATCCAAAATGATCGACGAAACGAACGTTCGAAAATGTAAGCCAAAACGGTAATCAGGGCTCAAAGATTATAGAGGTAAAACGAAGTGGAATGATTCCAAATTATAATCGTGTAATTCCATACGCCTAGCTTTGGTAGTACACTAATATAAATTTACCTTCATAGTAATGTGTGTTGCCTCCTCTCTGCGTTGAAAGTGTGCCGACGGGTGTTCACTGGCCTGATGTGCACCAATTTGGTTGAATACTCATGAGCCCAGGGCAGTGTGCGGGTTTAAAAGATGTGCTTTCCTTGATACCCAAGTCTTAGCATTGTGTACATGCCAAACTTCCTTCCGATAAGTAGAGCTGCAAAACCGTCGCTCTTGGATGATGGTGAATGGTAGCACAGTGCCAAATCAAATTGGCGGGGACAGATTTCCTTGTAGTTGGTCCGGAGAATATGTCGAAATATTGGCATTAGTGTACAGAAAACCTCCCACGGCTGGACATACACTATTCAAGCTAAATTTACCTTATAAAGAAAGCGTTGCGCCAGTCCAGCGTTCGATGAAATGATTCTTCACCATTTAATTCTCGTATATTGCTTCCGGGTTAGCTCCGTTCCAGCGATGTAGTGGGTATCATTCCGTGTTCTCACTGATGTTGTAGTATGCAATATTTCAGTTGAAGTCAAATATACGACATGGCAGCCCGAGCCATATCCAGCATGTCCAACAGCGATGGCGCTCTAGCTCAAGCGACGCCTTATGATGACCTCTTGTCAGTATGACGATGGTGGATTCAAGCGTCAGTCAGAAATTTTATCGACCCAGTGTCGACTGGCTTACCGGATGGTCCAGTATCCAGCTCAAAGGACCAAAATGAAGGGGGAGGTCGTATTACCTTATCGGATAGCTCAGCAGTGGATTACGGATAATTTCAGCCCCCAACATCAACGAATGATTTGGCTCCAATCACACAATAGGTACATTCTCCATGCACATCACAATGTCTTCAATAGTAGGATGTTTCATCCAGCATTCGAACTGTGAAGTTGATAATTTCGATAACCAGGTTAACTCGCGACGGTAATTTAAACATGCCACTTATTTATACCACATCACGGAACATGCAAACTAGTTTATTCACTTAAATCTACTGGATCGTATTTGGCTTAAAAACTACTACATAATACAATACTGTGGTACCGACTGCGCCAGCCCATTTGTTGTCCAAATTGTTGGTTGCTGCGAAGATTGGTCCTTGAGTACGGTGTATATCGATAGTTGGCCCTCTTCGGATCGTTTTGCATTCTCTGCTTGAACGTCAAGCAGTACAGTTCGGTCTTTGCTCGCTCTGTCGAGTTGTTCTAAAGTTTCTAGTTTGTTCCAAACATTCGCAGTTTAATCGCGTCGTCAGTAGTGTCGGTCGCTTCGTGTGATGGGAAGACAGCGCTCCCGGAGCAGGCTCCGAGAGAAAACGGAGAAGAAGAACAGCGGTGAGGGTAGCTTGAGTGTACCTATTTCGAATAGGTACGCTACTCTTCCCACCGATGTAGGGAATCCCACCTCAGCCACGGTGAAGGTGAAAAATCAAGGCCAGTCCGATGGTGCGAGTGGACGGGACGATGCCACCGCGACGAACGTCAGCGTCATTGATGATTTCGGCGACGCCGTCGACAACGAAACTGCTGCCAGCCCGAGTGCAGCAAAAATGAAGCTTCCTCCACTGGTGGTGAAGCAAGTCCCACTCAACACGCTGATTGGCGATCTTTCATCGCTGGGCGTTGCAGCTGAGTTTAAGCTCGGCAGGATCGGCACCAAGGTGATGCTCCAAACCAAAGCGGAGTACGAAGTGGCCGTGAAATATCTGAAGGATACCAAGGCGGAATTCTTCACGCACGACATCCCCGGTGAGAAGCCCTTCAAGGTAGTCATCAGGGGTCTACCAAACTTCGACCCCAAGATGGTCGAAGCCGAAATCAACCGGTACAAGCTAGCCCCAATCGCTGTCTTCCGAATGACAAGGAGAGATGAGAACGTGAAGACGTACCCGGATTGTCTTTTCCTGGTGCACTTCCAGAAACGGACGGTGACGCTCAATGCGCTACAAGCCATCCGATCGATCTACTCCATCATCGTACGGTGGGAGCCATACCGTGGCGGTCATCGTGACGTAACGCAGTGTCAGAGGTGCCTTAATTTTGGACACGGTACCCGTAACTGCAACATCAAGCCACGCTGCAGCAACTGCGCTCAAGAACACGCCACTTCCAACTGCCCTGCGGATGGAGCCGTGGCGATAAAATGCGCTAACTGTGATGGTGCACATCAAGGTTCTGACAGACAGTGCTCCAAACGCGAGGACTTCAAACGCATCCGAAAGCAGGCGTCAAGCAACAATCAACCAGGACGCAAGAAGGACACAACCCCAGCATTCAGGACGGAGGATTTTCCGCCTCTTCGTGCTCCCCAGCAAAGGCAAGCGAATTCGCGGGTGCAACCCGCCCCCCCTCAAGAAGCTTCCGGTGATTCTGCTGGCCAAAGCTCTCCATCCCCCCCTGGATTCTGGAGACAACCAACAACGCAAAACAACAACCCCGATCTGTTCTCAGCGGATGAACTGATGGAAATTTTCATCAACATGTCCGGTGCTCTTCGTAAGTGCCGCAATAAGCCCGAACAGATCCAAGTGCTCGGTAAGTTCATCATCCAGTATGGCGTCTAAACCGCTAACTATCGTCACCTGGAATGCTTGCTCTGTAAGAGCAAAAAAGATTGAGCTTGCCGACTTCCTCCGCAAGCACAGCATCGACGTGGGCCTTCTAACCGAGACCCATCTAAAGTCCGGCGACAGCTTCTGGTTGCCTGACCACAATATTATCCGGCTTGATCGCACCAGCTCCAGGGGGGGTGGTGTTGCGGTCGTCGTCAAGAAAGGAATAAAATACCACACTCTGTCCCATATCCGCACCTCTATCATCGAGGCCCTTGGTGTGGAGGTAGAGTCGTCGACTGGATACGTCCAGTTCATTGCCGTCTACTGCCCTCGACAGTGTGCCGCCAGCAGTGGACTAGCGGCTAAATTCAAGAAGGACCTGTCCACCATCACCCGTACCGGTTCCCGCTTCGTAGTTGGAGGAGATCTGAATGCTCGCCATGAGGCCTGGCGGAACTACCAGCAGAACCAGAACGGTCGTCTCCTGTTCGACCACTCACAGCATGGGCTGTACTCCGTTTGGTTTTCGGATGAACCAACATTCATCTCACCAGCGGGCAACCCATCGACGCTAGACCTGTTCCTGACAAATATCGGCTTGTCCAAGCCGGTAGCCTTGAACGAACTCAGCTCCGACCACCAACCGGTGGTGGCTGAACTGGGCTGCAACGTGGCTCCTGCTTCAAGCCTGCGCAAGGACTACCATCGCGTTAACTGGGCCCAGTTTGGACGCGTGGTAGACAGGCACATCATCGACAACCCACCGCTTGACACCGTGGAGGACATCGACCGAGCGTTGGAGGGACTCCACCAAGCCATAACCGTAGCTGACGAGGCGTGCGTCCGACGAGTTCCTGTGAGGGGTAAGTTTATTGCCATTGATTCCCACACCCAACTTTTGATTCGCCTGAGAAATGTTCGTAGACGCCAGTTTCAGAGGACTGGAGATCTGGGCAAAAAACGTGAAATGGCTGATCTGAACAGAGAGATTGCTTCCAGAATGGACTCACTCCGAAATGAAAGTTTCGGGCGTGTTGTCCAGAATCTGGACGACCGCTCCAGACCATTCTGGAAGGTAGCCAAGGTACTGAAAACTCATCCCAAACCCATTCCACCTCTCAGAGTCGAAAATGATGACGATCGGCTTTTAATCACCCCACAGGAGAAAGCAAATGCGATCGGCGAGCATGTCGCTTCATCGCATTTGCTTGGCTCGAATATCCAAAGTCCGCTCGAAGATCAGGTTGCGCAAAGCGTTCAAAACCTAGATGCCTCCCCTTGTGTCGTGCTTCAGGCGGATATGATTACAGTACAACAAATTTGCTCAGCGCTGAAATGCACCAAGAACATGAAGGCTCCCGGGTTTGACGGTATATTCAACTTGATCTTGAAGAGACTCAGCATGAAAGTGCAGTCTCTTCTAACCGCAATCTTCAACAGATGTTTGGAACTGCACTACTTTCCAAGCATCTGGAAAGTAGCAAAAATCATACCAATCCGCAAACCCGGTAAGGATCCAACATTGCCTTCAAGCTACAGACCAATCAGCCTCCTTTCAGCGCTGAGCAAATTGTTCGAGAAACTCATTCTCAATCGTTTGCTCAAGTTTGTCGAGGAAAATAACATTCTCCTTCCGGAACAGTTTGGATTCAGAAAGGGGCACTCCACCAATCACCAGCTAGTACGGGTGATGAATAACATCCGAAGTAACAAAGCTGTATCCAAGTCCACAGCCATGGCCTTGTTAGACGTTGAAAAGGCGTTTGACAATGTTTGGCATGACGGACTTGTGTACAAGCTTTGTAACTTCAACTTCCCATTACATCTGGTTAAAATCACCCGTAACTACCTTCAGCAAAGGTCGTTTAAGGTGTCGTTGAATGGTTGTCTTTCCGACACGTTTTCCATCCCAGCAGGAGTTCCGCAAGGAAGTCTGCTGGGCCCCTTGCTTTACAGCATTTATACTTCCGACATTCCTCCTCTCGGTGACGGTTGCGTGTTCTTCCTGTTCGCAGATGATACCGCAATAGCCGTCAAAGGAAGGATGCCTCGCGAAATAACGAACAAACTTCAACGATGCCTTAACGCCTTTGCTGATTATGCCACCACGTGGAAAATCAAAATCAATGCCTCCAAAACACAAGCGATCATGTTCCTCCATCGGCAATCGCCCAAACTAAACCCGGCTCCATCTTGTACTGTAATCATGGATGGCACAAGGGTTGAGTGGTCCGCCGAAGTAACCTATCTCGGGATGTTGTTCGATGACAAGCTCCTCTTCCGTCCGCATGTAGAGAAAACAGTAGTCAAGTGTTCTGCCTTGGTTAGGTGTCTGTATCCGCTGATTTGCCGCAGATCTCGCCTCTCAAGGGTAAACAAACTGGCCGTCTACAAACAAATCATAGCACCTGCGATCCTCTACGCAGCTCCGGTGTGGGAATCATGTGCACAGACTCACAGGAACAAAATTCAGGTCGTACAAAATAGAGTGCTGAGGATGGTTCTTGATCGTCCTTTCGACACTAGAATAACAAATTTACATGAAGAGGCAGGAATTGCCAAAATAGATTCAAGAATTAACGAAATTAAGACTAAATTTGCAGAAAAATGTAATTTATCAGAACATGCTTTGATAAGCAACTTGTATATAGTAGGTTAGGTGTATATAGTAGCTGTAGGTTAGTTGTAGTTGTAAATAGTAGTTATAAGTAGCCTTCTTTTTCCAATTCAAATCAAACCAATCCCACCAAGGTGGTCATACTTTAAAATAGGCCTGATAGGACTAGAAACTGTAAATAATAATTAAAATCTCACTGTACTAAAGTTGAAAAGACGCATCTGTGTCACTTGAAAAATGCATACATGTAAACCACACAAACACAAGAAATAAAGATCATTTAACTCGGATCGTTTTGCCGCGATGTTGATTGGTTTGGAAATCCCGCCCTTACCGGAGCTAACGTGCTACTCCACGTTGTCCATGTTGCACAGCAAAAACATCCTCGTTCAAGCGGATTGCCTGAATTTCACGGACCTTGTCCACCTGATCAGTAAATGTTCCGTTTCTGCTTACCATTTTCTGAGCTGCAACTCTCACTTCCTTGCATTTAGCATGTTTCGCAATCGTTTTGACGATTTCTTCAAAATCCTTGGCCTTGTCGAAATCATAAAGTTGTGCTTTTTGTCCAACTCTAGTAATAAAAGCCAAATCTGACTCTTCTGGATTCTGTTCCATCAAGGCTAGTTTCCGTCTTGGGAACATCACGTCGGATCCGCACCCAAAATATAGTTTGAGCTGGTGAAGAGCATTCGAAAAAAGGGCTGCAGGGCCTCCGTATCAGATTTTGTATTCCTGAATATGGTGAGCAATCGAGAACCGGCCTTCACTTTGAAGCAGGCTTCCAGTGCGCGCAGGCTTCCAGTGAAGCCGGATGTTGGTGTCTGGTACCCGTCAGAACAAAGAGCGGTACAGGGTAGCAAGGTCAGCCGAGGAACGCGTTATTGCTGAGGCGCAAGAGAGCAGAATGATTTGCGAAGGTTTTACGCAACTGTCAATGGCGTGAAGAGTAAGACAGCGCCGTCTCCCGCCATGTGCAATGACCGTGAAGGTAATCTGCTGACAAATAAAACGATGGTGGCTGCCAGGTGGGAGGAGTAAGGGAGAACAGCCCATAATGCACCCCTGGGGTAAAATGCCCACTTTTAGAAAAACAGCGATAACTTTTCCTCAGATGCATTTTCCGGGTAACGGTTTGTGATTGTTTTCAACTGGAGGTTTCACAAATAATTCTTGATCATAAAATCATGTATTGACCTGCTGATTCCTTAAAAAAAATTGCATTTTGTTCAAAACAGGACACAGTTGTTAAAATCATCGACTGTAAATTAAGCTTTTAACATCATATATCACAAAAAAAAATTAACAAATTTACGTTTCATATATTTTTTAGATATTTTACTTGATGAATCACAGTTTAACATTCTATTGAGATTTTGAGACCTTATTTCTGATGTAACATAAAGAAATAATCATTTGAAATACCGCTTCCCTTTGCATTATCTACTTGCAGGGGTTATGGTTTGTTTACCATGGGGTGCATTTTACCCCAATGTTGTGGTGCGTTTTGGCCATTGTTGTCGTGCGTCTTGTCCCAATATTGTGGTGCATATTGCATCATGAATCAGGCGTTTTGCCCCGCTATCATTTTGGAAGCAATTTAAAAAATACCTTGAAAGTCATGGAAAATCATCCTTTTGTAGTTCTAAATCACTCGATCATTGTAGAAAACATGGTAATGAACCAAACGCCATTACTTTCTTCTTGATTTTAGCTTCCATTCGCCAGCCATTGACGATTTTGCTTAAAGGGTGCGTTTTGCACCATCCTACCCTACTTCGAGACGTTGCTGAACGGAGAGAACGAGAGAGCATCTACAAACAGAACACACATCGACGACGATGGTCAAGCTGTGGAACCACCAACGCTAGAAGAGGTGAAAAAGGCGATACGAGAACTGAAAAACAGTAAGGCTGCGGGGAAGGACGAGCTCCCGGCCGAACTTCTCAAACACGGAAGTGAGCAGCTGCACCAGATGATCCACCGTATCCTCGCGATAAATTCTACCAAAACGAAGTACATGGTCGCCGGTAGAAAGCGTATGAGCAATAGTGGTGTTGGTAGTGAAGTGGTGCTAGATGGCGAAAAGTTTGAAGTTGTGGACGAATTTGCCGGTAGCCCTTTATGGCCACGAATCGTGGGCATTGAAAGAGGCCGATCGGAGAGCTTTCGGTGTCTTCGAGCGTAAAGTGCTGCGAACAATACTCGGCGGTAAACTGGAAAATGGCATCTGGCGACGTCGCATGAATCACGAGTTGTATCAAGTATATAACGGCATGGATATTGTGAAGCTTATAAAACACGGCAGGCTACAGTGGGCTGGGCATGTGGCACGAATGCCGGAAGAGCGTCAAGCGAAGTCAATATTCAGCAGGGAACCCGGAAGAGGACGTCGGCCACGGGGTAGGCCACGCACGCGTTGGCTTTGTGCAGTTGAGGAGGACATAAGGTCCTCGAACGTCCAAGGCGACTGGAAGCGATTGGCTCAGGACCGAGACCAATGGAGACGGTTACTTCGTTCGGCGCAGATTTGAATTCAACGAGTCGTCGCCCATCAGGTATCAGGTAGGTTGGTCACGTTTGACCATCAATTCTGTTGCCAAATCTCCGGGCAAATATCGTTGCTTCCAGAGTTTGAACATGCAACAATCACAAAAGCAGGTGCTCAAGAAAGTGTCAGTTCACATCACAAAACACACTAAAAACAACATCAGCATAATGCTCGATAATTCTAACACATCCAAGATTATCGATGAATAGTGCATGAAATCGGATAATATCGGCAGGTGCTTCATTACGACTCGAATTTATCTTAAAAAATTGAAATTTTGAAGCAAATTTTATAGAAATCCGAATTGCACCACAAAATCACATGAACCTTATATGGCAAATGAAATTCAAGTGATTTATCATGTAGAACTAATCTGATCACATGAATGTTATGTGAAATTCATATAGATAGCATTGGTCTTGTTAATGGAAAAATTTTATGTGCATTTCCAATTGAAACTACATGTAAACTTTTTTCCGTGTACTAATTTCGTATGCACATCGAGATATTGCTCATATTAGAAAACAAATACCTGTTAAAACTCGGAAAGTTTAACTCAGCCTATGAGTTAACTACGTTTTCAAGAATATGAGTGAACTAATCTCAACTTTGAGTCGACTTCATTTGTAGTTTAATCGTAATTTATCATTTTATTAATTGTTTTTAACGTATACGGCGTAAATGGATGCATTTCCAACTCCAATTAGGTTCAATTCGATAAAAGCAGGTGATTTTTGCTCGAACATGACTTTTAAGACATTTCAAATTTCGCATCGATTTCATGACCACATCCTCGCCCCCATCACACGCAAAAATTGTGCTAATTGTATGCAGCCCAATTACAGACATTTCTGAAATTCACAGACATTTTTCGCAGAAATCTGGCATCTCTGCTTCAAATAATGCTGCAACTAACACAAAACAAACTACAGGAGTCATACTCATCATCCTCTATAGTCGTTCCCCACCGGTTCCAACTCTTTCCGGCCGCTGATAGACCATTGCTTTTCACATTACGAGAGCACAGGACTTTTACTATCTTATGAACACAAAACACCAAAATTTTTCACACCCGCCACTTCACGCGTCACCCACAATCCGATTTATCCTTTCGATTTCAAACCAAAACATTCAAGTTTTCAGAAATACAGTGTTGCCGGGATGGGTATTTTACAAACAATCGCAGCTTGCTCTATGACCGGCACAATCGGCACACCTGCGGCACACTGTCAACAAAGATGACCCAAGATTGGTGTGCGAAGTGACCTACCCCTTGGTTTTGCTCTCATTTAAACCCGAATGGTTTTATGGTTGCTTTTATAATGATAGAGCAACTTTATAGAGTATTTTATCAAGGCATTTATAAACAATTGCTAGTGAAGTTTATGATTGATTTACAGAACAGTTTTATGGAGGGATTGAAAGCTGCTTTAAATTTATTTTTAAAACAAGACAATTTTTGACTTTTTCTACAAGGTTTTTTAAACAGCAATAAGCTGAACTACTAACCAGGAATATTTAACACTTTGAAATGCTGTATTTAAACTAAATGGATTGCTCATTGCCATGATAAAACCGTCATAAACCAGAGTGGCTGACAAATATCTGCTGAATTGTTACTTGGGCAGCCAACTCCAGCATGGTCTCGCTTTGTAACTGCGCCTTTACCGACTGAGCTAAGGGTGGCCCCTAACCATCCAAATTAAAAAAAAAAAATGTATGATGTAGCGCTTGAATGATTGACATTTGAGCCTTATCGGTGTGGGTGTACCCCAAGGAACTATCCTTGGGCCCATCCTGTTCAATCGGTTAACCTTTTATGTTCCGGCACTCCCAGATGGTGGTCCGTTGTCTCTGTTCAGAAAGGCTATGGGAATCTTGGATGCTGGATGATGATTCCGCTGTAAGTAAGACAGGTTTACTTCCGGCACTCAAACTGCATGGACAGGCGACTGCACTCCGCTTTGTTTTGTCTTCTTTGCCCAGGAGACGATAAATTTCTGAAATAGCCTTCATTCCAGAGGAGTTACTCCTTTTGATGACACCTACTCTACCTACGGCAAGCAATCAGCCTGGGGTTGATTGTTGATAGACTTAGACCTACAACACTCTCACTCTCAGGCAGAATGTCATCAAGACGTGGTCCGGCTGAGTTCATTAATTGAATGTACCCTGGAAGCAGATTAGCATTCCAACTGGTCTTCTTTCTCTTCCCAGAAAAGGACAAACAACAGAGCTTATAAAATACTATTTGAACTACGACCAGGAATATCAGCCTACCAGTCAACGGCATAGAGCTTATAACAGTTGTTAGAGTGAATCTCTGTTAGTGAATTGACCCTCCTTTTCCGCCTGGAGACTCAGAGCCGTAGGTGTATGCACATCAGCCGACAGCAGAGCAACTAATTGAATTTGCCACATTGCATCGCAGAGTTTGGGGGCACTCACGAGGAAAATAGCGTAAAAGCTTTTACCGGCTCGAGCCAAGAAGATGATGGGATGCCTGTTCCTTATGTGTGCAAGTGCTTGTGCTTCATCGCTCGTCAGTGGGGGTGGGAATTTCCGAGTCTTCCGTGAACCAACAAGGTTGCAATCTGGACGAGAACTCTGGATCGTTTCCCAATGAATTGGCATTGGTTGCAACCATGACTTACTATCAACATTATTTCCCTATCGCCTGGCTTACAATCAGCTTTGGGGAATCACCTATACCTTCGTTCCGGGAACCGGGAAAGACCGCACCTAACGATAGTAATTCTGCATTCAAGGGCTTATGCACCAACCCAGGTAGACAGAGCCAGCAAGCTGCTTCTGGTATTGATAATGGAATAATAACTCATGTCCTTTTGTCCAAACGTATCTTCTTGAGAATCAGGCTTGTTCAGAAGGTGGATGGGGGAGTGGGGGTAAACGGATAGGTAGAATGCATAAAATCTCGACCTGAGCCGAGTTGGCTTCCGTTGGTGCTGCAATTGATAAAAAAAAGAGAAGCACTCACCCCTTCGAACCAGAGTCTACTCGACAATAATGGGTTACACACTGGCACGAACTGCTTGTCATGCTACCAAGGACGACGATGACGATGAAAGCTGGAGGTAAATGGTGCAGTGCAAGCGGGGATTATGTGTGTAGGCGAGATTAGAGAAAGCTTTTTGAATTTGCATTATCAACAAAGTTGTTCCGGAGTTTTGCTTGGCATGAAAACCTGTGCGTGCGGAAAGGTGTTCGTTGGTAGATTCACACTGGCCATGGAAATTTATCATAGATGACTAATTCGATAACAATTTAAGGCCCCTTACAAGATAGCACTGGAAGCTAACGAGCAAATTTTACTTTGGATGATTTTTGGACGCAGATAAGTACGGAAGACGATAATTGGTGAATGTAGGACCTAGGACAAATTGAATTGGGTTTTCAAGCAGAATGATTTGTACCACTGGGAAATTTTTGATGCCTTATTGTGTTCTTACATTTTAAATCTGCGCAGCCAATGCTATTTTTGATTACTTTTCTGAGAATTTTCCTTTGAAGCGTAATAGGCAAACTGATAAGCTCTCCATTGAATTCAACACTTCCTAATCCAACAATATCTTGCATCGATAAATCCAATCTCCCCGGACGTCCCACCATCATTCACGAGATTAAATCGTGCTTCGCATCCGTAACCAGCAAAACCCCTTCCTTTTCTTATTGATATACCAACTTCGATAGCTTTCATCAATGCGATCCCTTTTTCTCAAATTTTACGGAAAGGGAAGGTGCTGAAAATAATATACACAAACACACTCGCACACACACACACACACATCTTGACTGGGGCTGGCGCTTATTGAATTTCACATCTGCTACTCGTGAAAATGATGATACCATGTTCGTGTAATCCTCCTCCCCTCCCCCTCCTTTTGCCACAGCGGAATCGTCCGTTATCACTCTCCCCTGTCTTTTCCGGCAAAGATTTTCCAGATAATTTCACTCCTTATTAAACACACGCAACCCTTCTTCCTTCGAACGGATTTTGTTAGGAGTGGGCTTCCACCGCTTTCCTTCATCTTCGGCAGCCTGTCGCCGTGGCGTTGTTGGGAAGGAAACGATAAAATCAACATCTGTTGGCACCGATTGTCGGACGGCTGTAAATCTGAACCGGAGGATGACGATAGTGGGGCAACTCATGTTCAGGCAAATTGTTACACCACTTGGTAGACGCTTTATGTGAACCGGGTGACACACGTGAAATCATATCGTCTCAAGATACAATTTGATTTTTTTAGTAGTTAAATGGCACCGAGCTCTATTACTTATTGCTTTAAAATGAATTGCCCAAAAATACCGTAAGTCGTATAGCAAAATTACGTAGAAACAATGACTAAGGATACCAAACCTTAAATTAAGCGTCGGAGTGGTATTTTCATCATTGGCGTAGCTAACGGGGGTGCCAAAAGGGTCAGGCCCCCTCCAGGATTATCTAGGAACCCTCAGAAATCTTACCCAAGTAACAATCTAAATGCTTGGAAGATTTATTCTTATTTTATCATTGTTTTATCATAGCATCCCTTCCAGCTTGTGGTTGAATTACGGTTTTGTGTGCTTGTCATAAAATCAGGCCGCCAAGTCGTCTATAAAACTGTTTTATGACTACTAAATTAAAACTCAGACTTCATAGTTTTAACGGTAGCTTATAACTGAAGAATAAAACCAAAACAAAACATACAATTATGTTTTATGGTACACTTTTTATGACCGATATAAAACTTGAAGCAGTCTTAGACCTTCATTAAAGCTTCATTACAACTATCATCTTTATCAGAGGCCTAAGATTCACAGATAAGAAATATACTGCTACAACAAAAAATACTCTGAAATTTTTTGTCATTATAAAAAACAAATCTATTCAGATATATGAAATGAAAACCCCTTCAGTGCTTCTGAACACGATGAAGATGAGACGATCGACATTATGAAACTCTTGGAGGAACTACAGTTATACGATCCCTACATAAGGCACAGTGCGGTGAAGGAGCTCTTAAAAATATTGAACAAGCGGCTTTCCGATACACTTCCGAAAGATCGACGAACCCTTCTTAAAGCAACGCCGACAGTTTCACTAAATCCGTTTGGAGATGGCCAGTATTGACATCACGGCTTTAAACCTTGTATTGAAAAAGTTTTTAGTGGATCCAATAAGCATTTCTTACATCTTGATTACAAGCGAAAATAGGAGGATCGCTTGGAATGTTGACTTTTTGACAGGTGGTCATGGTTTTTGTTTTGTTTTGATTCGCTGTACCGAATAAAACCAGCCAGCTAGTTATATAGCTTAAATATAACTTAACGCTCTCAATTTGGACTACGAAATGCTAAAATATAACCATTAGGTTTATGTTATGCTATAGAATTCCAATCTAGGAGAATATGTTATATTGAGGTATTTTTAAGGAGTAGCAAGTTATAACGAAAAAAAATGTCGCCGTATGAACAAATTTCACACAGTATGAATAATTACGCTTTAATTGATAGGCAATAAAACGCTTTCGTACATCTATGTATAATTAAATAATATGTGACTGGTTATTGCTCAACAGTAGTAACAGTTTTGTACTAAATAGATAATCTTTGAATGACTCTTTAATGCATGGTGCTAATGCAGACAAATTAAAAATATCCCTATATTTTAGTATTCATATGGCGCAGTAAATTTATGCTCCTATTTGGTATAATAATCACCATAAATATTGCACGGCATGCTGTGAAGCATATACAGATTGGTTTAAAATTAAGATAAAGTCGTCTTATTTTCAATGTACAATAATATCAGCCATTATTACCAACTGACAAGGATCATGATTTCACATCAAACATCGAAAGAATAAAACCACAATAAAATATTTCTCAATATTAACTATCATCCAAAAACCCCAACTTAAAACCTTCAAAGTTGTCAAAATGTTTTGCGTATCATGTTTTATCAACTTCTTCAGGAGCGATTTATGCGGTTGTAATATAGTTTTATGGTAGTCATTAGAAGGCTGTTAAAACATTCTGACCTAGAGGAGGTTTTATGTTTTCATTTTTAACAATCACGTCTAGAGTGTGATAAAACTGACATAAATCCTATGCTCCTAAAGTAGTTCGTATATCAAGTTTTAATGACTGCATTAAAACTGGGCCAATTGGCCATGACATGGCTGTATTGTGGTTCTCAGGAGATTGTTAAAGCAATGTGGTCGTCAGTGAAGGTTTTATAATATGGTTATATCAACTGCTATAAAACTTAAATAAAACAAAAATTGTTGCTTGGGTTGGGTGTTTTATTTATGCACCGGTATTTTGTCAAGCAGTTTAGAGGTTATGTTTTATTTTTATTGATTTTTATCAATTTTTACTCTTCTTAATCTTCCAGAATAGAAGAAACAATGTCGAGAATTCAATCGACAGCTAAGTAAGACGTCTTCAGGCTCTGCAAATTGACCTAGAGTTCGGAGTTTTCCTTAACATCAGGGAACTTCGTAAAACTCCAAGGACTTGAAAGAAATTCTGGGATAATCGAAGAAATTTGCGAGACTTAGTTGAAATTCTGGGAACTTCAAAGAGTTTAAGAAAAATCGTAGAAACTCAGGGAGCTTCGGAAAATTTTAGAAAACTGGGAAGAAGTGAGAACTATTTAAAGTTTTGGGATCTTCGCCCGAGCAGGAGAAAATAACTAATAAATACCTAATTATGATCTGATACTAAAATTTGGTGTTGATCAGCGTGACATAAAAGGTTAAATACCGAAGAATAATATCAAAAAATTGCATGCAAAATACTTTGCAAATTTCAAAAATTTATATTTCGATACCAGAAGAATACCTGTGGGGTAATGTTTTGGAATTGCATTTGCATAATTTGGTATTGGAATGGTATTACGGGAATATTTTTCTTTGGTATCCCGAGCAGGAACCGATAGCTAATCGATAACAAATGAATATCTTAATGTGGTATGATGCTAGATTTTGGTATGCTTGTGGTATAAAACCTTGTTTTGATATTATTCAGCAATCGAAATATTTTGTAAAATATCAAATGAATACCAAAATAACAAAATGTGATCTTTCAGTTTTTAGACAATAATACCTAAAACAGTCATTGCATTGGTATTAAAAGACCGTCAAAATAACAAACTGTGGTATTCTGGCATCTAAAAAAGTGTATTTTATCTGTTTGTTATTTTTTTTTATAATTACTTTATTTGTACAGGCTCAATCGAATAAACTTTACAGAGCCGAGTTATCCTTTGCGTTATACATTATTACTGTCTTAAATTTAAAGTTAAAGGAACTGGACCGAGTACTCGCGGTTGTCTCGAGGTTAGTGGAGATTTACAATTTTTTGGATGGGAAAAGGGAAAAAGGAGGTTTTAAATGTGGTTTACGATATAACTATTTAATTAATCCTAAAGCATGAAATTATTTCTATTCATCTTGAAAACAAACATTGAAAAAAAAAAACCCCCAGACGTACAAAACACAAACTAAACACAAGGTTAATCAAACTTACAATCTAAGGTTAATATCCTTAAAGTAAACATATATGAGTTTCATAAACTCCAGATCGCGTCTAGCCAAAATATCCCGAACTGGAACATTAGGTTGTCTACCTCGAGCCCGAAGGGAATCATAAAAATGTGATCTGACTCCACGATACTCCGCACAAGACCAAAGGATGTGATCAGCGTCCTGGTAACCTTGTCCACATTCACAGAGATTGCTGTCTCCCAACCCCACACGGAACAAGTGAGCGTTTAGACAATAGTGATTAGACATGAGACGAGACATCACGCGTATGAAGTCTCGACTCAAGTCCAACCCTTTGAACCATGCAAACTTCGACACCTTAGGGATAATTGAATGTAGCCATCGTCCCAAGCTCCCTTCACTCCATTGATGTTGCCAGCTAACGAGCGACTGCTGACGATAAATAGAGAAAAATTCACTATAGGCGATTTGTCGATCATAAATGTCGCCTTCCATAGCGCCCACCTTCGCAAGTGAATCCGCCCTCTCATTGCCCAAAATGAAGCAATGCGAAGGGACCCACGCGAAGGTGATGATGAAAGAGCGCACGGATAAAGCACTAAGCAGTTCTCGTATTTTCAAGAGAAAATACGAGAAGTGCTTTACCGGCCTAATGGAACGGATAGCCTCGACAGAACTGAGACTATCCGTAAAAATAAAGTAGTGGTGTGGAAGAAATGAAGCAATAGTTTCCAAAGTGTAGTGAATTGCTGCCAGTTCAGCCACATACACAGAACAAGGAGCTTCAAGTTTTCGAGAGGCGCTATGAAATTCTTTAAATACACCAAAACCAGCGGACTCCTCTATTAGAGATCCATCTGTGAAAAACGTTCTTGCAGAATCAACATGGCCAAACTTTGCAGCGTATAATGACGGAGCAATCATAGGACGATGATGCTCTGGAATTCCGCGGATTTCCTGCGTCATAGATAAATCAAAATTCACTGAATTGCCGAAATCGGAGAAGATTACACGATTGGGAATATTTCTTGAAGGGCTGACATACTGTGTTAAATATAGGTAGTACAAAGTCATAAAACATGTTTGAGGATTTAGCTCCAGAAGCTTCTCAAAATTTTCGATCACCAGTGGGTTCATTACTTCGCAACGGGTGAGGAGCCTAAGAGATAACTCTGAAAAACGGACGGATAGTGGCAACATGCCCGCCAGCACTTCGAGACTCATAGTATGAGTCGAGTGCATGCATCCTAACGCGATACGAAGACAACGATACTGGATCCGTTCCAGCTTGATGATGTGCGTTTTAGCTGCCGACTGGAAGCAAAAACTACCGTACTCTAAAACCGATAAAATCGTTGTCCGGTACAACGTCAGAAGATCTTGTGGATGGGCTCCCCACCACGTTCCGGTAATTGATCGAAGGAAATTGATCCTTAGTTGGCATTTTCGTCTCAGATACTCAATGTGGGATCTCCAGGTGCATTTGGAATCGAACCAGACCCCAAGATATTTAAAGGACATGGAATGAGTGATCGGTTTACCCAAAAGTTGAAGCTTCGGTTGTGCTGGGCTATGCTTCCTAGAAAAAACGACCAACTCAGTTTTCTCCGTGGAGAATTCGATACCTAGCTGGATAGCCCAAGTAGACAAATTGTCCAAGGTATCCTGTAAGGGTCCTTGCAGGTCAACCTCTTTTGGCCCTGTGATAGACACTACGCCATCATCTGCAAGTTGTCTCAACGTGCAATTGTCACTAAGACAATTGTCAATTTCTCTAACGTAGAAATTGTACAAAAGGGGGCTTAAACATGAGCCTTGGGGGAGACCCATGTAGCTAAACCGAAAAGCTGTAGAGTTTCCATGAGAAAAGCTCATATGTTTTTCTGACAGCAAATTGTACAAAAAATTATTCATTAATGGAGACAATCTACAAACGTGGAGTTTGTCTGAAAGAACTTCAACGGATACTGAATCAAAAGCCCCCTTGATATCCAGGAACACAGAAGCCATTTGCTCTTTCTTAGCAAAAGCCAACTGAATTTCCGAGGAAAGCAACGCGAGACAGTCGTTCGTTCCCTTACCCCTACGGAAACCAAATTGAGTATCTGAAAGAAGGTGGTTCGTCTCAACCCATTTGTCGAGGCGAAAAAGGATCATTTTCTCCATCAATTTCCGAATACACGACAGCATCGCGATGGGCCGATACGAATTGTGATCCGACGCGGGTTTATCAGGCTTTTTAATGGCTATCACCCTCACTCGTCTCCAATCGTCGGGAACAATATTGAGCTCCAAGAACTGATTGTACAAGTTCAACCTGCGCCTCTTAGCGACGTCTGGGAGGTTTTTCAGCAAGTTGAACTTGATTCTATCAGATCCCGGGGCAGAATTGCCACACGAAAGGAGATGTCGTCTACCGAATTCGCGGTTTCGCGAGGAATCAACTGCGACGGCTCGTAATCCGGACAATTTAAGAATCCATTGATCCGAGCATTCCTCGCTTTCGTTGTTAGTAGACCGGTTACGCATTCTTCGCGCCGTACTCCAAAGCGTATTCATAGACGTTTCGCGTGACAATCCGTCTACAAACTGCCGCCAGTAACCCCGTTTTTTGGACTTGATGAGGCTCTTGAGTTCGCGTTCAAGAGATGTGTATGCGTCGAAATGCTCGCGTGTTCCGCGTTTCCGAAAAAGTTTAAACGCGTCGGACTTTTTACGGTAAACCTCCGTGCATTGTTGATCCCACCAGAGCGATGGTGTTTTCTTACGGATTGACGATCGCGGCACCGGTCGTGTTTGAGCTTGAAGTGCGCTGTCGACGATGAGATTAGAGAGGAAATTATATTCCTCCAACGGCGGAAGCTCTTCCACTGACGATACTGTATCGTCTATCACGGATTGGAACTTAGTCCAATCGATGTTACGGGTTAGATCATACGCGACGTTAACGGATTCTGACGAGTTGAACCCACTGGCAATCGAAATTTTGATCGGCAAATGATCACTACCGTGCGGATCCTGGATTACATGCCAAGTGCAATCCAACGATAGTGAATTGGAGCAAAAGGTGAGGTCTAATCTGCTACCATTCGAGGATGGACCAGCCAAACGTGTTACTTCTCCATTGTTAAGTATTGTCATGTTGAAGTTGTCGCAGAGATCATAAATCAAAGTAGAACGGTTATCATCGTACAGCTCCCCCCAGCCTGTACCGTGGGAGTTAAAATCTCCCATGATCAACCATGGAGCGGGAAGTACCGCACATATGTCGAAAAGTTGTTTGCGATTAACAGAGACTCTAGGAGCAATATATACAGAAGCAATACAAAGGCTCTTACCTTTAATGGTAGCCTGACATGCGACAACTTCAATACCGGGGAATTCGGGAAGATTCACTCTATAGAAGGAATGGCACTTTTTGATCCCCAAAAGTACCCCTCCTCCACGTGAATCCTCACGATCCAATCGAATAATGTTAAAATCCTAAAAAGGGAGATCAATATCTGAAGAGAGCCATGTTTCACAGAGGGCAAATGCATCGCAATTATTGTTATGGACTAAATACTTGAACGAATCTAATTTCGGAATAAGACTTCGACAATTCCACTGTAGAACAGTGATCAAATCCCCGACCTCGTTTGGAAAATTATCCATCGAAGGAGATGATAGCTGCAAGAAGGGGCCATTTTGAAGTCAATTGCTTCAAGAAGGATTTCACAGTGGGAAGCAATGTGAGGACAATGCTTTTCAGAGGATCAGAAATGTTGAGGTATTTGAGAATACCGTCCACAATGTCATCAAATGAGAATAACCCAGATGAAGAAGGGGTTTCTGTTCTTAAAATTGGGGCATCAGGGGTTTTGGATGTCCCCGGAAGAGGTGGAAAATCCTGGGTATAGCCAGTTCTGCGGAAGCCAGGAGGAGTAGAAGTCTCCTTTTTTCCACCACTCCTTGATTTGGGCAAGCTGATTTGGGGTTCTTTATTTGCAACAATCCGCGAACAGATGCGCTTTCGTTTCCGTGCAGAACCTTCCGGAAAACTGAAAGAAGTTCCCTCCTCAGCCAAGTCAGAGTCAGTCTCGTCATCTGACAAAAGAGAAAAGGGATTTTTGTCATTGGTCGATGGCGTGGCTGTCTTAAGCATTTCTGCAAAAGACCGCCTGGAACGTTCCTTAAGGGAGCGTTTCATTTTGTCCCCGAGCTGTTTGTACGCCGGGCACGACGAGAGAGCATGAGGAGGAGTTCCGTTGCAGTACACGCATTTTAGTGCAGTAGCTGCGCAGGCGCCATCCTCATGCTTCTCCCCGCATGTGGAGCAGCGTGCCTTGTTGCCGCAGTGGGAGGCCGTATGTCCCAACCGCTTACAATTCTGGCAGTTCATGACCCGAGGTACAAACAACCGCACAGGAAGACGAAGTTTTCCCAGCTCGATGTATTGAGGAAGGGCAGATCCAGAAAAGGTCACCCGAAACGAGTCTGTGGGGGTAAAACTCTTTTTACCCTCGCTGAGCGATACTGACTTCATTCTATGAACGGCCAGTATCTTTACCGGAGGAAGCAAGGGGTTCTTGAATCGGCCAACCGCTTGCTTTTCCAGTATCTCGGGGTTCAGACTCGCCTCAGTGACCACGCCTTCGATCTCCACATCAGAGGCTGGAATGTACACCCTATATTCCAGTGTGAAAAACTGGGAAACAGCAATTTCATTGGCCTGTTTCAGGTTTGCGACGGTCACACGAAGTTTGTTGTGCCTAACCTTCGTTATTTCGGTCACGGCAGAGAATCGCTTTGTCAGATCATCAGATATCTGAACAACATTCAAGGGTTTGTTTTTGGGCTGAAAATAGACAACCCATGGGCCAGTCGAGTCATTCGGGTAGGCCCGCAATCTGGTGCTTTTCTCAGCCTGCCCATCGACAGACTGAGACGACGAACCAGGGATGACATCATCATTCTTCTGAGATGAATGGTCATCCATGTCGTCTTCTGACAAAACATCCATTTTGTTCAACTAGTGGGAGCGCAAAACGCTCTCCCACTGAACGCACAGACACAATACACAGAAAACACTACAAACACAGAAATACAAAATGAAAATTTAATCTGTTTGTTATTATACACACTTAGATTTTTTTGCCGAATCTCGGTTTTATTTTGCCGAGATCCGCACAGCCGAGTGCTCGGCAACTAGCTCGGCAAACAATCTGTTGCCGTTAATCTCGGTTTAAAAAAAAATGACAGCTTGTGCGGTTTACCGAAAATCTCGGTTTAAGAAAACTGATTCCTCGGCACAGTAAAACTGAAATCTGTAACTGTTCGTTTTTCCCGGCAAGTTCAGTAGCAAGAGACCCCTCGAACTGGGTCTCAGGATCGGCTTACTACTTGGTAATCTCGAGGAACTGCGCGGACAAAATGTGCAGCGTACGGTCACCTGACTAGAAATACTGTGTAGTGTGAATTTATTGATTTAAAAATTAACTTTGACTGTGAGGGTTTTTATTTCAACAAATTGGTGTGATGGTGGTATTGGGTTAGATTTCTGTAGTCTATTTTTCTAATTGTGGGTGTGGATAAAATTAACTTCGTTCTTTGGTACGTACCACTGCTTATTCTGGCGTCCTGCGAGCGCTCGCTGCTGCTGCTGCTGCTGCTGCTGCTGCTACTGCTGCTGACGACGAGCTGGCAAGCTGATTCCCAAAACAGTGGGTAATTACTGTTACCGCACGATGGTTTGGCGGGGTTTGTCGATGGTATGTGGCTGTGTAAGCCTTTCAGGCGTCCTCCCTCGTTGACGGAGATTGACACGGCCCAGGACGATACCAGAGGGACCGAGTCAAGAGGGGGAAGGCTCCTTTACGTTAAGGGGTTTCGCCCCCGAGCTTGAAAAGTCTCCTTACGGGCGGCTGACCCAGAGGTTGGATTAGTCCTTTGTGGTTAGACGTAGCAAACCGAGGTCTACTACGCCGAATCGTGTGCACCTGGTCGAGCTTCTCACCAGACAAAATGGCGACTTTCAGTCGAATTTACAGAATACAAAAAGGTCCTGACGAATCCGCCGTCTTCTCCCTTTTTCGTTGGATACCACTCACTTAAAAATGTGAAGGACACTTTAAAATATGGCTCTTCTGCACACGAACGCCTGTAACTTTATGAGCAATGGCGCTCCTCCTTATTCTCATCAACCCCGTTGTAGCTTCTTTGTTGCTGTCTGTGAGGTTGGGGGGGATGGGGGTTTGTTATCACCACCTTTGTAAATGTTGACCCACTTCGCCTGCTGGTCTACTCTTCTATCATTTAGTTGTTGTACCCACTGGCTTGCATGCGATTCACCCCACTTATTTTGTACAAAATTCAAATTCTACTAACCTATAACATTTTTAATAGAAAATAGGTACATTTTTACTAACAGTTACTAGCCCTACTACTAACCCTAAATTTAATCCAACACCACTTAACTCTAGAGACGTGACTGTACACAAAATAAAAGCACAGATAAAAAATACTAACAATTTGTAACAGTCGGTTACAAATCTCAGCAAAAAATGTAAACAATCTCATATAAATTCTACCGAGATTTCAGCAATTCTTAATAAATTTAAATAAATTTGAAAAAATCACTGCAAATTCCAATCAACCAACATTTATTTCTCTGTTCTTGCTTATTTAACATCAAAAATAAAATGAAAAGCAATTAATTTAGCTGGCTTACAAACTTATTGCCAGTGGTGCTCAATGCTTCGATTTTGAAACAGTATGCATAAAAAAAAGAATAAAAAAGTAGAAGGGTCTGTGCCTAGGGGCACAAATGGAAGCTTGACGTAGGACCGCTAGTGGACGGAATAAATGTGAAGAGCATTAAGTTCATTTAATTGATCAAATCAGGCATAACATTTGATAACGGCACAAAAGCATTTGTAAACAAACATTCTAAGGCCCTTTACACGCGAACTACAGTACGCCCACGCAAACCAATACCACTTACGGAAAGGTGATAGTTGCCCCTATGCGATGATGTTGTTGGTTTGCGTGGGCGTACTTTGTAAAGGGCCTAAGAAGATTTGTTTACAAATGCTTTTGTGCCGTTATCAAATGTTATGCCTGAAATATCTATTATCTCAACTCTTTCCGGTTTTGAATTGTAGGCGATCCAAATTTGTAGTAATCTTTTTCAAAAAGAAAGTTGATAACGAGAATCAATCAAAATCACTTGCACCCCTGCTTCCAAGCTTGTGTGGTCGTTGGGGGCTTGTGGTTCTGAATATGGACAAACAAGCATAGATAAATTCTATTCCAACTCTTTACTGATGTAAGCTAGATGGCCCTGAAAAGGGCCGTTTTATTGAAGAGGACATCCATGGCCACTTACGCTTGGCGTGTTTAGTGTAGGTGACAGCATCACGGACCTCATTTTCCAGGAACACCTTCAGCACACCTCGTAGATCAGACCGGAGATACGTCAGACACCGCGACGGCGAGCCAGACGACGGATGGTAGTTATCTCGAAGAATTTGCTATGACGATTGGCACCTCCTTTGCCACGACCTACTGCTGCTATTGCTCACCACGCCGTCCGAAGCGAAAATGAGCTGATACCAGTTTTTTTTTTAGTTTAAATGATCTTTATTTTAGTTTAACTTGGACGATTACCATATAAATTTTTACTAAGTGATTTAATTGCTTTCTTCATCTTTAGGTATGGGCAAAATTCAAAATTTGTTTTACAGAATTAGTCCTAGACTTAGTACACGGTCGACCACCTTGGTGGGATTGGTTTGTTTTGTTTTTAGAATTTGAAGAGAAACTACTTAATACTACTATTTACAGCTTAAAACTAACCTACTCTACTATATACACTTAACCTACTATGTACAAATTGCTTATTAAAGCATGTTCAGAAAGATTGCATTTTTGAATAAATTTAGTTGTCATATCATCAATTTTGGAATCTACTTTGGGAATTTCTGCCTCTTGATGGAGGTCTGCTATTCTTGTGTCGAATGGACGATCTAGGATCATCCTCAACACTCTATTCTGTGCAACCTGGATTTTGTTCCTGTGGGTCTGAGCGCACGATTCCCACACCGGGGCGGCATAGAAGATCGCGGGGGCTATGATCTGTTTGTAAACAGCCAGTTTGTTTTGCCTTGAGAGGCGGGATCTGCGGCAAATGAGCGGATACAAACACCTAACCAAGGCGGAGCACTTAACTAGGGTTTTCTCTATGTGCGAGCGGAACAGGAGCTTCTCATCGAACAACATCCCGAGATAAGTAACATCAGTGGACCACTCGACCCTTGTACCATCCATTATTACGGTACAGGAGGGAGACGGTTTAAGTTTTAATCATTGTCTGTGAAGGAACATGATCGCTTGGGTTTTCGAGGCGTTGATTTTGATTTTCCACGTGGTGGCATAATCAGTAAAGGTGTCAAGGCATCGTTGGAGCTTGTTCGTAATTTCACGAGGCATCCTACCCTTGACGGCTATCGCGGTGTCATCTGCAAACAGAAAGAACACGCAACCGTCTCCTAGAGGAGGGATGTCCGACGTGTAGATGCTGTAAAGCAGTGGTCCCAGCAGACTCCCTTGCGGAACACCTGCTGGGATCGGAAATTGTCCCGAAAGGGAACTATTCAACAACACCCTGAACGACCTTTGCTGGAGATAGTTACGGGTGATTTTCACAAGGTATGGTGGAAAGTTGGAGTTACAAAGCTTGTATATAAGTCCGTCGTGCCAGACATTGTCAAACGCCTTTTCGACGTCTAACAAGGCCATGGCTGTGGACTTGGATACAGCTTTGTTACTCCGGATGTTATTCATCACCCGCACTAGCTGATGATTGGTGGAATGCCCCTTACGGAACCCGAACTGTTCCGGAAGAAGAATGTCATGTTCCTCCACAAACTTGTTTAGTCGGCTGAGGATCAATTTTTCGAACAGCTTGCTCAGCGCTGAGAGCAGGCTAATCGGTCTGTAGCTTGACGGTAGTGAAGGGTCTTTCCCAGGTTTGCGGATCGGGATGATTTTTGCCACCTTCCAGATGCTTGGAAAGTAGTGCAGCTCCAAGCATCTGTTGAGGATGGCAGCCAGCAGCGAGTGCACCCTCGCGCTGAGATTTTTCAACTCTAGGTTGAATATTCCGTCGAACCCGGGAGCCTTCATGTTCGTACTGTGTTTCAGCGCTGAGCAAATTTGTTCCTCTGTAATCCGTTCTTCTGGAGGGACGGCACAAGGGGAGGCATCTAACGTCTGGACGCACTGCACAACCTGGTTCTCGAGTGGACTTGGGATTGTAGAGCCAAGCAAATGCGACTGGGCAATGTGCTCCCCAATTGCATTGGCCTTCTCTTCGTTGGTGATAAGCCGTTCGTCATTGACTCTAAGTGGTGGAATGGGCTTGGGGTGAGACTTCAGCACCTTGGCAACCTTCCAGAATGGTCTGGAACGGTTGTCCAGGTTCTGAACGAGCCGCCCGAAACTCTCGTTCCGGATTGAGACCATTCTGGAAGCGATCTGCCGATTCAGATCGACCATTTCGTATTTACGCTGCAGATCCCCAGTCCGCTGAAACTGGCGTCTACGAACATTTCTGAGCCGAATCAAGAGTTTGGTGTGGGAATCAATTGCTTGAAACTTACCCCTCACAGGAACTCGTCGAACGCACTCTTCGTCAGCCACGGATATGGCTTGATGGAGACCCTCCAGGGCCCGGTCGATGTCATCCACTGTGTCGAGCGGTGGGTTGTCGTCGATGTGGCGGTCGACCACGCGTCGAAACTGGACCCAGTTGACTCGATGGTAGTCCTTCCGCTGGCACGGTGCAGGGGCCACGTTGTAGCCCAGCTCGGTCAGCACCGGTTGGTGGTCCGAACTCAGGTCGTTGACGGCAACCGGCTTGGCTAATCTGGTGTTTGCCAAGAACAGGTCCAGCGTCGATGGGTTGCCCGTCGGTGATGTGAAGGTTGGTTCGTCCGGAAACCAGACGGAATAGAGACCATGCTGGGAATGGTCGAATAGCAGGCGGCCGTTCTGGTTCTGCTGGTAGTTCCGCCAGGCCTCGTGCCGGGCGTTCAGGTCCCCTCCGATTACAAAGCGGGCATTGGTATGGGTTATGATGGCAAGGTCGTTCTTGAACTGCTGTGCTGTACCATTGCTAACGGTACATTGCCGGGGGCAGTAGACAACGATGAACCGGACGTTTCCGGTCGATGTTTCCACCTCAACGCCGACGGCCTCGATGATGGAAGTGCGGTAGTGGGGTAGGGTGCAGTACTTGATGCCTTTCTTGATGATGACCGCGACACCGCCCCCCCTGGAGCTGGTGCGATCAAGCCGGACAATGCTGTGGTCGGGCAGCCAGAAGCTGTCACCGGTCTTGAGGTGGGTCTCGGTGAGAAGGCCCACGTCGATGTCGTGCTTGCGGAGGAAGTCTGCAAGCTCAATGTTTTTCGCCCCTACGGAGCGAGCGTTCCAGTTGGCGATCTTTATGGGTTCACGGTCCATAATTAGCGACGAAGGAGATGATAGCTTGGAGCTGTTGTGTTCTTGTTGCGCAGGTGCGCTTGATGATGATGGCCTGGGCCAACAGTGTGACGATCTCATCCGTTGACAGCGGAGAATCGTCTGTAGCTTCACCGGTTGTACCGGCCAATCCCGGAGCAGGGGGATCCGTCGATGGGCCGGAGGCTTGACTGGGTACTGCAGCGGCAGCCGACTGGGCAGCAGCCAACTGTTGGTTGAGCGGGAGCGGCGCCAACACTGGAATTGGCCGTGGTTGGACCGGTGATAACGGAGGAAAGTTCTGCGCGTTGTTTTCCGGGACCTTCTTGCGACCGGGCTGGTTGTTGGACGAGGCCTTCTTCCGGATCTCGGCGTATTCGGCCCGCTTCGGACAGGCCTTACTCGTGGCCTTGTGGGCAGCACCGCAGTTGGCGCATGTGGGAGCGGCTTCCTCGATGCTGTCGCAGTTGTCGATCTTGTGGTTTTTGCCGCATTTGATGCAGCGGCTGGCCATGCGGCAATTCTTGGTGCCGTGCCCGAACAATAGGCAGTTCGAGCACTGAGTGACGCCACGGTGGGTGGGTTTATACCGCTCCCACTTCACTACGATGTGGAACAGTGTGCGTGTCGTCTGGAGATCCTTGACGGTTGTGGAGTTCTTCTCCAGATGGACCAGGTAGAGCTGGTCACGATACTTGATGGCCTTGCTGCGGGTCATCTTGTGGACTTCGACCGGCTTGAGGCCGTTCGCCTTAATCTCGTCCATTAAGGTGGTGGTGTCCATGTCGTGGAGCCCGCGCAGCACCACTTTCAGCGGCTTGGTGGCCTCGATGTCGTGGGAGAAGTACTCCAGCTTCATCCTGTCCAAGAGGGCCTGGACTGCGTTGTAGTGATTTTCGGCCGAGACCATCAGTTTGTAGCCTTCCGTGCACCGTTGAATGGTGCAGCGAAGGCCCTGCTTAATGTAGAAATCCAGCTGCTCCCATAGCCCGGGAGGGAAGCCCTTCACATAGAAGGGTGGCAACTTAACTTTTTTAGGCACCGTCTCAGGGTCCGACTGCGGCTGGGCTCCGTTCTGCAGGGCGGAGAACGGATTGTTGCTCAGCAGCTTTTTTGCTGCCGATGCGGTGGCGCTGATGTCTTCAGGTCTGGGTCGTTTAGTTCCGGGAGGCCCCGGCTGCGGGTCCGCAACGCCTGTCGGGACGGGCAATGGGGTTTTCTTCTGCTTCTTCTGAGCTGGCTCGGTGGTCGCGCCGTCTCCTGGGAGAGTCTGTTTTCCCGGTAAGCCGGCACTCGCGTTACCGCGCGATTTCTTACCCATGGCTGGGTCAGCGAGAGCGTCACTATACAACGCGGAGCTAATTCGACTTGCGAACGAACGAACGAAACTAGAGAGAATTCAAATCGACTGAACTGCTCAACAGTCTGGCAGCGAATGTGAGCTGATACCAGTAGTAGTAAAATTTACGTTTATTTTCTGGGTTTTATGTTTCAACATTTGATTTAACATTTCAATTGGTTAGCCTTTGGCTCTTCATCTTTGTTCTAGTTAATTGGTTATTCTAATGTGATGATTGCGTTTAGCGCTAATTTACAGGATACCCTTTGTGGGATTGTTTTGGTTTGAATTTAAAAATTTGATAACCTACCTACTTGAGCACCTAACTACTTAAACTAGGTTGCCAAATCACGAATGATCTGGTGGTTTGATCGCAGACAGGCGACTCTGAACCTTTCCAGCGTGGAAGTCTTTCGCTCCTCGAGTGTTTGAAGACCGGCCAGGTGGTGAATCTCAGAATTACGAGTTCGCGGTGGACTATTAAGGATCATTCTGAGGATCTTGTTTTGGATCCTCTGAAGCTTTAAGTGGTGGCACTTAGCACAACTCTCCCAGATTGGCATACCATACTCAATAGCCGGCAGAATGATTTGCTTGTGGACAGCAAGCTTGTTTTTGAGGGACAGGGTGGACTTCCTGTTTATCAGAGGGTAGAGCGACCTGATCAAGATGTTACACTTGGTGGATGTCTTGTCCACATGGGATCGGAATAGCAATTTGCTATCGAGGGTGAGACCAAGGTAGACTACTTCACTCGACCATTCAATGGGAGTGCTATCAAGATGGATCTTGACGTTAGCAGGCGGGACAAGCCGAGGTGAATACGAATGTGGAAACAGAATGGTTTGTGTTTTAGCTGCATTGATACAAATCTTCCAGCTCTTAAAATAGTCGGACAACACATCCAGGCCTGATTGTAGTTTACTCGCCAGAGCACGGATCACTCGACCCTTATAGATGATGGAGGTGTCATCTGCGAACATTGACAGGATACCACCACCCGGCAGGGGAGGAACGTCTGACGTGAAAATGTTGAATAGGATAGGCCCAAGCAGGCTGCCTTGAGGGACCCCTGCATCAACGTTGAACGTATCAGAGGAGACATTGTTCAAGTAGACCTGGAATGATCTGCCCGACAAGTAGTTTTTGATGATCTTCACGAGGTAGTTCGGAAAGTTGTATCGATGCAGCTTGTACACTAGACCATCATGCCAGACATTGTCGAACGCCTTCTCGACGTCCAACAATGCCATGGCAGATGTATTGGAAACGGACTTGTTCCGCTTGATGATGTTAGTAACCCGTGCGAGTTGGTGGATGGTAGAGTGGCCTTTCCTAAACCCGAATTGCTCTTTGAGAAAGATGTTATTATCATTTGAAAACACCAGCAGACGGCTGAGTATCAATTTTTCGAATAGCTTCGAGATGGAGGACAAGAGGCTGATGGGGCGATAGCTTTTGGCACTGGTAGGGTCTTTGCCAGGTTTGTGAATTGGAATAACTTTGGCTAACTTCCAGCATGCAGGGAAGTAGCCAAGCATTAAACACTTGTTGAAGACCACTGCAAGGTGCTTGAAGAAGTCAACACTCAAGTTTTTCAGCTCGAGGTTGACCACTCCATCGACACCAGCGGCCTTCATGTTCTTTGTTGATTTAATCGCTGCTATCACCTCATCAGCCGATATTCTACTTCCGTCAGGGACAACTACGGGGGTGGCAGCGACACTAGCCATTGCCTGTGATACTGCAGGCTCGTGGGGACTCACCATGGCGTGGCCAAGGTTATGTGAATTTTCAAAGTGTTGTCCAAGAGCATTGGCCTTTTCAAATGGGGTATTAGTAAAGATGGGTCCGAATTTTGGTTAGGAGAGGAAAGGGGAGGAATGGGCCTCGGCTTATTTTTCAAAATCTTTGCCATTTTCCAGAATGGCTTAGCACAATCTGGGAGAGAGCGAATCTTGTTTGCAAAATCGATATTTCTGAGATCCACCATCCTGGCTTGGATGATTTTGCTCAAACGGTTGCAATTGGTCTTCAGATTAGGCAGCCCAGTACGCTGGTACTGCCTACGGATCGTGTTGCGGAGTCTAATGAGGTCTTTAGTAGGCCTGTCAAGGTTCAGAGTGTTACTCACCTGTCTGGATACTGGCACATGTAGCTCCCTGGCCCGGGAAATTGCTTGATCGATGGAGCGCAGACACCGGTCAACATCTTCGGACGATTCCGGTTGGACATCGTAGTCTACAGCGGTGTCGACGCAATGTTGGAACTGACCCCAGTCAACACGATGATAGTTGCGCCGGAAAGCTTCAAATCGATTTACGGAGGATCCCACCTCAGTCACCACCGGGTAGTGGTCCGAGCTGAGTTCCTGATAGGTGATAGGTTGAGCGATGTTGTTGCCCATGTTGCTGATGAATATATCGATGGTAGCGTGAACACCGGACCGACTCAACCGGGTGGGAGTTTCCGGACTCAAGATGTTGTACTGCGCTTCCTGCAGGTCGTTGTTCAGGATGGTGCCGTTTTGATTGCGCCGATTGTTGCCCCAAGCTTGATGTTTGGCGTTCAGGTCACCAGCGATGATAAAGTTTTCCCGTCGTCGTGTTAGCTTGATAATATCTCGTCGCAGATCTGCTGCCGATCCGTCCCTGATGTTGACTTGTTTGGGGCAGTAAGCCGCGACGATGGTGATGGGGCCGATAGGAGTAGAAACTTCCACCCCTACGGCTTCGATGATCTTCAGCTGAAAGCTGGGCATCAGTCGACAGCAGATGTTTCTCCTTATTGCAATAGCCACTCCTCCTCCTCCAGAGTTGGTTCGATCTAGCCTCACGAGCCGGAAATCGGGAAGGTAGACGTTTGTTTCAGGCTTCAGGTGGGTTTCAGTTATGATGGCAATGTCGATGTTTCGTTCATTGAGAAACTCAACAAACTCGATGTTTTTGCTCTTCAAGGAGCAAGCGTTCCAATTTACGATCTTGATGGCTTCACGGTCCATACTTAGTGACAAGGGACAGGGCAGCATGAAGCTGTTCAGATCGAGTCTTGCAGGTGCGCAAGATGATGATGACCTCGGCCACGAGCGTCACAAGTTCCTCCGAGGTGAACGGAGAATCGTTGACAGGCTCACCTGAGACAACACCAGCGTATGATAAACCAGGGGCGGTGGAGGGACCTGGCATTGGCTGGGCAGCAGCAGCAGCGCTGCTTTATATCTTTTTAGGTTAAAGCAGAATGATGTGCAACCAAGTGGTATAAAAGCTACAAAGACTCCTCCCATTATGAGTAGTTTGCTATCAAGTAGCGACACTGGCTATTTTCTTTTTGCGTACACGGCGAATGAGAACGCCCCAAATTTGAGTTTAGTTCACTCATAATCGCCAAAAGTGTAGGAACTCAGCGATGAGTAAATTTGTCTCATGATTTCCTGTGGAAAACCTAAAAAATCTGCCAGAAAATGAGGAAATTGACGAAAATTTTATTCAGTCTCGGAGTAGTACCAATAGACTGAGTGAATCCAATCTTTACTTTTCTCAAATTCGGGAATTTTTCCCTGGAAAATCCTGGAAAAACCTGGGAAAACATGAGGAATATTTACTCATCGCTGAGTTCTTGCACTTATTTCTAAGATAACTAAACTCAAATTTGGGTCGTTCTCATTCGCCGTGATAGATATCGGCGCCGGTGGTTAGCGTGATTACCTCTCACCCCAGCAGGCCTGGGTCCAATCTCAGTCGGCGCCATCGGCATGTTCTAAGGCATAACATCTCTGGGAGCTGCCTCCCTGGCGTCGGTAGCATTGGAGCTCAGTACGGAAAACAAATCTCGGGTCACTTTTCAATAGGTCCTATCTACATTGATCGATTCTCTTCATCGACACTCTCTTTCGTAAATAACTCGGCTTCACAAATCTGGATCAACAATAGAAAAGAGCCCATCAGCATTTGTAAACAAACCGTTCCAAAGCCCTTTACTCACAAAGCGAAGGCCACCCACACAAACCAACACCATCATCGGATAGGGGAAACTTCTACCTACAAGATGTTGGTGTTGGTTTGTGTGAGCGGCCTTCAATTTGTGAGGCTTTGGAACGGTTTGTTTACAAATGCTGATGGGCCCTATTCTATTGTTGATCCAGAAATGTTTCCTGCCGTCTTCGTCGAATTAGATGCTAGATTGTTGCTTCTTCCATCGAAAATATCCGGCCGTGGCGATTCAAAGTTGATCAAGGTTGATCAAAACAATTTGTATCCCTGCTTCCAGTTTGATCACATGAGCATTTTGTGTGGTCGGTGGTTCTGAATATGGACAAACAGGCAGATGAATTCTATTCCTACTCTTTACTGTAATAAGCTTGGTGGCCCTGAAAAGAGCCGTTTTGTTTCCAATGTTGGTGATGATTTAACCTCTGAAACCAAACAGAGTGCGTCTCTGTCACTTCAAAAACGTAGATGACATCCATGGCCGCTTACGCTTGGCGTGTTTAGTGTAGGTGACAGCATCACAGATCTCATTTTTCAGGAACACCTTCAGCACACCTCGTAAATCAAACCGGAGATACGTCAGACACCGCCACGGCGAGCCAGACGACGGATGGTGGTTATCTCGAAGAATTTGCGTTTGGTTCTGAACATGGCGATGAGTGTGTAAAATATTACGCAATTCCATCCTCCCTATTCGCACGCGCCCAAGGATCGGAGGCGAATGCCACTTCGACTTGTTTCGTCTAGTTACTACTCTCTGACGACTGTGCTGGGGAAGCAGCATATGCATGTAGGTAATTGGTGGATTTGTTAGTTAATTCGACGCTTTTGGACAATGCTGAACATTTAACAGTTTTTCAATAGTTTCTTGATGAAAATCAACATTCGGAAGCATTTTTATCAATGCGTAGCCATATTTTTGATCGATTGGTGATAAAATTATTGAAATTGGACCAGGGGTAGCTGAGTTATTAACGTTCAAAATCTTTCTTAATTTGTTACATGTTCCATTTTCGGTTTTCACAAAGTGTACCCCCATATAGAAATCAAAGACGTAGTCCTACGTCAAAATCTTGTCCGATGTTCAGCATTTTACATTAAATACTGTAAAAACTTGCAACAGTAGAGTGAAGCGCCTAGTAGATTGTTTCCGACAGGAATTGAGATGTCCTTCCAAATAATGCTACAGTCACCATCTTCAAATAATGTCGCTGACACGATGATAAGTGGATCTTCTGTGTTAGGTAATTTCATTTCCGGCTAAAAATAATTTAAGAAAAGAAATACATAGTCAAAGCCAAGGTTGCAAAGACTCATTTCAGCTAAAATAATGTTTTTCGGAACAATAAAACCAAAAGATGGTATGATGGCATGTTTTACTTGTAACTTACAAGAAGAGGTTACAAAGTATGCGTTGGAAACATAAAACCTGTAAATTTTGCTTTCTATGAGTCACAATCAGCGATTTGCTGATCGCTGAGTGAGTGAGTGAGTGAGTGAGTGAGTGAGTTTGTGAAAAATCGCTGATTGTGACTCTCATGAAGTGAAATAAACAGGTTTAATATGTCAAACACATTCTTTGCAACCTCTTCTTGTATCCTACCAATTCAAAATTTGATCATGGTATCTAATTATTTCATAATTTAGAAAAACATTGTTTTAGCTGAAATGAGTCTTTGCAACCTTGGTCAAAGCACGTCAAAGAATGCAAATAGTTTGTTTTATATGATTTTATATTTAAACAAGCATTTTCATTTGAGGAATTCAATTTAATTCTTAATCCAAAAATTAAATGTATATTTTCCATACTCTTCGGTTTCTTTCCGATATTATTTTATGTTTTGTAAAATAGCGTAAGAAGTTACTCACATCAACCCAGTCGATGATACCATGCATCGGATTAAACTATCGTGCTTCTTTTTCTTTGTCCGGTCGTGGTCGTTTTGCTCCTCTGGTTGGATTTTTTTTCACGAACTACGGCTAACGCCTTGATTGTATCATTTTTGATCCAGAATTTTTGGTTGGATGACATTCCATACATCCTCGAACGGTGCCGCATTTGGCTTAATTGATTCAAAGTCGAATGAAATCTGGAACATAAAGACAATACATTAATAAATTCAGAAGTCCTTCCAGATTTCTATATATACCAATGCTCCTCCGAACGCTGTAGCTACCGGAAAGTCTTTCATGAACTGCAAAAATGTTACTTCCTCACCAATGTTGTGACGGAATCTCAACGTTTGTTTCCACAAATCGATAATTCTTGATTTTGATTGTTCCGTGGGTACAGCAAATTGCAGTTCTAGTACCTATGAGAAACAGACTAATTATAACAATAAATTCGAGAAATATGTTTCGTTGTTTGTTTTACCAGATCCTCGGTGGTAGCGTCGTCTTGATCGTATTGTGATTCTTCTGAAGCTCGCAATGTTTGACAGTTATCGGAGAGTCTGTGGAATACTCGTTTGTCTGATTTCTTGGCAAGGAACTCCATTCGGAAACCGCAAAATACCCAATAATGGCTACAAAGTAAGCATTTTCGAGGGAAACTGGGACTACCCATTAAATGAGTAAAATTTTACCCATTTATGAGTAATTACAACTACAAAAACAAGTAGTAAGTATTCATTTTTGAATAACAGCCGTAAGCAGATACCATGTAGTCACAGAGGATGTGGGTGATCTGCTTGGATACCTTCTCAGTTGGTTTGTAACCTTCAACCAAAAACTCTTGAATCTCTCGTCCTGTTTGGGTTTTTGTGAATATTTGATCAACGTTGATTTCCTTGAAACAAGAGTGATATTATCTATGTAACATGTTCGCTTAACTGCCGCAAATGAAACTTTAGCTAAAACGCTGTCCAGACTGGAGAGTTATAACATGTTATAACGGTTGTCAAATAATTGCAACAAAGAAACTACCATCAAGATAGCTTTTTAACATGTTATAACTCTGTAGCCTGAACGTACTATAAGTGAAAATTTAACTGAGGTGGTAATTACTGTGGGATTTACTATAACAAGAATTATTAAAATAAATTAATAGTGTAAACAATACGTTACTTGCTCAAGATTAACGAACGATTTTCGGCGGTCGAGTTTGTTTCAATGTCATCTACATTGGTTTCGATCATGTCTTCAGTATGGTCTTCCAGTTCTTCAACTACCAAATCATTTTCCAACAGTTTTTGAAGTTTTTGAATGGTTTTTACCATTTTTGTAGAAAGTTTGAGTCGCGTGAAATCATCGTTGTCAAGTAGCGAAAATGTTTCCAGGTCTGTTATCTCCTCTAGAACTGTAATAAAAAATATTATCAATTAGAAATAACTTACGCAACAATATTTAAAGGTGATATTACTTTTCGTCAATAATCTCGACAATAGTTTCTTCTGGATATAAATTTAATATTACTTCCATAAGGACTCCAGAAAGAGAATGTTGTATGCGAATGAATTTGGTCCAAGGAAAACAGTTTTTCGCTTGATTCTAATACTACTTCGTATGCCTCTAAGAATCTGTTATACGTTATAGCATTGCATAATTTCAACAATAAATGTATACTGCTATCAACCACAACAATTTCAGTAATGATTTCAATTACATTAGATGAATTTAGAGTTATTTGTTTTTCATTAGGAAAATCGGCTGGAGTAGATAATGTTAATGCTAGAGTTATTCAAGATTGCTTCCATGTCATTGGCCACATCTTTCTGGACCTTATTAATAAATCATTGCAGAATGGACATGTGCCATAAATTTGGAAGGAATCCTTAGTGATTCCTATTCAAAAAGTTGCTGGAACGATTAAAGCCGAAGAGTTTCGTCCCATCAACATGTTGCACACATTAGAGAAAATTTTAGAACTTGTTGTTAAAGGCCAGCTGTTGGAGTATGTGAATAGCAACTCTTTGTTGATACCAGAACAATCGGGATATCGGGAAGGTCATTCTTGTGAAATTGCATTGAATTTGGTGTTAGCAAAGTGGAAAGACAACTTGGAGCGTAAAGAAACGATTGTTGCTGTTTTTTGGATCTGAAACGCGCTTTTGAAACAATTTCTAGGCCCTTACTGTTAAGTACAATCAAGCGCTTTGGAATTACGAGTACTGCATATAAATGGTTTGAAAGCGATTTGCCTGACAGAACTCAATGGACTGTTTTTAATGATTCTGTTTCCAGTCCCGTGGGGAACAACCTTGGAGTGCCCCAGGGAAGTGTATTAGGGCCCCTTTTATTTATTATGTATATTAATGACTTGCGACGTGTTTTACGGTTTTGCGACATTAATCTTTTTGCAGATGATACTGTGTTATTCATTGCAGCTAAGGATTTAGAAGTTGCCGTCTCACACTTGAATGAAGATTTGCAGTATCTAAGTAGATGGTTGAAGTGTAAGCAGTTAAAATTGAATACAAGTAAAACTAAATTTATGGTAATTTCGCGGAATCGATTAAATGAGATCGTCTCTGTTGTAATTGATGATGAGACTATTGATCGCGTTCGGGAGATTAAATATCTTGGCGTGATTATTGATGACACACTTAAGTTCAACTCTCACATTGACAATGTCATCAAGAAAATTGCCAAGAAGTATGGAATTCCATGTCGATTGAAAAACGATTTAACTATTGCCAGTAAAATACAGCTATACAAATCAATCATCTCTCCTCATCTAGACTTTTGTCCATCCATTTTATTTCTGTCCAATGCAACACAAATATCGAGATTACAGCGCTTGCAGAATAAAATAATGCGTTTGATTTTGAGATGTAATAGATTCACTTCCTCAACTTTGATGCTAGACGCCTTACAATGGTTGTCGGTGAAGCAAAGAATTGTATATTTGACTATGGTGTTCATTTTTAAAGTAGTTAACGGTTTGCTGCCTCGATATTTGTGTGATCGAATTGAAAGAGGAAGTGACTATCATAGATATAATACTAGAAACGCGGATGAAATAAGCACACCACATTTCTTGGCTTGTGCTTCACAGAATTCATTATTTTTCAAAGGAATAAATGTTTTCAATTCGATGCCTAGACACATTAAACGTTCAACAACATTAGCAAAATTTAAGAGACATTGCATTTCACACGTTAAAACTGTCTTTTGAACGGTTATCCAGTGATTTTTTTTTTATGAATTGACAAATTATGTATCTTGAAGAAGTTATTTTTAACGGATTATTTTGTATGGATAGCTGTTATAACGACTTTTTTAATAATTATTGCAGCACTGCAAAAACTATTTTGTTCGCCACGATGGTGATGATGGATTTTTGATACATGATTTAATAGTAGTAGTAAAAAAAATAGTAGTCTACAAAGGTTTGAGCCTCGCGCGCGTATTATGGATATAGAGGACTGAATTTAACATTTGATAAAAAAAAAAATGCAATTTTGAAGCTTATTTGGAAGATACCTTGAGTTAGTAGTAAGTTTTCTGGCAAATGTTGGGGGTTCGTGAGCATTCCTGACATTGCTGAAAATTATGATAGCATCAGATTGCGGGGTTGCTAGTGTAATAGGATGCTTTGTTGATTGTTTTTTTTTTTTTTTTTTTTTTTTTTTTTTAATAAGTAAGTTTTATTGGTCAGTTCATTTGATAATAGTATTTACAATTTGTTATTCTAGATCTAGGTGAATTTTCAGTGCATCTACATCAATTCTATCGTTACAGTCACAAACAAAGCAAATGTATTTAATAAAAACTCTAAGCACTTCCACACGCCTACTTCTGTCTATTCCTGCTAGGACAGGTATCACCAAGTCTTCAAAAGAGAGTCGTCTCCATCCATTCATAATGCCTGCTATCCTCTGCTGTAGAACCGTCCAAGCCGGGCCGACACGAGTACAAGCACAACATTTATGGAGAAGAGTTTCAGCCGTTTGATTGCTACAATGTGTGCAGTTTTCGTCTGGTACTCGCTGCATTACGAACTGTAGTTTTCGGTGCTCGATTTTACCATTCACGAGCATGTAGAGTTTCGATCGCTGCGTTGAAGAGAGCTGCTTCGCAGCAATGTTTCACCACGTGCGTGGCCAGTCGTTTTCCGGACTGTTGCGTTCCACCTTTGGCAGTTCGATTTGCTGGACAAAATACTGATGGATTTGATCGGCGGAGGGGTTATATTGGATTTGGAGAGGAATGTGGGATAAATTTGATAGGATTAATTAGATGTCGGGAAGATCTATAGAAATTGCTGGGCGGGGATTATCGTGGAAAAGAAGGGATCTATAGTAAGGTAGGGAATCGATCTCTCGCAAATGTCGGTGGATGGTGAGCGACTTACACTTAAACACCGGTAATTGTAGCTTCAGTCCACCATGCTCCCGGCTGCGCGCCAGTTGTATCAATGGTACCCGGGCGACTATCCCACTCCACAGGAAGGTGCCCATCCTTGACGTAATTTTCGCTATGTGTACGCCTAGTGGTGGTAGAATGGATGAAAGGTACCAAATCCTAGATGTTCCAAACGTATTCAGCACAGTCACCTTCTGAAGTAGGGTCAGGATTCGAGACGACTGGAGCCACATCAGTTGCGCAAACTTGCCAACCGCCGCATTCCAATTCAGCGTCGTCATCAACCGAATCGAGTTTGCAAAAATCACTCCCAGGATTTTCACCGTGCTGGCTGTTTGCAGCCACTGGACGTCGATTTGATTTCCCTCGCAAAATCCAACGTCAATGGCAACAGTTTTGCGTACATTCAACATGGCGCCGACGGCTATTTCGAAACGCGTGAATAGCCTATGAATCGAATCGATTTGTGCAGTTGATGTGACGATCACACTGATGTCGTCCGCATATGCCACCAGCAGATCAAGCCCACATGTTTGCTCAAGTCTGCACACAAGCGGATGAAGGTACAACACGAAGAGGTGCATCGACAACGGGTCCCCCTGCCGCACCGAGCGCTGGATGTCGATCGGCCGTGAGAGATGCCCGTTCACGAGCAGTCGAGAGGTGGAGCGGGAAGTGATCTCGGAGAGCAAAGTGACGAGATGCTGGTTGAAGCCGAGCGAGCGCATGGTTTCGAAAAGGAATGAGTGCCGGACCCGATCGAAAGCGTGATCTAAGTCGAAGCTGATGAGTTTCCCGACGCGGCGATGATGACGGAGACTAGCTATCCGATCTTTAAGAGCGAGAGTTGCCTGGAAGATATTTCGCTCTGAGCTTGAACATTTCTGCCCGTCGCTTAGTATGTGGTGCGCTCGCATCACACCCTCCAGCCGGGTTTTGAGAATGCGAGAGAATATTTTGTAGTCCGTGTTTAGAAGCGATATGGGACGATACGAGCGGGCTGTGTCGTCGCCACCCTTCTTCTTGACCAATACAATGATACCGTCTACAAACGTTGCAGGAATGTTGCCAGTGAGCGCTTCGTTCATCACCAGATTGAGTTCTCGATGAACATTTCAAATGGTCCTATCTGCTTTGATCGATTCTCTTAATCGACTTTCTCTTTTCATAACCACTGCTATGCAAACAGATTTCGCGTTAATTTTATTATTTTATTATAGTTTGTTAGTTAAAGGAGGTTCTTATCTAGCGTCCAAAACGTCAAATACAACAGGGAAAGGTTTTGCAGCTGAGTTATTGACGAAAGAGAAAGTCGATGAAGAGAATCGATCGGTGGATGACGTCGAACATGCGGTAGTATCATTCTTTCGGGAGACCATCACAGCCGGGTGATTTACGGGATGCGCTGGCCCGTATTGCAGCGAGAATCTCTAACGTGGTGATCTCACTCGAGCACGCTTCATTTAACTCGTCGTTGGGTGGTATGGCATTCTCGCAGACGAACGTGTTCTCATCATCTGCTCTCTCTTCTTCCGAGTATAGGCGGGAAAAGTAATTCACCACAACGGCGCCGGTGGTGTAGTGGTAAGTGTGATTACCTCTCACCCCAGCAGGCCTGGGTTCAATCCCAGTCGGCGCCGCCGGGATGTTCTGAGGCATAACATCTCTGATCACGCCTTCCTTCGGATGGGAAGTAAAGCCGTTGGTCCCCGGTTCATGAGTTGATGGGTCGATAGGTAGGGTCCAGGTGTGGGAGCTGCCTTCCTGGCACGTCGGTAGCATTGGTGCTCAGCACGGAAAACAAGATCGACGGAAAAAACAAATCAAAGGAAAAAAGTTGGAAGGGTTGTATACTAGATACGACCGCAGGGTTGGCGTTGGATAACGTCTGTTATGTGTTGAACTTAATTGTGTATATCATATTTTAGGAATTTTCCTTAATAACTCTTTTGCGAAAGTTTGGTGGCCCTGAAAAGGGCCGTTTTGTTGGGCTGATGTTGTTGACAATGATGGAACGGGCGACCTTGTTGGACGCTTGTATAGTAGAACAGAAAGTATCAGAGGTGTCAGATACTCGCATACGTACGTTAAACTCTTTCTTGATAATGTTGTGGCCCTGAAAAGGGCCATTTTTCCAACGCGCTCGGCGTAGTTGCCCTTGTGGAGCAGACGGTGAATACCTGGGTACTGCGGAGTAAATCGATTTCATTTTGCAAGCCAATGGAAAACTGCTTGAAAATTTGTTCAAGTTTAAAATTGTTTTGTTCTTTCTCAGTTGATTCCCGCCAAAAGCTCTGAGCCAGGAGTGCTCGAGCCCCCATGACTCTATCAAAGTTTGTTTACATAAATGTTTCGCCAAAGTATGTTTTACTGCAATTGAAAACTCAGCTGAGTCATAAAAACTATGGTGGTTTTTATACTTTCATGATTGCGCCTGTTGGTTTTTGTCTTTGAGCTTACAATTAAGAATGTGTTATGAAAAAGTATGAATCATTTTTATGAGATTGCAATGCTTGACGAGAGGTAAGAACAGTAACTGAGTTTGTTGCTTCTGAATGTTTGGCTCCCGTTTGACAGTTCTGACTGGCTCCCAAGTGACAAGCACATTGAGTGAGTTCGCAGTACCCAGGTGAATACGACCGACTGAGCACTGCAGCAGCTGGGCATTCCATGACAGCGGCCCAGTATACCGGAGCACTGGCACCAACGCACTCGGCGTAGTTGCCCTTTCGCCCCCAGGCTCTGCTGCCGTTGCTCTGCTTCCGCTGCTCTGGTACTGCTGCTCTACTGCTCTGCTGCTGGGTCGACGATCGGATAGACAATGATGGAATGGGCGACCTTGTTGGACGCTTATATAGTTGAACAGAAAATATCAGCGGTGTCAGATGCTCGCATCTGATGTCTCGGTTGGAGAAAGTATAAGAATATAAAAAATCAATCGATTTTCACCATCTTTAGACAATGGTTTACTTTTAACCATTTTTCAATAGTTTACAGAATGAAATCAATAGTTTTGAAACATTCAGCAAATTGCTAGAAATATTTCCAATCGATTGATGCCATTATCTCGTAAATCTATCGAGAGACGGTTGAGTTGTTATCGTTCAAGATCTTTTAATTTTTCGTAACGCAACCAAAATGACTGTTTTCAATTTTGTACCCCCGTATGTTGCCGAAAGACGTTATCCAACGTCAAAAAAAAAAAGTAATTCACCATGTGCGCCTCGATCGCGTGAGGATCATCAATGGTATCGTGCTGCATGGTTTGTAACCGGGTAATGACGGTTCGCTTTCTTCTCCGTTCTCCCAGTTGGAAGATGGAGATGGGTTCTCCCGCCACGTATGTCTCGTTGATGCGCATAAACATGTGCGAGAAGTTGCGCTGCAGTGCCAGCATCTCGCCTTTGATCTGATTGATCGTAGTTAGCATCGCTGGGTTCTGATAGTAGCCATCGTATGCTAGCTGTAGCTCGAAATAGAGCCGCTGGTGTTCATTATGGAACTCGTCGAAAGCAGCTCGCGATTTCCATTTGAAAAAAGATTTGATTTTGGGCTTAGCATACGACAGCCACCATTCCATCCAGGAGGCGTAGTTTCGGCGCTGACGGGTCCAATATTGCCACCGGTATTGGAAATCCGCCACATTATCGTCGGTCAGCAGGTGGGGGCGAAGGGACCAGAAGCCTCGGCCGTGTTCTAGGCGAGTAAGAGAGGTGACACAGTCGGAAGAAGTGTTAGTTTGTTTACTAAAATGAATCACCCATTTTGTTATGGCAAGTTTTGCTATAAGAAATGCTCCTCGTGTTTATTAGCGAAATTCACATCAAAGATTGATTAATTGCATAGGTAATCAGTTTGACACGGCATTTGTGACCAGCATACACCTTCCGGTCGTATGAAACAGGTCAAAAACGGTCCAAATCCGCAGATAAAAAAATTTGTTTTGAATTTCTGTATAGCAAAATAGTGAACTTTTCGTCAACATTAACGGCAAAGAACTCACCAACACTGGGAGACCGTGAGTTCCTGCCCACCTGTCATTTCCCATCTCGGGCCGTGTTCACGTCCAAGGTGGGGAAGGCCGAGATGGGAAATGACAGGTGGGCAGGAACTCACGGTCTCCCAGTGTTGGTGAGTTCTTTGCCGTTAATGTTGACGAAAAGTTCACTATTTTGCTATACAGAAATTCAAAACAAATTTTTTTATCTGCGGATTTGGACCGTTTTTGACCTGTTTCATACGACCGGAAGGTGTATGCTGGTCACAAATGCCGTGTCAAACTGATTACCTATGCAATTAATCAATCTTTGATGTGAATTTCGCTAATAAACACGAGGAGCATTTCTTATAGCAAAACTTGCCATAACAAAATGGGTGATTCATTTTAGTAAACAAACTAACACTTCTTCCGACTGTGTCACCTCTCTTACTCGCCTAGCAGCCGACCGTCCAAGCTTTTCTCGACGTGAGAATACTGGATGTGCGACTTCAGTGCGATCGCCGTCCCCCTCCTTGCGTGATCCACATTTGCGACAACGACAAAGCCTGGCAAAGAGAGCTGCTCGTTCTCCACCTCATGCAGGCACACAATGTCAAGGTTTTGGCTGTTGACGAAGGCTCGCAAAGCGTTAAGCTTCGTCGGGCTCGTGATGGTGTTGATGTTAATGGTAGCGACGTTGTAGGATGTGAGAGACATTATGGAATGTATTACTCAACCATCTCGTCGTCTTCGTCATCGCGGCGGGGCTTTTTGAGGATCGGTCGCCCTCGACTTCGCCTGCTGTTCGTGGAAGTGTTTGACTCGTCTGTCTCATTGCCGTTCGATTTACTGCGTGGAGGTACACCACCAGGCTTTTTGAACAGCTCCACCGAATCCGAAGTGATATCGGTCACCTTGGTGAGCGTTCTCGACGATGCTGGAGGTTGGGGTTTTGTTGTGTGTTGGAGTCTCGCATTCTGGCATAGTACTACCATCTCTGTTGGCGTGGTGAGTTGGCCGAACAGTTCGTTCTCACTTGTCGACGGTGGCAATTCGGGAAAAGTTTCCGACGTTACCGGTGGTGGCGCAGCAGGCTTCGGGCCAGCTGGTTTATTTCGTGGCGGCTTCGGGGTCGATGGTTTTCGCAGCTGTTGCTGTTTCTGCTGCTGCTGTGGTCCCGTTTGCTTTGCCACATTAGCGTAGCTCTTCTGGACCAGCAGCTTTTTATTTTGTACACACGAAATACCCGTGTGTGTCAGCTCGTGGCAGTGACGGCACGACTGCAGTTGACCCTTGTAGGCAATGTATGCCTTCACTCCGTCGATAGTGGCCCACGAATCGATATTTCGTTCTACCACCATGCGGACAGACCAGATTCCAAGCGGCACGCTACCGTACTCGTGACCTTCACCAAACATAAGCTCCCGGATTGAAAGCACTTCGCCATACCGACTGAGGAACTCGAGAATCCTCTCTTCCGACACACCTTCGGGAAGATCCCACACACGCACTTCGACACTTCCATCTTTCATGGTAATATGGAGCTTGTATTTTTTTCCACTGCATTCCACTTCGTGTTTTTCGTCGTGTTCATCGACCACTTGTTGGGCCAAAGCTAGGTCGGCGACCTTGACGAACGCGCATGATTCGCCTCTATGACACTGTAGTCTCTTCACATCTTCCCTCTTCAGACCAAGTACCGTACGGCAAAAAACGTAGGTTTTTTCATACGATGGCTTCAGAGGGAGATTCGAATAATCTATTCGAAAGGTGTTTTCTCGCCTCATCGCGGAAACACTGCACGCGACTTGGCCCGGAGACACAAGGACAATTGTAAAAAATGCCTGACTCTCTGATAAGCGTAGTTGAAAAACGTCTACACGTCTCAGAAGCTGAGCGATAACTGATTGTTCATTAACTCTTGATTGCTTGTAATACATATGAATATTTTAGGTGGATAAAAAGGCGAACTAAGAGGTGGACGCCTGAGCTTTTCCACATTTATATCGCTGTGAAGCAACTGTAAACTCTAGAGGGAATTTATATCTGTAACTGAAACCAGTTCGATTTTGTTTGCCAACCTGGTTAAAATGTCATATTTAATTATCTTAAAGATAAATCGTCCAGCTCAAACCTTTGTAGGGGTAAGAGGTGGGACCATCATCATCATCATAAGATGGGTAGTATTCGTTGTCGTAGTTTCTGATGCACACTATCAGATTCGATCGGAACTCTATTCCATTAACTGTGACTATCTTAGGCATAAACACATGCAGAATAGTATCATGTAGGAACGGCTCACTACGGCAATGACCCCGCTGAACTATTTTACCTCCATGGAATGAGATTTTATCCGTGAATAGATTGTCAAGGATATCAATGACCATTTTAAAATTCTGGCGTTTAGCGAGGCTTTTGCAAATATTTTTGAAGGTAGGCTTATTCTTCTGCTCAAATACTAGACAGTTGAATTGTTTCATGTTTCCACTTTTTTTAATGCATAGTACAAGGTGTACAATAGCCGTACATGCTCTTCTAGTGATGCCAATATGTGATCCGATACTATTGTAGACATTAATATTCGTGTTATGTTGATCAAATGTCCAATCATGTTCATATATTCGCAGTCATAGGAAATTTTGTGACCAAACAGGAAAGGAAACGCCATTAATAACAAAATATTTTGCGAAGCTGTTTGCTTCAGTTTGTGGGATGTGGGTTTAGAATGCATCTCGTTTGTGAAATTTGCTGAAGGTCGTTTTTTTTTTGTCGATATATCCATAGGCAAAGGAATGTATATGATGATTAATAAATTCTACATTCATTCTGAGCTCTTTATTTTTATAATAGTAGCTCAATACTAGCTGCACAGTTGTAGGTATCAAGGGCAAAATTTTCAGTTATGTGGAAATTATTCAATTCATTCAACACGCATCCATTCCGTTTCAAACCACAATCCGAAGGGGCTTATTACTCCAGACACAACTTTACTCAAATTCTGTTCATACCAGTCCTTTGTTCGTAGGGGGAAATGTTCAAACGGGTTCTGGTGAAAGCTGGTCTTTGTATTGTGCAAAGTCTGCAAAAATGTGTCGCCATTGGTCCGAGAAGTCCAAAAACCTCATGCAAAGCCAACGTATCGCCACAAAATATAGTTACAACTCCTCGGAGTGTGATTTTTTCCGTTCCGTAGAAAACTGTCACTCCTTCTTCCAGCTTTTTGAGGTCGCTTATCAGAGGTTTGAGGATTTTGTCATATCCGTGCTTCTTAGCATCTATAGAGGTGCAATACAAAAGTGGAAAAACGGTTTTCGGAGAACTATTCCATTTGTCGGGGAAATTTTGAATTTTGAAATCAATAACAGACACTTTGTTTATTCCAGCTCTTGAACTTAACGCATTTCCCAACTCTACGTCGTCTTGATACAGACTCAGACGCAAAGTATCAGGGAATTTCTTGAAATATTCACTGTTTTTATATGTCTCCCCAGATCGAAAGCTTGTGTATTCTTTGATCGTTGCGTTTTCTGGTTCAGCGTCCTTTAAAAGATCTCTGTTTTGAGGGTTTCTGAAAATCAGCCTCAATGTTTCAATAATTGGTGTATACATGAAAATCTCATTGACTTTAACTTCTTTGGAAGTTCCATCAGTATGCCGGATGTCATCTCGTGTTTTAAGCATCTTTTCTGACGGGTTTGGAATGCCTTCAGCTAAAAAATTCAAAAACTTGGTTTGTTTTGATAGGGTTGACACTTCAGTGAAGAAATCCGGCAAATGAAACTGATTAAGAAATGAAATAGTTTCTGAGGAATCCAGGTTAATATCGCTGCTCTTCAAAAAAAAAATTGATTTTTCTTGAAAATAGTCTCCAAGCATTTGAACCAAAGTTTCACATAGCTTGATCATTTCTGCAATTTTAGATTGTGGCAACGAAACATCTGATGATAACCGACAAATACCAAGTGCAATAGCTTTTTTGATTTGCTCCAAATAAAGAGTATCATTTGAGATTATTTCATCAATTTCAGCCGGTTGTATATGGCTATTATCAATTTTTTGGCATTTTTGGGTTAGGTTCCCGCAACTCATTCAAATTATTTTCTCCTTCCAGTGATTGAAGGAAAAGTGAACAAGGATGTTGCTGCATAATATGTCTTTTTAATGACTTAAAATGATCATATCTGGACCTACATTTAGGAACCAGCCAGTCATAAAACACTGCATCCGGGGCAAATTGTTTGTTCCGGATATGATTATAAATATGCCGCTGAAGTTCATCGGCATAACCCACAACTTTTTCACGGCAGAAAAAGCAGGTTAAGCTAGATGTAATTGGCTGAAACGAAATATGCAAATATGTATTTAAATTATACTTACGGAAGATTTCGAACAGTCTTACGTCTTCCTGCTGGAGTACTCCAAGGATCGGTTCCATATTCCCAGGTTCTTCCTGTACACAACAGACACTATACACGGTTTTTAACAAAACTTCCCAACACTCAAACACTAGCGCTATGAAAATGGCGGATAAAAGCTGAAATTCCGAATGTCGGTAAACAAGTGCTGCCAAAACGAAATCTCGGCATATCACATTACCGAGATCAGTAAAATCATTGTTTACGTTTGCGCTCGGCATCCAGTGTTGCCGAATTTCAGAAAAATATTAAACAAGCCGAGATTTCAGTCTACAGTGGTGCTGAATCTCGGCTTAAACTGTTTTTTTTACTGAATTCTCAGTTAAATATAAAGATACCGTGTTGGCTCGGTAATATGTATTGCCGAGCTCGAAAATAATTTTTAAGTGTGTAATAACTAAATTATTTATTAGTTCGTTATTCGTAGAATATTTTTGTGGTATTATTTTTGGTATTTTCTCTCTTACGTCAGCTTCACTAAAACCATATTTAGGTCGCCAGATATGCTATTTTCAAACCTGAATTTGGTATTAGTAAGTTAGTTTTTCCTGCTCGGGAAGAGGTAAAATACCAAAAATAATACCTCAAAAATGCTCTACGAATAACGAACTAATAAATAATTTAGCTATTACAATAACAGACGCATAACATACGCTTTTTTAGATACCAGAATACCATAGTTTGTTATTTTGAAGGTCTTCTAATACCAATTCAATATCTCTTTTAGGTGTTATTGTCTAAAAACTGAGAGATCACAATTTGTTATTTTGGTATTCCTTTGACATTTTACAAAATATTTCGATAACTGAATAATAACATAACAAGGTTTTATACTTCAAGCATACAGAAATTTGGTATCATACCACAGTAAGATATTCATTTGTTATCGATTAGCTATCAGTTCCTGCTCGGGTTATGTCAGGCTCATCCATACCAATTTAAGATATCAAGATATTCGTTCCTGCTCGGGCGTAGAAGTTAAACATTATTTAATTTCAGGGAGCCGCATTATTGCTTGGGGATCTTCATATAATCTGAGGATACTTTTTTGAAGCCTCATGAGTTTGGAATACAGTAATGACCCGATTTTGTCAGCCCGGACATCAGACTTTTATCTTTCAATAATTTAACACAACCGTAATTCCACATCTTTTTCATTCATCTTTAAGATGGATATTCAAGGTATACTTTGGTGCAATAAGACCACTGAAAAATCGAAAAGGCTTCGTTTAATATTCGAAAAGTTTTTCAAAAAGTGGGCTGACAAAATCGGGTCATTACTGTAGTTAAGGAAATTACTTACAAGTTTAAGAAATTCCGTGGAACATTGCAGAGAATCGTACAAGTGCAGCAAACTTTGTAGAAATTTTGGGAATTTCGTAGCATTTTCAGAAGCTGCATTACATTTTATGTAAGTGCAGGGAATTTTGTAGGAGATCTAAAAATAGTTCAGCAAACTTCTAAGAATCCTCACTTCAGTTTAGGGAACTTCGTTTCAGTTTGTCAGAGATCTCAAGCTCAATAAATGTCTTGGAAGATTCGGGAACTTTGTTAAATTTCAAGGAACTTTCCAGATGATGTAGAATTAAGAGAGATGGAAAAAATATGGAATTTGGATTAAATTCAGAGAACTTCGTAGAAGTTGAGGAAAATTTGTAAAACCTAAGGGAATTTTGTAGATGTCGAGGAAACGTTGCATATGTCACATAATATCCTTTCAGGCATTCTTCCTAAACACCAGGTGATATTCAAAAGATCTCCATATATACGAAGATATTAGTAAAGCTCTCTGGATATTTTTCAAGACGACTTCTGATTGATCAAGTTCTGAGGATCTCCAACTGTTAGAACATACACAGCAAAAAAATAATTTTGATATCACGTCAAAGTGGATGCACTACAATCATGTCGAAAATATGGTGTAATATTACTTGCTAAAAAGGACAAAATTATCATTAATACAATGCATGAACTGACATTACGCTGCTTTTACTGCATTTGTTTATTTATGTGGTCATAAAAATTACATGAAATTTTCGACATGATTGTAGTGCATCCACTTTGATGTGATATCAAAATTATTTTTTTGCTGTGTACAAATGAAGTCTCTCAACGGCGCCGGTGGTGTAGTGGTAAGCGTGATTACCTCTCACCCCAGTAGGCCTGGGTTCAATCCCAGTCGGCGCCGCCGGGATGTTCTGAGGCATAACATATCTGATCACGCCTTCCTTCGGATGGGAAGTAAAGCCGTTGGTCCCCGGTTCATGAGTTGATGGGTCGATAGGTAGGGTCCAGGTGTGGGAGCTGCCTTCCTGGCACGTCGGTAGCATTGGTGCTCAGCACGGAAAACAAGATCGACGGAAAAAACAAACCAAAGAAAAAAAAAAAAAAAAAAAATGAAGTCTCTCATATATTCTTTCAAGACTGCACTGGTTGAACAGAAAGTATTCAAAAGTACTCCAGCTGATAGAAACTGACTGAATCTTGAATGTTGAATTTAGATTGTATGGACATGTTTATACATTTTCTTCGCTAACAATCAAATAGCCTTGACGTCTTTTGATTGAATGGCAGTTCAAGAGTTTCTTTTTAACCGTACAAAACAACAACAAAAATAAAAAGTAAAATTGTCTAGCAACGCCAATGACTTTCATCCTTCAACTACGGCGGATTGCAACTTTTTAGGCCACTCTAATCATCTCGAACTCTCTCCTTACCAATCAGGCTAAGGCCTTGTCCTCTGCTGTCCGAAGAAGTCGACTTTACTCTACTTGATCTATGGCCACACGTCGCCAGCCTTGTAGTCTGCGAAGTGTCCGCAAGTCGCTTTCCATGGCTTGGTCGATCCACCTTGCCCGCTGCGTGCCTCTTCTTATTGTTCCTGTTGGGTCGCTTTTGAGAACCATTTTCACTGGGTCGTCGTGCGGCATTCTTACGATTTTCCCAGTCCACCGTAGTGGCCCAATTTTTGCAATGTGGACAATGGATGGTTCTCCCAGCAGCTGGTGCAATTCGTGGTTCTTTCGCCTCCTCCGCGTTCCGTTATCCGTCTGCACTCCACCATAGATGGTACGCAACACTTTCCGTCGAAAACACCTCTACTAGCATAGTCCAGGTCTCGTGGTCGTAGAGGTCCACCGGTCTAATCAACGTCTGGTAGATAGTCAATTTCGTGCGGCGGCGAATTTTATTCGACCGGAGCGTTCTTCGGAGTCCAAAGTGGGCATGATTCCCTGCCATAATGCGTCTTTTAATTTTTCTGCTGGTATCATTTTCGGCAGTCACCAGTGAGCCCAAACTCGTTGATCACCTCGATTTCGCAGTCGTCAATCTGAACTCGGGGTGGGAGGCTAACATTGCTTCCCTAGAACCTCTTCCTCTCATGTATTTTGTCTTCGATGCGTTTATGGCAAGTCCAATCCACCTAGCTTCAGCCTTCAGTCTGATGTACGTTTCCACCATCGTCTCAAAGTTCGATGCCATGATGTCGATGTCATCGGTGAAGCCAAGAAGTTGGATGGACTCCTAAAGATCGTGCCAGCTCTTCTGATCACCCCTTCTAACGCGATGTTGAATAGCAGACAGGAAAATCCATCACCTTGCCGTAACCCCCTTTGAGATTGAAAGGGACTCGAGAGTGTCCCCGATACTCGAACAACGCACATCACTCGATACATCGTTGCCTTGACCAATCGCGTCAGTTTATCCGGGAATCCGTACTCGTGCATCATCTGCCATAGCTGATCTGAACTAAAATTTGCTCAAATTATCGGTGCCACCAGCAGTTCGTGTCAAGCCAGAAATAGCTGAAAAATGAGACCAAACTTACGTATTCGATATTTTTCAAAATATCAAAACTTGAAAACGTCAGTTTCAAACGGAATGTCTGAGACAAAGTTGTTGGATAAAATACAGGAAATAGACAAAATGATCGGGACTGGTAAAATTTTGTGATAATTCCAATACCATGAACTTTTCAAAAAATAAACCAATGTTGATGTAACCGGAATCCCATATTGACGTGGTTCAAAAGATTAACATTACTAGTCATTACTTCCCGGCACATCCCCACGTCCAGTCGCGATGTAAAACTTTTGACCGGGAAGCTGCTTATAATCGAGTTTGACGTATGTTTCGTCATCGATCAAAGTGTAGCCCTTGCGTTTCGTCAAAACACGGTCGTACAAGAGCCTTGCACGCTTTTTGGCCACGGCCACCATTGCCTTTCAGGTATATTTTTCTTGTTTCATAATTCCATAAGGTGCGTATGGATATGGATTCTGATAAGAGCGTGTTCCACAGTTGAGAATAGTTTGTGGATCCAATGCAAACATAGTTTGGCAAAACTAACTCCATCTTCACCTCGCTACTGTCGCCCATCCATATTAGGGCCTGTTCATAAACTGCGTAGACAGTTTTTTGGGATTCTTGATCCCCCCCCCCCTGCGTAGACAATTGTCCATACAAAAAATTTAAAATTTGTATGGGCCGTGGATAATTGTCAACCCCCCCCCCCCCCTAAACTGTCTACGGAGTTTATGGACAGCCCCTTAGGTTTATCAAGGAATAATCTGAGGTAATTAATGAAGTGATCAGATATATTAAAATGCAATTAATTCGCTACGGTTAACAAAAGTAACATTAAATGGCAAGCAGTTCACTATTAGACATACTTTTATGCTCACTATGGTTGATGGAAAAGTATGTAATGCAGCAGCTGAAACACCAACGATGAAATGTTATGTATGTGGCGCATGTTCAGAGGAATTCAATAATCTTGGTGTTAAAAAGGAAATTAACACAGATTCTCTTAAATTCGGATTTTCCATTTTTCATGCTAAGAATCGTATTTTCGAGACAATTTTACATCTTTCTTACAAGTTGCCGATCAAAAAATGGTAAGCTGGCAATGAAAAGCAAATCGCCAAAGAAAGAAAAGATCACATTTAAGAAAACTTCAGAAAGAAATTGGGACTACTTGTGGATTTTCCAAAACCAGGCTTTGGAAATTCGGATGGTAACACTAGTCTAAGATTATTTGCTGGTCCGGAAACTGCTGCTCAAATAACAGGTGTTGATTTTAATTTGATCTACCAGCTTAAAGTTGAATTGTAGACACTAGCTAGTGGTTTTAAAATTGATACGGAAAAGTTTGAAACATTTACTCAAAAAACGGCGGCGATCGACTGTATTCATGGTATCCGATGACTCCAATACTGCATTAAATTTTAATCCACAGTTAAAGAACATGCACTGCTACCAATAGGGCAGTTGTCAGAAGAAGCTATACAACATGGATGTACTGAATAGACTTAGTTCTTAGTGTTCAGTTCTGATCCTGAAATCACAGGTAAACAACGTGAAAGTAAATAAATATTATTTTAGGATTAATAAAAATCCCGCGAAAAAAGTCAAGGGTTTTGACGACAGAAACATTGCAAATGTTACTCTCAGAGGACTTCATGCAAGAAAGTGAAGATCGGCTGGAAGAAACATATGAAACAGATGTTTCTAATGAACAAGAAAATGTCTTCTCAAATTTGGAATAAGGTTTTTTTTCGTTTAATTTCATTTGTTTTTTTTACTTGTTGTTTTGTTTTTGTTTTTGAATTGTTAAATATGGTGTTGCTGTGTAATACTCGGGGTAATATAATTATTTTCTTAAGGTGAAAGTTGATGGAATCCACAAATGGCCGCTATTTTGTTTATTTTGCCTTACCACTTCGAATTTTTGGCACCTCGAATCTCAGAAACTACAAAGTTTCCGTGCATGAAATTGTGATGATATGTTTGCTGCAGTTCAGCAAAAGAGTGATTATAATTAGGCACACGAAATTCTTTTAGTTTCTGAGATCTGTGCCGCCAAAAATTCGAAGTGGCAAGGCAAAATAAACCAAATAGCGGCCATTTGTGGATTCCATCGACTTTCACCTTAAATTTCAAATCTTAATATAAATATCTTGTTCTTTTTTAGCTGAACTTATTTTACAATGACTGTTTGTAAAACTTTAAAAAATCTTCAATATTTTATTTTCTTATAAATTTTTACACCTGCAGCCAAAAAAAATAACATCATAGGTGGATTTTCATGTAAATTAGCCAACTTTTATGTAATTTTGTTTTGTTACATTCAATTAAGCTAATTTTGTTATGCAGAACCAAACTATGGTGAATTTTGCGTGTACGAAAAATAATTTAATATAAGGATCTTGAAATATTTCGAATATCAAAAACGAAATATCATTTTAAACATTTATAACCATATCGCCAATTTTTCCAGGAGTTTCAAGAAGTTTGGCTTTTGTTCACGCAAAGTCCAGTGTATTTTTATATTTTTTATTTAAAGTATTATTATTTCCCAACATTTCATCCTTTGACGGTAACTAAATCCGAACAATACTTAACGACGTACAAGTTTTAAAAAAAAAACATCATTATAACATGACCCTCCCTCCACCCCTCTATCCTTTTTTTTACCAAAAATTTTTATTATTCTTGAATAATAAGATGTTTGTAACATTAAATATATATATTTTTGGCCTGCTTGAATTAATAAATACCCCACTGTGCGACGCCAGGAAGGCAGCTCCCACACCTGGACCCTACTTATCGACCCATCAACTCATGAACCGGGGACCAACGGCTTTACTTCCCATCCGAAGGAAGGCGTGATCAGAGATGTTATGCCTCAGAACATCCCGGCGGCGCCGACTGGGATTGAACCCAGGCCTGTTGGGGTGAGAGGTAATCACGCTTACCACTACACCACCGGCGCCGCTTTTTTTGTCAATTACTTTATTTGTACAGGCTCAATCGAATAAACTTTACAGAGCCAAGTTATCATTTTCTTTATACATTATAAATGTCTTAAATCTAAAATTAAAGGTTTTGAACCGATTACTCGTGGTCTTCTCGAGGTTAGTGAATGACAATTGTTTGGATCGGGAGAGGGAAAAGGAGATTTGGAATATGATTTATGATTAAAAAATTTCGCTATTTCTAAAACATATACTTAATCCTATCGACGTTATATCAACTTTGTAATTATACAATTATTACAGAAACAAATCTACCAAAAAAAAAACACACACACACACATACAAAATACAAACTAAACACAAGGTTAGTCAAACTTACAATCTATGGTTAATATTCTTCAAGAAAACATATATGAGTTGCATAAACTCCAGATCGCGTCTAGCCAAAATATCCCGAACTGGAACATTAGGTTGTCTACCTCGAGCCCAAAGGGAATCGTACAACTCGGATCTGACTCCACGGTGCTCAGCACATGACCAAATAATGTGGTCTGCGTCCTGGTAACCTTGTCCACATTCACAGAGATTACTGTCTCCCAGCCCAACACGGAACAAGTGAGCGCTTAGTGAATAGTGATTGGACATGCGGCGAGACATCACACGAATGAAGTCTCGACCCTCCTCCAAACCTTTGAACCAAGGACACTTCGACACCTTAGGGATAATTGAATATAACCATCGTCCCATCATTCTCTGCTTGTACGTCAAGCAGTACAGTTCGGTCTTTGCTCGCTCTGTCGAGTTGTTCTAAAGTTTCTAGTTTGTTCCAAACATTCGCAGTTTAATCGCGTTGTCAGTAGTGTCGGTCGCTTCGTGTGATGGGAAGACAGCGCTCCCGGAGCAGGCTCCGAGAGAAAACGGAGAAGAAGAACAGCGGTGAGGGTAGCTTGAGTGTACCTATTTCGAATAGGTACGCTACTCTTCCCACCGATGTAGGGAATCCCACCTCAGCCACGGTGAAGCGGTCTAAGAAGAGGAAGAAAAATCAAGGCCAGTCCGATGGTGCGAGTGGACGGGACGATGCCACCGCGACGAACGTCAGCGTCATTGGTGATTTCGGCGACGCCGTCGACAACGAAACTGCTGCCAGCCCGAGTGCAGCAAAAATGAAGCTTCCTCCACTGGTGGTGAAGCAAGTTCCACTCAACACGCTGATTGGCGATCTTTCATCGCTGGGCGTTGCAGCTGAGTTTAAGCTCGGCAGGATCGGCACCAAGGTGATGCTCCGAACAAAAGCGGAGTACGAAGTGGCCGTGAAATATCTGAAGGATACCAAGGCGGAATTCTTCACGCACGACATCCCCGGTGAGAAGCCCTTCAAGGTAGTCATCAGGGGTCTACCAAACTTCGACCCCAAGATGGTCGAAGCTGAAATCAACCGGTACAAGCTTGCCCCAATCGCTGTCTTCCGAATGACAAGGAGAGACGAAAACGTGAAGACGTACCCGGATTGTCTTTTCCTGGTGCACTTCCAGAAAGGGACGGTGACGCTCAATGCGCTACAAGCCATCCGATCAATCTGCTCCATCATCGTACGGTGGGAGCCATACCGTGGCGGCCATCGTGACGTAACGCAGTGTATGAGGTGCCTCAATTTTGGACACGGTACCCGCAACTGCAACATCAAGCCACGCTGCAGCAACTGCGCTCAAGAACACGCCACTTCCAACTGCCCTGCGGATGGAGCCGTGGCGATAAAATGCGCTAACTGTGGTGGTGCACATCAAGGTTCCGACAGACTGTGCTCCAAACGCGAGGACTTCAAACGCATCCGAAAGCAGGCGTCAAGCAACAATCAACCAGGACGCAAGAAGGACAAAACCCCAGCATTCAGGACGGGGGATTTCCCGCCTCTTCGTGCTCCCCAGCAAAGGCAAGCGAATTCGCGGGTGCAACCCGCCCCCCCTCAAGAAGCTTCCGGTGATTTTGCTGGCCAAAGCTCTCCATCCCCCCCTGGATTCTGGAGACAACCAACAGCGCAAAACAACAACCCCGATCTGTTCTCAGCGGATGAACTGATGGAAATTTTCGTCAACATGTCCGGTGCTCTTCGTAAGTGCCGCAATAAGCCCGAACAGATCCAAGTGCTCGGTAAGTTCATCATCCAGTATGGCGTCTAAACCGCTAACTATCGTCACCTGGAATGCTTGCTCTGTAAGAGCAAAAGAGATTGAGCTTGCCGACTTCCTCCGCAAGCACAGCATCGACGTGGGCCTTCTAACCGAGACCCATCTAAAGTCCGGCGACAGCTTCTGGTTGCCTGACCACAACATTATCCGGCTTGATCGCACCAGCTCCAGGGGGGGTGGTGTTGCAGTCGTCGTCAAGAAAGGAATAAAATACCACACATTGTCCCATATCCGCACCTCTATCATCGAGGCCCTTGGTGTGGAGGTGGAGTCGTCGACTGGATACGTCCAGTTCATCGCCGTCTACTGCCCTCGACAGTGTGCCGCCAGCAGTGGACTAGCGGCAAAATTTAAGAAGGACCTGTCCACCATCACCCGTACCGGTTCCCGCTTCGTTGTTGGAGGAGATCTGAATGCTCGTCATGAGGCATGGCGGAACTACCAGCAGAACCAGAACGGTCGTCTGCTGTTCGACCATTCGCAGCATGGGCTGTACTCCATTTGGTTCTCGGACGAGCCAACATTCATCTCACCGGCAGGCAACCCATCGACGCTAGACCTGTTTCTTTCAAATACCGGCTTGTCCAAGCCGGTAGCCTTAAACGAACTCAGCTCCGACCATCAACCAGTGGTGGCTGAACTGGGATACAACGTAGCTGCTGCTCCAAGCCTGCGCAAGGACTACCATCGCGTAAACTGGGCCCAGTTTGGACGCGTGGTAGACAGGCACATCATCGACAACCCGCCGCTTCACTCCGTGGAGGACATCGACCGAGCGTTGGAAGTACTCCACCATGATGATGATGATGGTCCCACCTCTTACCCCTACAAAGGTTTGAGCTGGACGATTTATCTTTAAGATAATTAAATATAAACATTTTAACCAGGTTAGCAAACAAAAACGAGCTGGTTACAGTTACAGATATAAATTCCCTCTAGACTTTACAGTTGCTTCACAGCAATATACATAAATGTGAAAAAGCTTAGGCGTCCACCTCTTAGTTCGCCTTTTTGTCCACCTAGAATATTCATAAGTATTACAAGCAATCAAGAGTTAATGAACAATCAACAAAGCATCCTATACACTAGCAACCCCGCAATGATGCTATTATAATTTTCAGCAATGTCAGGAATGCTCACGAACCCCCGACATTCAGCCAGAAAACTTAATACTAACTCAAAGTATCTTCCAAATAAGCTTCAAAGTTGCATTTTTTTTATCAAATGTTAAATTCAGTCCTCTATATCCGTAATACGCGCGCGAGGCTCAAACCTTTGTAGACTACTACTTTTTTTTTTTTTAACTACTACTTTAATTCAAATATAAAAAAAAATCCATCATCACCATCGTGGCGAACAAAATAGTTTTTGCAGTGCTACAATAATTATTAAAAAGTCGTTATGACAGCTATCCATACAAAATAATCCGTTAAAAATAACTTCTTCAAGATACATAATTTGTCAATTCATAAAAAAAAATCACTGGATAACCGTTCAAAAGACAGTTTTAACGTGTGAAATGCAATGTCTCGCTAATGTTGTTGAACGTTTAATGTGTCTAGGCATCGAATTGAAAACATTTATTCTTTTAAAAAATAATGAATTCTGTGAAGCGCAAGTCAAGAAATGTGGTGTTCTTATTTCATCCGCGTTTCTAGTATTATATCTATGAAAATCACTTCCTCTTTCAATTCGATCACACAAATATCGAGGCAGCAAACCATTTACTACTTTAAAAATGAACACCATAGTCAAATAAACTATTCTTTGCTTCACTGACAGCCATTTTAAAGCGTCCAGCATCAAAGTTGAGGAAGTGAATCTATTACATCGCAAAATCAAACGCATTATTTTATTCTGCAAACGCTGTAATCTCGATATTTGTGTTTCATTGGCTAGAAATAAAATGGATGGGCAAAAGTCTAGATGAGGAGAGATGATTGATTTGTATAGCTGTATTTTACTGGCAATAGTTAAATCGTTTTTCAGTCGACATAGAATTCCATACTTCTTGGCAATTTTCTTGATGACATTGTCAATGTGAGAGTTGAACTTAAGTTTGTCATCAATAATCACGCCAAGATATTTAATCTCCCGAACGCGATCAATAGCCTCATCATCAATTACCACGGAGACATTATCATTTACTCGGTTCCGCGAAATTACCATGAATTTAGTTTTACTTGTATTTAATTTCAACTGCTTACACTTCAACCATCTACTTAGAGAACGCAAATCTTCATTCAAATGTGAGACGGCAACTTCTAAATCCTTAGCTGCAATGAATAACACAGTATCATCTGCAAAAAGATTAATGTCGCAAAATCGTAAAACGCGTCGCAAATCATTAATATACATAATAAATAAAAGAGGCCCTAATACACTTCCCTGGGGCACTCCAAGGTTATTCCCCACGGGACTGGAAACAGAATCATTAAAAACAGTCCGTTGAGTTCTGTCAGATAAATAGCTTTCAAACCATTTATAAGCAGTACTCGTAATTCCAAAGCGCTTGATTGTACTTAACAGTAAGGGCCTAGAAATTGTTTCAAAAGCGCGTTTCAGATCCAAAAAAACAGCAACAGTCGAATCTTTACGCTCCAAGTTGTCTTTCCACTTTGCTAACACCAAATTCAACGCAGTTTCACAGGAACCTTCCCGATATCCTGATTGTTCTGGTATCAACAAAGAGTTGCTATTCAAATACTCCAACAGCTGGCCTTTAACAACAAGTTCTAAAATTTTCTCTAATGTGTGCAACATGTTGATGGGACGAAACTCTTCGGCTTTAATCGTTCCAGCAACTTTTTGAATAGGAACCACTAAGGATTCCTTCCAAATTTGTGGCACATGTCCAGTCTGCAAAGATTCATTAATAAGGTCCAGCAAGATGTGGCCAATGACATGAAAGCAATCTTGAATAACTCTAGAATTAACATTATCTACTCCAGCCGATTTTCCTAATGAAAAGCAAATAACTCTAAGTTCATCTAAAGTAATTTGGTGAAAACCTTCAAATCTACAACTACTATTAACTGGCTGTTTTATTTCGTCAGGTTCATCGACCAATTCAATGGATTGATTAATCAATGAAACACTTTCGACAAAATAATCATTAAACATAGATGCAATTACTGGTTCTGACTGTTCTAATGTGCCATTAAAAGTTATGGACCGCGGTTTGCAATTACTAGGTTTTAATAAAGATTTCAAAATTTTCCATAACTCTTTGCTGTTGTTTTGATGCTGATCAATCTTCCTCTGGACATATTCACAACGAGTTTGTTTTATCGATTGTGAATATTTATTACGCGCGATTGTGTACCTATTCCAATGATTATCATTATTTGATCTGCAAAACTTTTTGTACCATTTGTCCCTCTTACGTTTAAGACGCAAAAGTTCCAAATTGTACCAGCTGTTCGAGTTTTTCAAAGAAACAAACTTTTGCTCAACTAATTGATTGGTACACGTTTTCAAAGTGTTAGTTAGAACAGCTGCAGATTCATCTAAATTACCGGCCGCGAATGGAAAATCCACGCTTCTCTCAACAAGATTTGAAACAGCCTGTTTCGAATATTTCCTCCAGCACTTCAATTTGACTAAGTCATCGTTATTATTGATATTATCTAATACATTAATCACTAAGGTCTCATGATCGGTTATTTTCAAATCAGCATCCGGAACTGAACAAATGGAATCAAAATTGGAATAAACGTGGTCAATTAAAGTTCTACTGTGCCTGGAAATACGCGTATACTCATCTACCGTTTGTTTTAAATTGAAAAAATCAGCTAAACGCTTCAAATGATTCGAATTATGGTTGTCACGCCAATTAATATTAAAATCACCAGCTAATATATTTAATTTACTTGAATCAAGGAATGTCTCTAGCCAGTTCTCTAAAACATCAACAAAACGCTGGTCACTAGAACTGGGAGAATGATACAAAACACCATAATTACCCATCTTCATGCCACGCACAACTGTAATGCCCAAGAACCAGTTACCATCGATAACTTCGTTGATTCGAAGGTCGAATTGAATTGATTCTTTGACATAAATAGCAACACCGCCAGTGTGTCTAGAATGTGATAAACAAGCAGCAACAATATATCCCGGAATACTATACTGGTCAAAAGCTTCAGTTTCTACAATATGAGTTTCAGCTAATAAAACTAAAAGTGGACGTTTTTCCTCAACAATCTGACGTAATGCTACGTAGTTTGTTGACAACCCCGCAATATTCAAATATAAAAAATCAAATTGATTCACATTCCTGGAACTTGGCTGCTATTTATTGAAACGCAAGCTGCTTTTCTTCTGTTCAAAAAGTCTTTTATAGAGCAAACATTCAGGACTAAATGCGGCATGGTTGACGTCCAAGTTCATTTTACGTTCTTTATTCATTTTCAAACAATTAACACATTTCAATACAGTTGACGTACACTCCGATGTTTTGTGTTGTTGGCTGCACCTAGAGCATCTCTCACAATTTTTGCAATCCATGCTCTTGTGCCCAAATTCTCCACATTTGAAACACCTCAATACATTAATCGCGGGAACTATAGAGCACCGATGAAACCCTACATTTACTTTTTTCGCGCATAACAAACATTTATACGTATCGAAATCGACTTCAATCACAACACTGAACTTGTTGTACGTGAAGCGTGGATTTTCAAACATGTTAACTACTTTTACATCATTTATAGCGATGTCTTCATTTTGACTTTTTAAATAGTCAATGAAGACATCGGAGGAATACTGATCGCTCATGCCCACTATTTTCAATCTCGGCACCGAAAGACATAACCGTGGCTGATGAGGCGTGCGTCCGACGAGTTCCAGTGAGGGGTAAGTTTATTGCCATTGATTCCCACACCCAACTCTTAATTCGCCTGAGAAATGTTCGTAGACGCCAGTTTCAGAGGACTGGAGCTCTAGCGAGGAAACGTGAAATGGCCAATCTGAACAAGGAGATTGCTTCCAGAATGGTCTCACTCCGGAACGAAAGTTTCGGGCGGCTTGTCCAGAATCTGGACGACCGCTCCAGACCATTCTGGAAAGTTGCCAAGGTCTTAAAGACGCACCCTAAACCCATTCCGCCACTAAAAGATGAAAATGATGACGATCGGCTCATAATCACCCCTCAGGAGAAAGCAAATGCGATTGGTGAGCATATTGCCAAATCGCACTTACTTGGCTCCAACATCCAAAGTCCGCTCGAAGTTCAGGTTGAGCAATGCGTACTCAACCTTGATTCCTCCCCTTGTGCCATCCCTCCGGAGGATAGAATCACAGTGGAACAGATTTGCTCAGCGCTGAAATGCACCAAAAACATGAAGGCCCCCGGGTTTGACGGAATATTCAACCTAGTGTTGAAAAATCTCAGCATGAAGGTTCACTCTCTGCTGGCTGCTGTCTTCAACAGATGCTTGGAACTGCACTACTTTCCAAGTATCTGGAAGACAGCGAAAATCATACCTATTCGCAAACCCGGGAAGGACCCAACGCTAGCTTCAAGCTACAGACCAATCAGCCTCCTTTCAGCGCTGAGCAAATTGTTCGAGAAACTCATTCTCAATCGTTTGCTCAAGTTTGTCGAGGAAAATAACATTCTCCTTCCGGAACAGTTTGGGTTCAGAAAGGGGCACTCCACCAATCACCAGCTAGTGCGGGTGATGAATAACATCCGAAGTAACAAAGCTGTATCCAAGTCCACAGCCATGGCATTGTTAGACGTTGAGAAAGCGTTTGATAATGTCTGGCACAATGGGCTTGTATACAAGCTTTGTAACTTCAACTTTCCATTACATCTGGTTAAAATCACCCGTAGCTACCTCCAGCAAAGGTCGTTTAAGGTATCGTTGAATGGTTGTCTTTCCGACACGTTTTCCATCCCAGCAGGAGTCCCGCAAGGTAGTCTGCTGGGACCCTTGCTTTACAGCATTTACACTTCCGACATTCCTCCCCTTGGAGACGGTTGCGTGTTTTTCCTGTTCGCAGATGATACCGCAATAGCCGTCAAAGGAAGGATGCCTCGCGAAATAACGAACAAACTTCAACGATGCCTTAACGCCTTTGCTGATTATGCCACCACGTGGAAAATCAAAATCAATGCTTCCAAAACACAAACAATCATGTTCCTCCATCGGCAATCACCCAAACTAAAAACGGCTCCCTCTTGTACTGTAATCATGGATGGCACAAGGGTTGAGTGGTCCGCCGAAGTAACCTATCTCGGGATGTTGTTTGACGAAAAGCTCCTATTCCGCTCGCATGTGGAGAAAACCGTAGTCAAGTGTTCCGCCTTGGTTAGGAGTCTGTATCCGCTGATTTGCCGCAGATCCCGCCTCTCAAGGGTGAACAAACTGGCCGTCTACAAACAAATCGTAGCACCTGCGATCCTCTACGCAGCTCCGGTGTGGGAATCATGTGCACAGACTCACAGGAACAAAATTCAGGTCGCTCAGAATAGAGTGCTGAGGATGGTTCTTGATCGTCCTTTCGACACTAGAATAACAAATTTACATGAAGAGGCAGGCATTGCCAAAATAGATTCCAAAATTAACGAAATTAAGACTAAATTTGCACAAAAATGTAATTTATCAGAACATGCTTTGATAAGCAATTTGTATATAGTAGGTTAGGTGTATATAGTAGTTGTAGGTTAGTTGTAGTTGTAAATAGTAGTTATAAGTAGTCTCCTTTTTCCAATTCAAATCAAACCAATCCCACCAAGGTGGTCATACTTTAAAATAGGCCTGATAGGACTAGGAACTGTAAATAATAATTGAAATCTCAAATGTACCAAAGTTGAAAAGACGAATCTGTGTCACTTAACAAATTCATACATGTAAACCACACAATCACAAGAAATAAAGATCATTTAAATGCAAAAAAAAAAAATAACCATCGTCCCAAACTCCCTTCACTCCATTTATTTTGCCAGCTGGCGAGTGACTGTTGACGATAAATGAAGAAAAATTCGTCGTAGGCGATTTGTCGATCGTAAATATCGCCTTCCATAGCGCCCACCTTTGCAAGCGAGTCCGCCTTCGGAATCGAGCAATGAGAGGGGACCCATGCAAAGGTGATGACAAAAGATCTTAAAGATAAAGCACTTGGAAGCTCTCGTATTTTCATGAGAAAATACGAGGAGTGCTTTACCGGCCTCATGGAGCGAATAGCCTCGACAGAACTGAGACTATCCGTAAAAATAAAATAATGATCTGGTGCAAGTGAGGCGATCGTTTCTAGCGTATAATGTATTGCCGCCAGTTCAGCAACATATACGGAACAAGGAGCATGAAGCATTCGAGAGGCGCTATGAGATTCGTTATAAATACCAAAACCAGCGGACGCCTCTATTAGTGATCCATCTGTGAAGAACGATCTTGCGGAATCAACTTGGCCAAACTTTGCAGCGAAAATTGACGGAGCAATCATGGAACGATGATGCTCTGGGATTCCGTGTATCTCTTGCGTCATGGATAAATCAAAATGAACAGAATTGTCGAAGTCGGAGAAGCAAACACGATAGGGATTACGCCGCGAAGGGCTGACATCCTGTGTTATGTACACGTAGTACAATGACATAAAACGAGTTTGAGGGTTTAGCTCAAGAAGCTTCTCAAAGTTTGCAATCACCAGTGGGTTCATAATTTCACAACGGGTGAGGAGCCTGAGGGACAATTCCTAAAACCGATCAGATAGTGGCAACATGCCCGCTAACACTTCGAGACTCATCGTATGAGTCGAGTGCATGCATCCTAACGCGATACGAAGACAGCGATACTGGATCCGTTCCAGTTTGATGATGTGCGTCTTAGCCGCCGACCGGAAGCAAAAACTACCGTACTCTAAAACCGATAAAATCGTTGTCCGGTACAACGTTAGAAGATCTTGCGGATGGGCTCCCCACCACGTTCCGGTAATTGTTCGGAGAAAATTGATCCTTTGTTGGCATTTCCGCTTCAGATACTCAATGTGGGATCTCCAGGTGCATTTTGAATCGAACCAGACCCCAAGATATTTGAAGGACATAGAATGAGTGATCGGTTTACCCAAAAGTTGAAGCTTTGGTTGTGCTGGGCTATGTTTCCTAGAAAAAACGACCAACTCAGTTTTCTCCGTGGAGAATTCGATACCTAGCTGGATAGCCCAAGTAGACAAATTGTCTAAGGTATCCTGTAAGGGTCCTTGCAGGTCGGCCTCTCTGGGTCCTGTCATAGACACTACTCCGTCATCTGCAAGTTGTCTCAACGTGCAGTTGTCCCTTAGACAATTGTCAATTTCTCTGACGTAGAGATTATACAGAAGGGGGCTTAAACATGAGCCCTGGGGGAGACCCATGTAGCTAAATCGTGAAGCTGTAGAGTTTCCATGAGAAAAGCTCATATGTTTCTCTGACAGCAAATTGTACAAAAAGTTATTAATTAATGGAGAAAGGCCACAAGCGTGGAGTTTGTCTGAAAGGACTTCAACCGATACTGAATCAAAAGCCCCCTTAATATCCAAGAAGACAGAAGCCATTTGCTCTTTATTAGCAAAAGCCAACTGAATTTCAGTGGAAAGCAACGCGAGACAGTCGTTCGTTCCCTTGCCCCTACGGAAACCAAATTGAGTATCTGAGAGTAGGTGGTTCAACTCAACCCATTTATCCAGGCGAAAAAGGATCAGGTTTTCCAGGCTTTTTAATGGCTATAACTCTCACCCGCCTCCAATCATCCGGAACACTATTAAGCTCCAGGAAACTTTTCCATGATCTCAGAACTTAAAAAGATTTCACTAAATTTAGCTCATGATTCATCTGACATATATTTTTCTTAACAAAATATAATAATAATACCAAAGAAACATTCAAAGTCAGGACAGTGTTTTAGTGAAAAAAGTTAACGGAACATTAGTGTCAACCGAAGCATAAGCGTTATTAATCATTCAGCCCATACTGTCAAGTACGAGCTGCGAGGTGTATGAAATGTAGTTGTTATATAGCTTTTTCAGGTGCGTGGAAAAAGATTTACCGAAGCAGTTCAATGAAACTCTACAAAGTTCACTGAAGTTCGATGAGCTTCTACAAAGTTAGGTGAACTTAAATAAAACCTGCACTCCAAAACCATTTGCTGAACTTTTAAAAAGTTCCCTGAAGTTCCGCGAAGTTTTTTGAAGTACTACAAAATTCCTCACAACTAGGATAGCAGTTCGCACAGCACAGCAAAACATTAATTTTTATATCACATCAAAGTGGATGCACTTCAATCGTGTCAAAAATATGGTGCAATATTTCTTGCCAAAAACGACAAAAGTATCATTTATACAGTGCATGAACTGATATTACGCTGCTTTTACTGCATTTTTTATTTTTGCGGCCATAAAAATTACATGAGATTTTTGACATGATTGAAGTGCATCCCCTTGGCAGCACCAGTAAATAAACAGAGGAAGTGGTAGAGACTGATAAAGCATGCAAAAACGAAGCCCAGCATCCTCGGCAGAAATGGTTTGCGGATCTGTCGAGATTCGATGCGTTGCAAGCAAAAAAAAGGAAACCTATTTAGATCTCCATTGTAATATTTGTTTAGTCCTTCGGCTACGCAGAGCTTTCAAAGATATTGAGCTTACTAAATAAACATTTTGGAAAACATGGTTTTTTATTCAGATACTGACCCATTGAGTGTGACAGATATGTTTGATTCATCCAAAAATTTACAATCCAGTTTTCTTATTTCTCATCATATTGTCAGGATGACTACTACTTGGGATGAACACATCATGCTTTTTTCCTAAATATATTTGAACAGTTCTCAAATTTAAGTACATGTTTGAATAAACTGTTATCGGCTACAGATTGAAAGGCTGAAAAGACTGCTGGATGAAGTGACACGAAACAATTTCAACAACGAAGATATTGTTTAAAAGGCCCTCCAAACTATTGCTTCTCTGCCAGCTACAAAGTACCTATTATATTATAATGGTTTTAATTTGATCAACCAACTCATTCTGTACTGGCTCTTTGAAGTTTATATGGGAATTACTATAAGAAAAGTGTGCTTTTTGTCCTCATCGTTCTAGCCCTACACCATAATGATTTACGGAAAAAGTTGTCCATCGGAGCCCCCCTTCCATTACGTGAAATTTTCCCAGCTACAATTAATTTGCAAGTTCATTCGATTTAGCGTGACATAATTAACGCATGGGCCCTTTCAGAACAACGCTGCATCTTTTCCTTATGACATAATAGCCTGGATTGTTTGTCCTATTATTCCAATGTTGTGTGCTGAGTAGTAAATGGAGCACGTCAGAAGAACATCATCTTCCTTATCAATTAATAACTAATTATCCTAATGTTCAATTTTTTAATTCCCACATAAAGTTCAAAGGGCCAAGTGCAGGAGTTCCCATCCTAATAAAATCAAATTTTGTGAGCATGACCAAGACCTGATTTGAAATCGTTTGAACTTAGTGGATCAAAATCAAAATTTTGAACCATGGAAATTCCATGCGCATAGATCGGTAACAAATAACCACGCCGGAAATTGGTTCGTAATCGTTTAACTCATCTTCCGCTTGAAATACTTCTATAAAACCACAATCTCTCTACCCTCAAAAACTGAATACCAACTGGTTCAAATCAATCAGCTGTACCTCAGCACCACGAAAATGTGACAGGACTACTCGATCAACAGTTCTCCGTTGTTTTCTTTATCGCCAACCAGCCACGTTTAGCATGCACGCAGGACGTAGGTACTCTGCCAATCTCCCTGGAGCTCGCTGAGTTTTAGCTCATGAGACACAGCACGTGTGACACACACGGATGAGGCACGTAGGAATAAAAAAGCAACGCGAAATAATTCGCCTCGAAATGTACCAGGCACCTACGATCTGATAGAAAGCGTGTCTCTATCACGCGGGATGGATGCACGTGTACATTAACTCTGGTTCAATTACACCTTTATTTTCGGAAAATTCAAAGATTAACTTTGTGTTATATGCTCCTGCATCCCGTTCAAATATTTAATAATACTACAAGAAACTAACTGTTTCCCCGCAGTAATAAAACAAACCAGCAACCACAATCAACGGTTCCGCTCAAAACTCATTTCCAAACTTCTAACCACTTTCTTCATTTCTCCGCCTGCACCAACGCGGCCAAAGCGACCGTTGCCGAGGTGAAAGCTAATTATGACATACCCCGATGCTACTAGGAAAAAGAAAACCCACTATGTCGTGGAAAGGGCGGGCGAGAAACGATTAACAAAACTTTTATCTCGAGAATCTCCTCTCCTCTGCTGCTCCAACCAAGAGATCAGTCAGTTTTTGCGTGTAACATCATTTCAACAGCAGAAGCAGCCGGCAACTTCCTGATTTATCGATAGTAGTTAATTAGAATTTATTCATCAGCATCCCGAAGCCAAAACCTGGACTTTTCCGGAAGAGGGAAAAAGTTTCCAACTCGAGTTTGAAGCTCAGCGCTCGCCCAAGTGGAAGAAAAAACAAATTAACTCGTTTGTGGGTTAACAGTGGAGCTGCTGCTGATGAGCATAGTTAGATAGAGAAACTTTCCTTTCCCCCCTCTCCTGACTCGACCCTGTCGATTTGTGACGATGGGAAAGTGCTATCTATGCTTCGTGGAGTTTTTGTTTGAGGTCAGGAAGTTTTAGAGGGGAAATTTAATTAACATTGTTTGGATTATACCGAGATTGTGTCTGTGGATGTCGATATCATTTGTCACAGATGCGAGTGTGCAATCTGGTTAGTATAGTTTTATTTTTGCCAAGGTTTCCCAAACTTTTATATTGATGGATATTAGACTAAGTGGACTGATTTTTCGTTTAGCATGAAGTTTTTTTTTTATCGAGTCGTTTGCTTCGGGTTAAATTAAATACAAAATTTAGAACCATAGAAGAATAGAAAAATATGAAAACATAATACAAATCAAGGCGACTGGTAATTGTATCCTACCCACCAGCTTTATTACCACTAAGGAGTCTCCTATAAAGTTAATTGTCCTCCTCCCCAGCACACAGGATGCAACCAATTGCTGCCAAACTACTCTATCAGGCACGTTGCTCAGTTACCTTCTGGAGGATCACTTGTGTGTATGTGTGTGTGTTGCTCAAATTTATAGTACCCACTTGCAATCATGGCAACACGCTGCAACAACAGTAGATAGCATCTCGAGTGCTGTTGACTGTGCTTTCTTTAACGATTTCGCTCGCTTTTCTGCCGCTGTCTCCGAGTTGCTTCATCTCGTATCGTCGTCGTATCTACACATTGTTGTCAGTCAAAGAGTGCCTTGCCATCCTGAACTCACTCCTCCGCACCTGCTCGTTTCGATGCCAACAGTCTTCAACCAGTTGAAGATCCACCTACATCTCCTTGGCAGGATGGAAAAGTTGCCAACAATATATCCACTTCAACGTGATGTGAATAAATATTTTTGCCCAGCAGCGAGCAACGTACCTACCGAATGAGATGGGAAGCATTTTTGAACCAACTGTATTTCAATGTCACCGAGCTGCACGTTTGCCGTCGTCGTCTTTGCTGGAAAGTCTGCTGGTTATTTGTTAAGATCTCGGAGAAACTATACTGGGAGGGAATGGTAAGAACTGGATATCTACTGCTACATTCTTCTGCACTATGCTTCAATGGCTTTGTGGACGGTGCATGCAATAGGAGACTTAATTGTTATTTTTTAAGGACTTTGATCAAATTAAAGTAAATTACACTAGTTTACAGCATTTTTGAACTCGGTAAGGTGATGATCATTTCCAATACAAAATCCTACGCTGAATTCAATGCCGTGGTCAGAAAAAATTAAAATAGAGTCATTTTTGAGATATACAAAAATTTTGATTTTTTAAATTTTGGACAAAAGTACGATTACTAAAATGTTAATATCTTTGGAGCTAGTGCACCAATTTTAAATCTTTATTTATGAAAGTGAAGCTAAATAAATTTTCTATCGTTCACAAGAATATTATGTCTTAATTAAAAACTTAATTTTGAAGTCATTTAAAAATTTACAGCATTTTTTTATTTTTCCTGCGAATTTTCCATAAAAATCTTGTTTTAATCAACATTTTTAATGGGATAAAAAGATTCAAAGAATCATTCCATAATTTATTCTTAAAGTCCATTAAAAACCGGAGAAAATGAGCCTTTAATGGATGAAATCGGTTGGAAACAGTCGAAGTTATGAGCATTTTTGTAAAACACTTAAACATTTTGCTGAAATACAACAGCTTTAGAGTTCCTTTTCTAGGTGTCGTTGTAAGCATCCAAATCGCATGTAAAGTTTTCATGGGAGATTCTTTTTTCTACATATCAATTTGATTAAGGCATATCAGGATTTAAAACCGAGTTGATACAAAAGAAATTTATTTAGGTTTTATTAAAAATGATTGAGAATCGAATGACTTTGTCTTCGATGTTTTGAACTTGTTTCTCGAATCAGAAACCAACAATAGTCACCCATCATTGCTTCATCCCAAAACCCTTGGTAACGACGTTCCATCATCTTCATTTGTTGGTGAAAACGTTCGCCGTGATCATCACTCTCGTCACCAAGATTTTCCGGGAAAAAATCCATGTGAGAATGTAGGAAATGTATCTTCAAAGACATATTCACACCTGTGTTCAGTGAAATAAAAGGATTTGAAATTAATTATATGTAACAAACACAATATTTTTGATTTATACCTATTTTCTCATAATTTTTGAGCAATTCATCGATGGCTTCCTCATAATCTGGGCTTCTGAAATTTCCTAAAAAGGTTGTGACAACACGCTGGAACGATTTCCACGCTTCTTCCTCATCTGGTGTCAAAACTGTATTGAATGCGGAATCATTGAGCAGTTTTTTGATCTGTGGGCCAACAAATACACCTTCGTTTATCTTTGCGTCAGATAAATTTGGAAATACTGATTTCAACTACTGGAATGCCGGCCCTTCTTTTTGCAACTCTTTTACGAAATTTTTGAATAGCCCAAGTTTTATATGTAGTGGTGGAAGTATTATGCGTTCTTTTACCACAAGAGGATCATTTTTAACGTTGTCTTTACCAATTGTGAAATTATCCCGTTTTGGCCAATCTTTTCGGACGTAGTGTTCCTTACGAGCTCGACTGTCCCATTTACACAAAAAAACACATATATTTTGTGTATCCCTGTTGCAATCCAGTCAACATGGCAACCACTTTAAGATCGGAACAAATTTTCCAATTGTGTTGATTGTAATTTATCAAATTGAGCAAAAGAGCCATTGATTCATACGTTTCCTTCATATTAACGGCATGAGCTAATGGAATAGAAGGTTTCTCATTCCCTTGATGCAGTAAAACGGCTTTCAAGCTCAACTTGCTGCTATCGATGAATAAACGCCATTCAGCTGGATCATATGGCTCACCAAACTCTTCAAACAAGCCGTTTACGTCATGGCAAAAACATGCCTTGTCCTTTGTAGAATAATATTTGTCAAATTTCTTGTGACGATTCCTGTGACAAGAAATTTTGACCTCCTTGCTCAGCATGTTGTGTTCTTTCAAGCGTGATGCCAGCAATTCGGATTTCTCCTTCAATAAGTCGAGATCTCGCACCAAATCATTAAATTCGGATTGTGTAAACAGTTTTGGGTTTCTTTCCAATTCCACCTCGAAGTCTTCCTCGCATTCCTCCTTGAATTCCTCCTCACTTTTTGTAACGGTCGATTCAACAGAGGGCGCTCGTTTCCGCTTTGGATAAACAGGATACGGGACCGAACTTGAATGTGGAACAGGTTTTGTCATAGAAGCCACTTGTGGATACTCAACTGTTTTGTGACGTCCTTGTTGCTTAACTTTTGTCAAGCAGAAATAACAATCCGTTGCATGACAAAACGGTCGACGCCATATGGTGGGCATGTCAAAGGACAAATAGCGACTGACAGATAACAAATAAGTGAATTAGTAAGTAAGACATTAACACTTATCAAAAATAGATGAAGTAAGATAATGTCGATCAGGAAAGAACAAAGCACTACCATGCTGTACATAAATTGTTTATATGAAAGTTATTCAAAACATCAATTTACCTTGCGCCTGACATCCACCTAGCCAAGCACGTTTTGCACGAACTACATAATACTTTTGGAATCCACGGTTTGTCAAAGTCTTCAGGATCAATTTTAAAATAAAGCCTGTATGCAGTTTGCAACGAAGCAGTGAAATTGACCGATTTTGTAAATATATAGTTGCCACACGCCTAACAAAACTTTTGAGGATCATTTTTACACTTGAATTCACGTTTTGTCGTATACATCGTAAAGCAATGTTAAAGAAAGAAAGCTGTCAAATTGAGTTGGTTGCGTTAGGTTCTCGCCGAGCGGTCTTACAAACACTAGCGTAAATTATATTGTTGAAAATATCCCATTTAATTTTGCGTGACAGCTGGTAGTGTTAGTGAAATGCACCGTATGCGTACACGTCCGCAGAAAGGCTTACTGGAAGTGGTGCATGAACCTAGGAGCGGGACAACGGCCAAATCAATTTCCATGATTTTACAAAAAAATTCATAACTTCGACAATTTCCGACCGATTTCATCCATTAAAGGCTCATTTTCTCCAGTTTTTAATGGACTTTAAGAATAAATTATGGAATGATTTTTTGAATCTTTTTATCCCATTAAAAATGTTGATTAAAACAAGATTTTTATGGAAAATTCGCAGGAAAAATTAAAAAAAATGCTGTAAATTTTTAAATGACTTCAAAATTAAATTTTTAATTAAGACATAATATTCTAGTGAACGATAGCAAATTTATTTAGCTTCACTTTCATAAATAAAGATTTAAAATTGGTGCACTAGCTCCAAAGATATTAACATTTTAGTAATCGTACTTTTGTCCAAAATTCAAAAAATCAAAATTTTTGTATATCTCAAAAATGACTCTATTTTAATTTTTTCTGACCACGGCATTGAATTCAGCGTAGGATTTTGTATTAGAAACGTTGGTCAACCACTAAAGTTCACACTTTTTATGTTGTTTTATAAACTAGTGTTATTGATGCAATGCTGCAGTTTAAAATTGCTTGTTCAATGTGTTTTTGAGATTTATATAATTTCAAAACAGTTGATCAGCACCGTACTGAACAAGTAGCGAAAGTGGCATTTGCAGGGTGAAGCCTCTCAGCCAAGGTTTTTTGTTTTGATCGTTATTTTATTTGATAAGGCTCAATCGAATCAACTTTACAGAGCCGCGGATTCTTGTTCACTATACAAAACATCTTAAAACTGTAGTCAAAAGGTACAACACAATAAACACTTTATCTTCCGCTATCCAAAAATCCTCCTAAATCAGAACGGGAGCCTCTTTGCCAACAAGGGGCAGAGCGCTTCAATTGCAGCAATGGACGCAAAACGTGGTTAGCACTCACACCTAGGGGCATCCGACTCTAAACTTTAGTTCTAATATCAATTGAATATTTTTAAATCTGTCATAAGCAGTGTTGGCTAAAATCTAGATCAGAAAATCAAAATCAGCAATCTTTCAAGATCAAGATCACCTAAAATCACACGCACCAATATCACAAGCTATCATCACCACGAAAATCACACGTGATTTTCGACCAATATCAGCCGTGATTTTCGATCCGCAAAATCAACCAGCATCAATATCAACCAAGATCAAAATCATCAAAAATCATAGGATAAGAAGATATGTGATATTCTAGAGTTTGGGCAATTTCGAAATTCAAGTCAACATTCCGGATGAAATTAAAATGGTGGATTTCAACCCTAGATGGCTCCCACAAATCCAAGATGGCAGACCAAAATCCAATATGGCGGCCCCTGGATAGGGAATATGCATCTAAACCCATGCAATATGGGTATCTGCGGAATGGGCTTGGTAAGTGGAAGTGGAAAATTGACATCCGCCACCATTTTGGGATCCAAGATGGCGAACCAAAATCCAATATGGCGGCCTGTGGACAGGGAATATGCATCTAAATCCATGCAATATGGGTATCTGCGAAATGAGCTCGATAAGTGGAAGTGGAAAATTGACATCCACCGCCATTTTGGAATTCAAGATGCTGGAACAAAATCCAATATGGCGGCCTTTGGACAGGGAATATTCATCTAAACCCATGCAATATGGGTATCTACGGAATGGGCTCGATGAGTGGAAATGGACATCCGCCGCCATTTTGGAATCCAATATGGCGGACCAAAATCCAATATGGCGGCCTCTGGACAGGGAATATGCATTTAAACCCATGCAATATAGGTATCTGCGGAATAGGCTCGATGAGTGGAAGTGGAAAATTGACATCCGCCGCAATTTTTTAATCCAATATGGCATACCAAAATCCAATATGGCGGCCTGTTTGTGCAAACGTCCACTACCTGTGCTCCTACCCTACCAGCTGTGTGTTGTATTGTATCCCTATACACTAACAATAAATAGAGTAGTATCTCGAATGCCTCCGCCATGGCAGGACGGTCAAGCAAACTGTGTCTTTTATTCATACATCCGTAAATAAACACAACGTAGGAAAAGTCCTGTCCGTGCGCGATCATAATGGTGCCGAGACCAGCCGTTCGATATCCGCGGGCAACGTTTTATCGAATTTCGATGTGATTGTCCTTTCCGTTGCAATTATGGAGAAACACTTCTTAGTGCATCAGCATCAACTCTGAGGATTCTGCTTCCCTCCCAGCTACAATGGTGTGGCCATCTAGCAGAGCATGTTCGCTTCAATATTTCAATATTCATCCACCGACGAAGAATGAAAAATCGAAATCATTAAATTATTTTAAAACCGTTGGTTTTGGCGGGCCGGTATGTTCGTGCAAGCGACGTTTACCGCCTTTACCCTAAGCATAAAATAATTTATTGCCTAGAAATGTACTATACAAAACGTAAACAAAACATAATTCAATTATCAATACACAACAGCTGTGTAGTGGTACAATCAATAGCGATGGACGTAATCTCGTTGTGGATCTGATCGTTACTACAACGCCGAGGGGCAGTTTATGTTTACCACTTTCAATATTCAAATCTAGTAGAGACCGACGCCGATGGCACACGATCGATCATACCGGCGCCCCAAAACGAATGTTTTGAGTTTATGTATAAAAATGAAATCATACCCCCATGGTGTTTTTTATTTGTCGTTGCTATTGTTCAACGCAACGATCTGGCAACGCTATGGTCCGATGACACTTCGGTCCGACGGGAGGACGCTTCGGTCCGACGGGAGGACGCAGCGGTCTGGCAGTGGACGCAGCGGTCCGGCAGTATACGCAGCGGTCCGGCATTGGACGCAGGGGTCCGGCAGTGGACGCAGTGGTCCGGCAGTGGACGCAGGGGTCCAGCAGTGGACGCAGCGGTCCGGCAGTGGACGCAGGGGTCCGGCAGTGGACGCAGGGGTCCGGCAAAATGACGCAGCGGTCCGATAAAATGACGCAGGTTATACCGCGGGGATGCGGGTGATCCAATAGGGACGTAGACGGTCCGACGTAGACGCTGGGGTTCAACAGACGACTCTAGGCATCCGACATGGACAATGGAAGCCCCGCAGTAATGCTGCTCTCCAAAAGGGAAAGGATATCTAACGGAAATTATCTGCAATCCGACGGGAACAATGGCACTTTCCAATTAAATGCAAATGGCGCACTACTTAGGTATTCAGCATGGAGCAATAACGAATCCTCCATCGGCGGTATCAGCGAGCCGTCTCCGAGCACCAATGTCAATCCTGGTCATGGCACCATTATGATCGCGCACGGAACTTCGTTTCCCTACGTTGTGATATTTTTAATAGATAAAAAACAGACCGACTGTTGGGCCATCCTGCCATGGCGGAGGCATACGAACTATATGTACATTTATTCGTTTGTTTTTACATACGACTGACAAATAATAACACAGTGACAATTATACATGGACAAGTGGTGACATCTATGGACAAGTAGAATTATTATTTTATGCTTAGGGCGGTAAAGGCGGTAAACGTCGCTTGCACGAACACGGCCTTTGAACAGGGAATATTCATCTAAATCCATGCAATATAGGTATCTGCGGAATAGGCTCGATGAGTGGAAGTGGAAAATTGACAACCGCTGCCATATTGGAATTCAAGATGGTGGACCAAAATTCAATATGGCGGCCTCTGGATAGAGAATATGCATCTAAATCCATGCAATATGGGTATCTGCGGAATGGGCTCGATGAGTGGAAGTGGAAAATTGACATCCGCCACCATTTTGGAATCCAAGATGGCAGTCCAAAATCCAATATGGTGTTTCCCGACAGGAAATATTTATCTAAACCCATGCAATATGGGTATCTACGGAATGAGCTCGATGAGTGGAAGTGGAAAATCGATATCCGCCGCCATTTTGGAATACAAGATATTGGACCAAAATTCAATATGGCGGCCTCTGGATAGAGAATATGCATCTAAATCCATGCAATATGGGTATCTGCGGAATGGGCTTGATAAGTGGAAGTGAAAAAATGACAACCACCGCCATTTTGGAATCCAAGATGGCGGACTAAAATCCAATATGGCGTAGATACCCATATTGCATGGGTTTAGATGAATATTCCCTGTCCGAGGCGGCCATATTGGATTTTGGTTCGCCATCTTGAATTCCAAAATGGCGGTAGATGTCGGATTTTTATTTTGACTGTTATTCCAATCTATTGATTTTCGGTTTGGTTTCTGTGACCGCAATATCAGCTAAGGTTATAATCAGCCTTGATTTTCTGCTGTGTGATTTTGCTACTCCCAAGATCAGCTAAGATAAAATCCGCCGTGATTTTCTGTTTGTGATTTTGCTGATCTCAAGATCAGCAGTGATTTTCGACCGTTCCTGATTTTGGATTTTCTTGATTTTTTCCATCACTGGTCATAAGTATTCTTAAGTATTGACGTAGGACTACGTCTTTGATTTCTATATGGGGGTACACTTTGTGAAAACCGAAAATGGAACATGTAACAAATTAAGAAAGATTTTGAACGTTAATAACTCAGCTGCCCCTGGTCCAATTTCAATAATTTTATCACCAATCGATCAGAAATATGGCTACGCATGGATAACAATGCTTCCGAATGTTCAAGAAACTATTGAAAAACTGGTAAATTTCTAGCATTGTTCAAAAGCGTCGAATTAGCTAACAAATCCACCAATTACCTACATGCATATGCTGCTTCCTCAGCACAGTCGTCAGAGAGTAGTAAGTAGACGAAACAAGTTGAAGTGGCATTCGCCTCCGATCCTCGGGCGCGTGCGAATAGGGAGGATGGAATTGCGTAATATTTTGCACACTCATAGCCATTTTCAGAACCAAACGCAAATTCTTCGAGATAACTACCATCCATCGTCTGGCTTGCCGTGGCGGTGAATGACGTATCTCCGGTCTAATTTACGAGGTGTGCTGAAGGTGTGCCTGAAAAATGAGATCCGTGATGCTGTCACCTACACTAAACACGCCAAGCGTAAGCGGCCATGGATGTCCTCTTCAATAAAACGGCCCTTTTCAGGGCCATCAAGCTTACATCAGTAAAGAGTTGGAATAGAATTTATCTGTGCTTGTTTGTCCATATTCAGAACCACAAGCCCCCAACGACCACACAAAATGCTCTCCTGAGTTGTAATCTTGTAACCAAACTTGGAAGCATTGGTTCAAGTGATTTTGATTGATTCTCTTAATCAACTTTCTCTTTGAAAAAAATTACTACAAATTTGGTACGCCTACAATTCAAAAACGGAAAGAGTTGAGATAATATTTAGATAATTGATGAATTAAAAGAACTAAATGCTCTTCACATTTATTCCGTCCACTAGCGGTCCTACGTCAAGCTTCCGTTCGTGCCCTTAGGCACAGACCCTTCTACTTTTTTTAAGTATTTTCAATCCTGGATAATTTTCATCGTAGTGACCGGTTGCTAGTGCAGTTGTTTGTTGTTTTAACTTGGACGATTTATGACTTTTCGGCTCGAATTTAGTGGAATTGATACTAATTTTACACTGTTTTAATTTAAATTATATGTGTAATCATGTTAATTAATGGGTGAGTATTTTAATTTCATCTATGAAATAGTGTAACAAAGTAAAAAAAAATTCAGCTAACCAGGCAGAATATTCATTGGACTGTTTTCAATCATCCGATTCGAATTGCTGATTTATTCTAACTGACTGTTCCATGCGTTACCAACATTAAGATTCCGAAGGCATTAAAGGACGTGAAACTGGAATTATTCTGACCTGTCCAATCAAATCACCAAGGTCTTCGATCAAGAGTTTCCTTCATATTATTTTGCCTGAGAATAGGATGAGTTCTAGACAATGCTCAAGCAGATCAAATAAATCGAAGCTATGCTGCTCATTTGCTAGTGAACCACGATAGTGAAGCGTACCATTTACAGATGCTGCAGCAGGAACTATTGGTTGGGATGGTGGACCTCCCCATAGTGCCACTATTTGAGGAGCATACATTGCTGGATTACGCCGTACTAGCGAGAAAGTTAAGATCCTACTATCCTACTAGGATTCAATAATTTTTTTAAAACTCTACATTGATTTCATGCTTTTAGGTTTCGGATGATGATTGAGGATTGCAAAATATTCGCTTCATTACCATTATGTTCTATAGAGGCAACCAGATGACTCGATGAATAAGAAGTCTGCCAATTTTGTCAAGGGGGGAAACACATTTTAATATTGTGAAATACTAATTTATGCAATTCTCACAATAAAAAGAACATTATTCATTAGCTTGTTTGTATTTTGCAAATATAAATTTTATAATTAATATTTTAACATACCACAACCGTTTCTGAAAGTTTACAGCAGTATTTTCAGACCGTGGAGCATGCTCTGCTCACTGATCTCATATACGCGGTACACGATTTGAAAACCTAGGGCTTTTAGAAGCAATAATTAAACCATTCCAACATTATCAAAAAGGGGATATGCCGTTTCGATCTTGTGCAGACTTGATAATAGTTTAGAACATCGATTCTCAACGTTGCCCCACCGATCAGCTCGGTCTACGTCGCCTAATTCCTTTTATGTGCTTTCCGTTCATTGCGGGTTCGCGAACTCCATGTTGAAAATCGATGGTTTAGAATAAGAGCGTCGAAGGTTCCAAATACTAGAAATTATTCTCCACACATTCGGCGGGAAGCTATGAAATGTGATTCTCGGGTGCGAATGGTGTGGAAAGCCTCCACAACTTCTAATTCAGCTCCGATCAGCCTAAATTACTTCAGTTAGTGTCACACTGTGAATAGCCTAATTTTCACCTATTACACAATGATGGAATTCAAATCAACGAGGAACGGATGGAAGATTCCCACGACTGTCAGCTAGACAGAGTTAGACCATAACGTGAAATGTTTGAGTGCTTGCAGCGTGGCATCATTCAATTTGTTCTCTAAATAGAAGCCATAATCGGGATAACATTCCGTCACTTCATGTAAGGCATTATAATGATTGAATTTCTTGAAAAGAATGGGTACATTAAAAATATTCGCTGAAAAATGCTAGACGATATTAGATAAACAAACAAATTAAATTTGTATAGCAACCCGTGGTAACCTAGATGGTAATAAACTAACGCTAAATATTTCTTAAGTATTTTTAAGTATTTCTAGGTATCTTCGATATCAGTAAGGACTTTATGTGTAGAACGCGAGAAATACAAAGTTTAGAGTGGGATGCCTCTAGACTCACACAATCATCACGAAACGGTTGCTTTCCAAAGTCGACGACGCATCGATCGAAAGATCTGCTGATGAAGAACAATGAGGAGGACCACACAATGGTTGCTGCCGAGTAAGCAGACGATCGCGTGACACACATTGAGAGTGGCCTGCTTCTGTCGACAGCCGAGTGAACACTGACTCAGCCAGGGCTGGAAAATGTCATTTTCAAATGAAAGATCTCACACAATATTTAAGCTGGGTTTAGACAGGGCAAGTCAATTGATCAAGTCAGTTGAATTCAACTGACTTGAACGCGAATTGAACGTGTCTACCATGCCATTCAACTGACTTGATCAACTGACTTGAATTGAAAAAAAGCTGATCCAGGCTCAATTTTTCAAGCCAATTGAATTCAACTGAGTTGATCATTTGACTTGCCTAGTCTAAACCCAGCTTTACAGAGATACTTCTGCCACCATCATCAGATGAGAAAACGTGACAGTGTTGTGATCATCGTAATTACTAGCTCATTTATTGCTATTAATGTTACTTGTACCGAAAAAATCTCAATAAATTATTGACTCTACCGGTTACTTGATTAAATTCATCAAAACATGTCAATCTATCTAGCAGGCCACTTTTCACAAAAGTTGATAAAATTATGTTTTTCCTAGTGTATACAACGAATACACCTTTTCATCGTTGTGTAGGTGCGCACCATGTGCAGTCTGTGTATTGGTATTGGTGTCAGCTTTAGCCTCACATACAGGCTAACCGACGCACGCGGTGTCGACTTGCTGTCATTTGTTGTTTGTTTACCGCGTACGATAAAGGAGTACCGCGACGTCGTAGTAGGGTTGTTTGCTAGAGGTTAGCGATTCGGCGACATATTCCGGCGGTTGAAATCCCACGGGGTGAATCGGAATTTCATCTAGACCACCATCCGTCGGTACCAGGAGACGGGTTCGGCCAAGGACCGTGCGAAATCCGGGCGGCCGCGTTCGGCGAGGACGCCAGCAGCCATTAAGGTGGTGAGGGAAGGGTTCGTCGAAAAATGAACCGTACGATCCCCGGAAGACCGCTGCTGACCTGGATGTGTCGATCGGGACTGCCACACCATCACGACGAAGGACCTGGGATGCAAGCCGTACAAGAAACGCAAGGTTCACGGGCTAACGGAGGCTACAATGAAGAAGAGGCTGCACAGAGACAAACTGATAGTTTTGCGGCAAGCAGGTCAGGAGTTCGTGTTTTCTGATGACAAACTCTTTGTCTTGCGATAGCCGCACAATGTACAAAAAGATCGGCCGTGGGCATCGACGTTGGCCAGTATCCCCCCCCCCCCCCCCCGAAAATGGGAAAATGGGATCGAGAAAAACGTGAAAATCAACGCCGCGTACAACAAGACCGAGGTTCTGGAGAAGGTTGTGGAACCGGCACTTCGGGACCTCTACGGGAGGATCATTACGTTTTTCAACAGGACGGCGCACCGGCTCACACGGCCAATATCGTGAGCGTGGTGTCGGGAGATTTTGACTGATTTTCTCGATAAGACTTTGTGGCCTCCCAGCTCACCGAACCTTAATCTCCTGGACTTTTATGTATGGTCCTACATGCTGGCCAAGCAGAGCGAACAACAAGTGAGCACTATGGACCAATTTAAAAAGCTAATTTTCATGATCTGTGACGAGATGCCGATGGACCAGGTGCGTGCGCGGGAGGAACGTCATACAGCACAAAGGGGGGTGCTCCCAGATAATATTCTCGTAAAGGTTCTTAATAAACATTGCTTTTATATAAATTGATGCCTTGTACTTTCATTTTAATAACACATTATTCGAACTCATTGAACACCCTGACTTGTTTTCATTTTTGGTCATAAAGTAGCGTAGAAAACACTTAAGTTATATGTTCTTTGAGACAAATCGGGCTAAATTTTTCCGAGAAATGCAAATTGGAAATCTGATTTTACATGACGAAATGACGGCTTCGGCATGACAGACTATTTTCGGCAACCCAAATTGAAACACTATTTTCACTGGATTTTTTTACGAAAACACTTCGCTGAATACATGCAAACGATTCTTTATGCTTTCAACTTCAATTTGACTATATTTTTACCACTGAGAAAAAGCAATCTATCAGGGTTTTCTTGAAATGAAACACACGCACTACAAATTGTAGCTGATTTCGAGCTGCCGATAATAGAACAGCAGATTTACATGCAGTTCAAATGGAACGGTTGCCGAAGAAAAACTGGTTGCCGACAATACTCGCTCTCACTAGAGAAGATTGGAGCTTTGTAAAAGCGTTTCAAAACAGTTTTTGACAATTCTTTCGACTGAAATTGTTATAGCAGCTGGGAGCAAAAGATTATAAACAAACCAATACTGCATATGTGTGCGTTCCATAGAGAAAAAGGCTATAGAAAGAAGGTCGCTGCTTAGGTTGCCGAGAATACGTAAATTCCCCTATAATGTATTTTAAAGAGTTTTATATAAGTACGTTAAAAATGAACCTCAGATTCGGAAGGTATGCTATTGTTACACAGCATTGGTGAAGGTTTTGGAGGGTTCAATGAAGATTTTCGAAAAATCACCCGTCCATTCAGCAGGACACCCTACACGGACAGAAAATTGTTTGCATTGAACCAAACAAAACTTTAGTTGTATTTAAACAAACAATTCCGGTTGAAATTATATTGCATTTTGTTGTTTCAATAATACTTATTCATATAAATTCAAAGTAGGATTCTTTTTGTTTTAATAAGCCACTTTTCAACTGCAACTATTGTAAAAATAACTATATTCTATTATTAATCCAACAATAGTTCATTTTAATTTAGCATTTATTTGCTGTGTCCATTCCCCGGGCCATGAATGCAAAAATAACTACCAACCATTCCCTCGTTTTCACCCGGACAAAAGTGTAAACAATAACAAAACTTGTGAACTTCGGGAAATAAGTGCAAAATTTCCGAAAATCTTGAGACTTGAGGTAAGTAAGTATGCTGCAGTTCAAGCTGCAGTTGCTAAATATAATCAATTTTCTGTTTTTTTCCTTGATTTTTTTTTTCGTCGATCTTGTTTTCCGTACTGAGTACCAATGCTCCTGACGCCAGGAAGGCAGCTCCCACACCTGGACCCTACATATCGACCCATCAACTAATTAACCGGGGACCAACGGCTTTACTTCCCTTCCGAAGGATGATCAGTGAAAAAGATTTCAAAACATAAAAAAATGCCATATTATTTCCGGAGTGATTTGAGATTTGGGCGTAATTGCATTTGTAAACAAATACGTCAATCACCGATTTCTCGCGAATAAAAGCTCAATCTCGAAAAGTATTAACACTATGCGGTAGAGGAATGATTCCTCTATCATTTGGTATAGTTTGTTTGTGAGATTGAGCTTTTATTCAAAAGAAATCAGTGATTGACGTGTTTGTTTTCAAAAGCAATTACACCCAAATCTCAAATCACCCCGGATTTTTGAATCAATAAACATATTTTTATTTCTACTGCGTGAATTTTCAGACTTCATAAAATAAATATGATTGAATCAACAAGAAATCTCTTTTAAAAACAAACATATTTTTATTGTTGACCCAGCTGCCAAATTTGACAGCTTACGTCAAAACCATGAAAGCTCTTGTAAATTCGAAAAGATTTTCTTTTTGATTTAACAATCCATGGGTTTTGAGGAACAAAAATACTGGATTGTTGAAACAATAATGATTTCTTTTTGCAGCCAAAACAAAATGAAATTCTTATTGATTTTACGTCAAATATTATTACGTTTAAAATATTTTTTTCTGCGTGTAAAACAAGGAATTTGCATGGTACGTTTAAAATTCTTAGAGGTACGCTATGGTACGCTGTTGGTACACTTTGAAGGTTTAGGGCCACAACAAATATATAAATTTTCAGATTCCCCGTATTTCTGCTTAAAATTGCCAACAAGTCAATTGTATTTCGGTGTCTTCAATGAATTCTCAACCGCCTTCCACAAACTTCAGGAACGTTGTTCCGTTTATGTTGCTGAGCTAGCACGAATCAACTTCGCATTGGGGATGATTTCCAACATGCCCGCAAACCATTACTTCATCTTTTCGGACAGTCTCAGTTCGATTGAGGCTATTCGGTCGATGAAACAAGTTAGGCACTCATCTTATTTCCTTTCAAAGGTAAGGAAGCAGATGAGTTTGCTGGTCGAAAGATCATATATGATTACCTTTGTATGAGTCCCCTCACATTGCTCAATCCCAGGCAATGAGAAGGCAGACTCTCTCGCAAAGGTGGGCGCACAACAAGGCGAGATTTATGATAGAAGAATTTTTCCCATTAGAACGTCAGAGTTCTCTTCTCAGTTGGCAAAACGATTGGACAAGTAATTCTCTTGGGTGGTGGTTACATTCCATTACTCCAAATGTTTCTTCGAGAGCGTGGTTAAAATGTCTGGATGTAAGTCGGGGATTCATTTGCATGATGTCAAGACCTATGTCCAACAACTACTCGCTAGACGCACATCTCTACAGAATAAACGTCGTTGACAGCAATATATGTGTGTGTGTGCAGAACCAGTTATGATGACATCGATCACGCAGTTTGGCATTGTCCGGGTAATGACACCTCCAGAGCACGATTATTGGATACCCTAGTGCCCGAGGTAGACAACTCTTCCGTGAAGTAAGAGATGTATTGGGAACCCGTGATCCCCTCCTTTCCAATCAATTTCCAGTCATTGTGTTCCAGTCTTATTATCCACCTGTTTCTATGCTACTTGCCCCTGTCCAGCCAGCATTTGGTCAACCGTTCGAGAGTAGTATCCGAAAGTGGCTGCAGAAACCTATTTCCAACCTAGCTCCTTCCAATCGAAATTTTTACCCATTAACCTCGAGCCCGTCACGAGTAATTGTTACCCAATACTTACCTAGATTACTGCTGTTAAATTTGTAAATTAAAAAATTATGGATATTTGGCTCCTCAAAGCGTCACACACGACTGAGCCTAGTTAATAATCGAACTAGTTAAAAAATAATAATTTCAGATTTTGAAAATTTTGCTGCAATCTAAGAGCCAAGATTCTCAAACTTGCAAAAATTATAAAATTTTGTAAACTCGTTTTGAGAAAATAAACAAATAGAGTAAGGGGGTATTTGTCGCACCTGCCACTTCTCGATACGCACAATATTACGAATAATGTCATCAATTCAAAACAAAATAAATATTGAAACACTCTCAGCAAGTTAAAAAGTGACGGTGAAGACATATGAAGATATTTTCTTTTAAACTTTATCAACCATAACTTGAAGAAAATAATCTTTTACATCGAACTTACTCCATACCGCACCGCTACCGATACTCGCAAGTATCTGATCAATAACCGGCTCCTTATTTATATCATTCGACAGTCTGTTATTTCAACTCACACGCCTGCAACTTGCTGCAATTTCTTGCTAAGTCAATGTCGGCCAACCACCTATCAAAGGGTGAGACAATGAGGCTTCGTCAGCATCTGGATGTACAGTTTTCGGGTCCGTGACTTTCCCGTTCGTCACGATTTGGAGTCTTCCTTATACGTATGCATTCCCTCCCGGTTCTTGGCTCTCTGAACGAAAGACTTGGACAGATTCAACTTTTTGGCCACATCCCTGACCGAAGCATTGGCATTCCGCTAAAACGCTGATCACTAATTGAACATCCATTCTGACCGCATTTCTCCTTCGGTCCGATGCTCAGAGTTTCGTAGTAACGTTTAATCACACGACTCACGGTTGATTGCACGATTCCGAGTTGTTTTCCGATGTCCCGATGAGAGAGTTGAGGATTCTCCAGGTGCTTGCACAAAATCAATTCGCGACGTTGCTTTTCGGGTGACGCCTTTTTTCCAACTTTCGAAAAACTGATAAAAATACAGTGTAAAAAATACACTCTAAACTACTTATACTCAAATTTTCAAGAGAAAATACCCAATGGGTAATTTTCTACCGTGTTTTTTTCCGTGATGCAATTTGAGGGGGGGACACCCTTTTTGTCCGAAATTTACAAATTGCTACACAAATTAACCGAGTTAGAGCAAGCTTCATCGATATTTTAAATCATTCTACAAGTCTAAATCATTTTCACTAGAACCCTTAAAAAAGCCAAATTGTTGCTTGGGAGTGCTTCCTATATAATGTCCCCTTAAAAATGTTCTAAAAATACCACAGAAAGAAAGTGGAGTGACAAAAACATGCATGTTGCCGCAAACAGGAATGTACTGTAGGAAGATAAGAAGAAGTTTGTTTAGGTACAAGCAAATGGGCGCAAAAGTCGGATCGAATCTTTGTACGTTGCTTCCCTAAAATGAAGAATTTTTTTTTTTATATTTTCAAGCAAATTATCAAAATAGAAACACATTCCTGATCCATCACCCATTCATCCTTCCGTTAGGGATTCCTCCAGATAGCTCAAGATCATTGAGCAAAGTGTCTTTTTCGTTATTGTTACCCAGGCTAGATATGTGAGCAATTGCTCTCGACACACTCACACCAACACCATTGTGCAATCATCTACTCCTACTCTTCCTTGCCGTGGTAGCAACAGCAGCAGCACCAGCAGATCTCCGAGAACGGGAACCTGAAATTTATCTATTATGTCCTCTTCTGGTGATTCTTTTCCCGTCATCTGCTGCACACGATTCGTATATTTCTAGCCATGTGAATACGGACCGAATGTACAATTATTCGCCTGGATGTGAATTTTCCACCACCCTCTCAACCTAAGCCACATAGAACTGGTGCCCGACATTTTTCGATCGTGGCTTGCTACGCTCGTATGCTTGCATGGAGCGGAGTTAGAGGGTATATAGCAATAGGAAAGCACTTCTCCACAGAATCGACTGTGATAACAATGGACCAGATAATGCCGCTGATGGTATTTCTCCGCTTTCACCCGACGACGACGACGGCAACGAAAACGACAACGACGGCGGTTAGCCAAGGGCGTCTGAGGAGTCATTGTCGTCGTCGTCTTCGATTCACACAACAAAAGAAGAAGGCGTCGCTCTTGATGGTGCTGAAAATTTTCTGCACTTGTTCCGGGGTTGCACTTTTGCACGACCTTCTCATTCCGGTTCGCTCCGGATATGGCCGGTAATTGGCCAGGACGGCTTTGAGGTTGGCAGTGAGTGTGTTTGTTTTTTTCCTGTTTCATTTTTCGAGTGTCCACTGCAGCAGGTGCATCTGGGGGCACTGATTGGTTCAAGCAAAAAAGTAGATAATAGATATTTCGGTTTCACCGGAATAAAGAGGCTTTGGACAAAGGAACTTAATTTAGCATGCTGTTGGTTTTTAATTAGGTATAAGAGCAGCTACTGAGAAGATAAATATCACGCGGTTCGACTGACTAAATATATGCACAGCTAACCATTAGGATGGAGGAACAAAAAGTAGAAGGGTCTGTGCCTAGGGGCACGAACGGAAGCTTGACGTAGGACCGCTAGTGGACGGAATAAATGTGAAGAGCATTTAGTTCTTTTAATTCATCAATTATCTATTATCTCAACTCTTTCCGTTTTTGAATTGGGGTTGATGCATATATTATGTCACGTTAAGATTTTGTGACAAGCAATGCATTAGGTAAAGGAAAAACGTCACGATAGGGGGGGGGAGGGGTAATTTTTTGCTCGATTTAGCGTGACATAATTAATGCAGGGGCCCTTGTAGGCGTACCAAATTTGGAGTAATTTTTTTTAAAGAGAAAGTTGATTTAGAGAATCAATTAAAATCACTTGCACCCCTGCTTCCAAGTTTGGTTACAAGAACAACTCTGGAGAGCATTTTGTGTGGTCGTTGGGGGCTTGTGGTTCTGAATATGGACAAACAAGCACAGATAAATTCTATTCTAACTCTTTACTGATGTAAGCTTGATGGCCCTGAAAAGGGCCGTTTTATTGAAGAGGACATCCATGGCCACTTACGCTTGGCGTGTTTAGTATAGGTGACAGTATCACGGACCTCATTTTCCAGGAACACCTTCAGCACACCTCGTAGATCAGACCGGAGATACGTTTGACACCACCACGGCGAGCCAGACGACCGATGGCGGTTATCTCGAAGAACTTTGCGATGACGCTTGGCGCCTCCTTTACCAGACCCTTTCCTCCTTTGCCACGACCAGTCAATTGTTGCTTGTTAGGTGTGAAGCAGTGGACTAGCCACCACCTACCTACTGCTGCTATTGCTGTTCACCACACCGTCCGAATCAAAAATGAGCTAAGGAATTTTGACTTTAAATGATCTATATTTCTTGAATTTGTGTGGTTTACATGTATAACTTATCAAGTGACACACACGCGTCTTTTCAACTTGAGTTCCTTTGAGATTTCAATTATTATTAATTACAGTTCCTAGTCCTATCAGGCCTTTTTTAAGAATGACCACCTTGGTGGGATTGGTTTGTTTTAAATTTGAAAAAGGAGACTACTTATAACTACTATTTACAACTATAACTAACCTATAACTACTATATACACCTAATCTACTATACACAAATTGCTTATCAAAGCATGTTCTGATAAGTTACATTTTTGTGCAAATTTAGTCTTAATTTCGTTAATTCTGGAATCTATTTTGACAATGCCTGCCTCTTCGTGTAAATTTGTTATTCTAGTGTCGAAAGGACGATCAAGAACCATCCTCAGCACTCTATTCTGAGCGACCTGAATTTTGTTCCTGTGAGTCTGTGCACATGATTCCCACACCGGAGCTGCGTAGAGGATCGCAGGTGCTATTATTTGTTTGTAGACAGCCAGCTTGTTTACCCTTGAGAGGCGAGATCTGCGGCAAATCAGCGGATACAGACACCTAACCAAGGCAGAACACTTGAACACGAGCGGAATAGGAGCTTTTCATCGAACAACATCCCGAGATAGGTTACTTCGGCGGACCACTCAACCCTTGTGCCATCCATGATTACAGTACAAGAGGGAGCCGGTTTTAGTTTGGGCGATTGCCGATGAAGGCTTGTGTTTTGAAGGGATTGATTTTAATTTTCCACGTGGTGGCATAATCAGGAAAGGCGTTAAGGCATCGTTGAAGTTTGTTCGTTATTTCGCGAGACATCCTTCCTTTGACGGCTATTGCGGTATCATCTGCGAACAGGAAGAACACGCAACCGTCTTCGAGGGGAGGAATGTCGGAAGTGTAAATGCTGTAAAGCAAGGGGCCCAGCAGACTGCCTTGCGGGACTCCTGCTGGGATGGAAAACGTGTCTGAAGGACAACCATTCAACGATACCTTAAACGACCTTTGCTGGAGGTAGTTACGGGTGATTTTAACCAGATGTAATGGAAAGTTGAAGTTACAAAGCTTGTATACAAGCCCATTGTGCCAGACATTGTCAAACGCCTTTTCAACGTCTAACAAGGCCATGGCTGTGGACTTGGATACAGCTTTGTTACTTCGGATGTTATTCATCATCCGCACTAGCTGGTGATTGGTGGAGTGCCTCTTTCTGAACCCAAACTGTTCCGGAAGGAGAATGTTATTTTCCTCGACAAACTTGAGCAAACGATTGAGAATGAGTTTCTCGAACAATTTGCTCAGCGCTGAAAGGAGGCTGATTGGTCTGTAGCTTGAAGGCAATGTTGGATCCTTACCGGGCTTGCGGATTGGTATGATTTTTGCTACTTTCCAGATTGTTTGAATTGTTTGTGAGTTTTTGCCTGTTTTCATAAAAATAAATCGACAGCTGGTATTTCCCGACGACTTTAAAAATAAATAAAATCAAACAAAATCATCATGCAGTACTAGCTAGGATTTGTTTTACTTCATATTTCACAAAATTGCTTTCGAGTGTTATGACATCGTCTCCCGCAAAGTTTACATTTTTCCCTCTACCAACACATACATCAGGGCTAGATAGATCTCCAGAGGATCTATAGAATCCACGCAATTTCAAAAAACCAAAATGCACAGCATTACGAGAAGAGGTCAGGTTTCGACCAATAGTAGATAGATTTTAATTCTAAACAAGCCAAACGATCGGAAATGTATCTATCAATCTTCTACAATGAACACTTAGTTAATTTTCAATAGGTCACTATTGAAAAATACTAAATGTCCAACTGTTGCAATGGTGATCAAAATTATCACCGAATGTCTGAAAACAGCGCATTCCCTAACACAAACTTAAAAATCGAATTCGATGCGGTCCCACTGAACGGTGCTCATTAAATTACCGTAAGTGGTGGTGTCCAGTCCAGCAGCAGCAGCAGCAGGAGTGCTTTCAACAACAACAACAACAACAACGAAAGGCTGCCTGCAAGCAGCGAGCTGCAGAGCTCATATGAGCAACCATAGAGAAGGAGGAAGAGTCCGATCGCTGGGCTAGGATCGAAATCAGTAGCTCGTCGTGCTCAGCTCAGCATTACTCAGCTATCACTACAAAACGGTCCTTTTCAGGACCACCATAAATTTGTATGTATTGAGTATTATTTGGACATTTGTCAAGGTCATCAGTTCCCGCAAGCAGCTAGCTATCAAGGCTCAACCTGGTCTCTATAGAAGGTGTGGAATTGTAGGCCCGAATGTATTGGTGAGATTAAACATCGTCCGTCCATTTTCCAGAACACGCTGGAAGGAAGTGATGAAAATCCAATAGAATTTGAGAGAAGTGGAAATAATTCGCTTTGGGTGTATATTCAGTCCCCAGAAAGCCAATAAAATCAAATTTGTGAGAACGAGTTCAATCTCTCGAAGTCCCTCCTTTTTTACATGTTCTGCACAAACGATACATTCCGCCCCGCCCCATTCATATAATTCGGAAGGAAATCCTTTGAGGGGTGAATTGAATACACTTTAATACCAAAATGAACAAAACTTAAAAATTCATAAATAAAAAAAAAATTAAAATACACCATTTAAAGTCGGGTAGATGAATCGAAAATACTCAGGTTGACAGTCCCTTGGATTCTCTTCATCAACTTTCTCTTTGAAATAAATACTACAGAATGGATACGCTTTAAAATAAAAAAAACGGAAAGAGTTAAGATAATTGATGATTGATCAATTAAAAGAACTAAATGTTCACATTTGTTCCGTCCACTTGCGGTCCTACGTCAAGCTTCCGTTCGTGCCCCTAGGCACAGACCCTTCTACTTTTTATCAAGTATGACATCTCCATTTCATAGCTTGTAACCAAGAGTGTTGCCGGCTTTCAACGCAATGTCTTTAATCTTAGCTCTTGTGTCTTTTTTCTTCACTAGAAGAATCATAGATCCATCATCAGATACAGCTGTAAAATAGAAAGTTGTTTTATTTAAAAATAAATGCAAAGAAAACAATATTACCATCCGGAGCACAACACAAATAGCTATGACACGTGTCGATGAACATTTTTGTTCGACCCATTTTTAATCCATGATTATCATTCAATAGACGGATCACCAGACCGACAACAGAACGATTACTTCTTAGGAAACTCACCATCAGGCAGGAATTCCTCGACGATATCCGTTCTTGAATCACAAGCCTTGCTCGGCTGACCATATTCCGGATCCTCCGGGGTCTGATAGGTACTGGTTTCGGATCATTTAATTTTTTTTTCGTTTCTCCCGATCGACTGCCGCTCTTCTTTTTTGCACAAACGAAGCATTTTTTATTTGTACAGGGTTGCAATACATCAGTTCTTCGATTAATGTTTACATTTGTTGACAGCTAGAACTCATGAAGCAGCGCTGCCAGTAAATTGGTGAAATAAATTAGCTTATTAAATTTGATTTAAAAAATCACACAATTTATGGTTAAAATAACAATACTATTGTAACATAAAAAGTGATATTGTAACATTAATTTCATCAATATATTAGAGAACAGATAATGTTCTCCCAGAATTTAGTGGCTCCTTGCACATAGCAGATTCTGGCAACGCTGTCAAAATAGGTGATTTATCACACCAATACTAATGTACGATACGCCTATCAGTAGGTGCGGTCCCGTTCATCAGTATACTTTGCGAGTGAAAATTATAGAATTATTTTAAACGCACAAATGTGATTTTCTAGTGATTTTTAGAGAATTTCATGACAAGTGAGTGAAAAAACAATGCTCATTTTGCATGCATTAGAAATCTGGGCGCTGCAGCTGGCAAAATAGTGGTTAAAATAGCCTGAAGAAAAAGTGGTTGGAAGTGAGCTGAAAAAAAAAGAATTGAAAACGAAAAAGAAGACACGCCACAAGTGAAATTGAAAATGTGTACAAAAATCAAGTTTAAAGGAGGACAAATTGCCGAAAAAATAGTCGCAACTGATGTGCTTACGCATTAGACTTACGGAGTAGCAGTACAAACATGTCGTGAAAGGTGAGTGGATAGTTTTAGTTTTGGTGAGTTATAGTGAGTGGATAGTTTTAGTTATCTGCATGTTTTTTCTCCATATCGTATTCCCATGTCTTTTTTTTTTCTTGATTTGTTTTTCGTCGATCTTGTTTTCCGTGCTGAGCACCAATACTACCGACGCCAGGGAGGCAGCTCCCACACCTGGACCCTACCTATAGACCCATCAACTCATGAGCCGGGGACCAACTGCTTTACTTCCCTTCCGAAGGAAGGCGTGATCAGAGATGTTATGCCTCAGAACATCCCGGCGGTGCCGACTGGGATTGAACCCAGGCCTGCTGGGGTGAGAGGTAATCACGCTTACCACTACACCACCTTCGTCGCTTAGTATTCCCATGTCGACTCGCGGTATTTTGAGGGGAAGAAGATGAGAAGAAGAAGGCAGCCATAATAGCTGCCATTCAGGGCTTCCTTTTATAATGTCCTTACAGGCAATGCGCAGTCAAACTTTCTTCGTTTCCCTTACTTTAGCATTCTATGTCCCTCCTTTTTTCTGTATTTTGCTGATGTACACACTTAGATTTTTTTGCCGAGATGGACACCACCGAGCAGCTCGGCATTTTATTTTGCTGGAAATTCAGCAAAAAATATGTTTGTTAGCTGAGATCTCGGCAAAATTCCTGTTTGTTAGCTGAATCTCGGCAAGTTTTTCACTGAGATCCCGCAAAATAAAATGCCGAGCTGCTCGGTGGTGCCCATCTCGGCGAAAAAATCTAAGTGTGTAGGTGAATGAATAGAAAAAAAGCAGACAAAAATGATATTGAGTATTGAGTGGTATCAGCTCGTCTCTCAGTTCTCTCGATAATCATAACGAGCGAGCACGTGATTTGTGAATAACGGCTAAACACTTTGATCAATTTTCAATCATTTTCAACTAAAAACCAACTAGCATATTTATATCAAACAAATTTTACATTCAACCTGAATAAAATGGTGTAGTTAAAACTCGTGAAATTTTTTTTTTTTATATGCACCGCACTATAGTCCATAAATATTGTGGGATAAAGCAGCTCCCAGAAAAATACCCCAAAATAATCCCAAAACGTACGTGTTTGAATAACTCACGGACCATGGCGTTGCACAACGGTAAGTGCAGGTTTTCAATTTCCCTGGACCGGTTACGTCTGCGTCTAGGTGTTTTTCATTGGTGTGAGGTGTAAGTATTGAGCTGCTAGAAACGTTACGATGTCCACGCTGCAGCGAACAAGTACGAGGTCAAATCGTCCAACGTGTAACGTTGAATGATTGTGTGGCTTCGGCTTGTGTCATTAGGCATCAACTTTCTGATGGTTTTGTTATGAATGAGCACCTTTCGGTCGAAGAAAATGTATGGGAAATTTGAATATTTCCTTATTTATTCATTGTTAACTATTTCAATATATCACAATTATATTGTGTGACATACCACACAAATCTTATAACACTGGTGAATCGATCGACATACAAATCATCAAAATCCATTGATCATTGGAAGTTATTAGCATTTAAAGTCTGACCATTTTCGTTGCATTTCCCTAAAGACGTATACCTACGTAAAAAAAACAAACTAGTTAAAACGCTTAGCAAAGACAAAATTAAGCTGACACACCAATTCAGTTCAGAACGGTCGAACATGTATAAAAATGGTCTAAAAACATGTAAACGTGTAAGGCAACTCATCTTTAGACTCCAAACTCACTTTTGTAGAACATTATAAAACAATCATATCGAAAGCAAATAGTATGTTGGGCTTCATTAAGAGGTTCAGCTATAATTTTCAAGACCCATACACTGTCAAATTATTATATATTACATACGTAAGACCTATTCTGGAATACTGTAACCTGGTATGGAATCCGTACATTGCCATACACGAGGAACGCATGGAATCCGTCCAAAAACAATTCCTTTTATATGCCCTTCGGAAATTGAATTGGACCGCATTTCCTCTTCCATCATATGAAGCACGCTGTATGCTCATCAACTTACAAACACTCAAAGAACGCCGCGAATTTGCAATGCTTTTCTTCATCAATGACATTATTTCACATCGCATAGAATCATCAGAAATACTTTCACAATTAAACTTCTACACACCCTGTCGGCATCTAAGAACACGAAAATTATTCTCAGAAAAATCACACTGAACAAATTACGCAAAAAATTGCCCCTTCAATCGAATGATGCGACAGTATAATCTACACTGTGAAGTTATTAGCATCACTATGTCTAAGAACAAATTAAAGCCCAACTAAAACATTATAGAAATAATGCATAGTATGTAAGTAAAACATTGTAAACATTGTATGTAGTCTTCTTTGCTTGACGAAATAAATAAATAAATAAATAAAAAGGGTTTAGAATTCAAGTCTAATTTCGAAACATTATTTCTAGAATTTTTGTTCCTCAGGGCAGAGAATCGCTTTTTAATTTGGTTTTGCAAATCCCGCCAGATATCTTTCATGGCAGGATCACGTGTTCTTTGGTATTGCCTCCTACGGACATTTTTTTAGACGGATCAAGAGCTGAAGATCATCGTCTATTGTAATTAAATTGAATTTAACCTCGCATTTTGGTACTGAGGCAGCTCTTGCTTCTACTGTAGAAGTAGTCAGATATTCACGAGCATAATTAACATTGGTTTGCAAAGAAATATATTTCAATCGAAGTTCTATTCCATAGATGTCCCATATTGCTCCCAATCCCAAATGGTAATTGTTTGACCGAGAACCCAAGCCAATGGAGCAGCCTACTTCCGTGCGATGATCAATTACACAACACTTTACACAGGAAAACACTTTATTCTAATGTCTAATACACTAAACACATTTTATGTACTACTCTACGTTAAACACATTTTGTTCTTAAGTACCGTAAGACGGGGTATCATTGATAATGCGGATAGCTTTGATAGTATAATATAAAGAATAAATTTACTCGCTGTGCTTTTTTCAAATAAGAAAAAAATGGTGCCATATTGTAGCTTAGGGTATTTCCGTTGATATGGTATACAGTTTTTATATAGTATGTGTTACATATTTTACAAAAATATTAAAAAACCATTTTCGAATTTTTTGCCTTTTTTAAAAAAACATTCAAACCATCACTTATGAAATGTATTTCCGATACAGCCATCACAAATTCAATGTTGTATTCTTAATACTAATGAAGTTTTCTGATAATAAACTCCTGCAAAGTTTCATATTTAAAGAACTAATTGTTTGAGTTTCACTCATTTTTTTTCTAAATTCATCGAGAATTATCAAAGTAACCCTAAATCATAACTCTAAATCACAAAACTAAAAAAAAAGTGCAAATGCTTTAGTTTTCGTTCAACATATTACAAACGAATTAACTCTTGGATCATCAGTACTTGTTTACTTTTGTTGCTGTAAAAAATATTTAGAATATACTTTAAAAAAAAAAACTTTAAATGTTACCCCGTTTTACGGTACTAACAAAAAGTGTGCACGAGGGCTTCACCCTGTTCGACCGTATCCGACCGTGATCTTGTGGAGACTGATCTCTCCTTCGTTAGACAAGCTAGCTGATGGTTGACGATCCATTCCTCCCATAATCCCGAAGAACGATCGATATAGTACGATCGCGAACTTCGACAGTACCAAGGGTCTAACAAAGGTTATGGCTTGTGGGGGGCTGTGTGCGTTGTTGGCCTAACACTTGATCATATACAGTAATTGAAAGTAAGAGCTGTTGAGATAAGAAATTTTTTCTTGGAATGTTTCAAAAGTTACTGGAAGGTGATCAGAATCTAAGTCAGCATGCACACTCAGAAATACCTAATCATACACGTGACGGAATCCATATTTGGCATAAAGAATGAGACGTAAACAAACATGTCATGTAAAATTAAGTGCTCTGAGACTGAAAAGTTCGAAAGTACGTTTGATTGAGTTGAATTTTGCGTCTTTTATGACTCAATTTTATGTCAAAATTGACGCTCGTATATGTCAGTCTCAGAGCACCTAAATTTACATCGATGTTTTCAAGTGTGTGGGTAACCAATTGGCTGCAAAGTTGACATGAATCAGTCAAGACCAAATCAATAGTGGAGGGATTTCTTGCTGAAGAAAATCATGTTGGGTGATTTGGATATTGAATAGTGTAATAACTTGCAGAACAATCATCAAACAGAATATTACCATTGGAATTGCTTTGAGCATTATTCCGTGAGTGATGTTTGCATTAAAATTACCAATAATGAAGAATTTATACCTATGACGACTAAGTTTCTGAAGGTTACCATTGGGAAAATTCTTTTGCTGGCCTTCGTATTGGAATGGCAAATATACAGCTACCAACGTAAGTTACAACTCTTTTATTTTTTTATGTGTTCGATGTTTGATGAAATACCTCTGTTTGAACGCTTCAATGTACTTTTGAATTCGTGTTTCTGGTAATCATGCAGTTTAAAGACTTTTGTTGTTGGCATGTTTCAGCCATTTTGGAGCTGTTTTTAGGTAATTTTGGCCTTACATCTTCTGCATTTCATTCAAGTCGCATCGGTCTCGTTGTACGACACTAGTATTTGAGTTTTTGAGTTTTTCCCCACGCGAGGGTTTTTTCTCGCCAAAGTTAGTTGGCATAGTGTTAAGACAACTAGTGCCCGAGTGAGGAAGCCGTTAGTCATACGCCGAGCGCTTTGATTACGGTCCATCTTTAACTCATCATCATCGCATCATCACATCATCCCATTAATAGCAACAACGAAAGCACGTTAAATTGCCTACCGAGGCGACCGAGGCATACCCGCATGGTCCAATATTAGATTAGGTTGGGTCATAATTAGGGTGATCCAAAATCTTGTAAATAGTTTATATCTATAACTTTTTTTCTTGATTTTTTTTTCTCGTACTATTTTTAAGTAGAGCATAGTTAGGGTGACCCAAAAAAAAATTTTTTTTTAGTATATATACATATTTTTTTCTTTTTCTTAGTTTTTTTTTCTTTCTTTCGTGTTACTCTTTAGTAGAGTAAAACTATATCAATTTTTTTTTGTTTTTTTTTATTAATTTATTTTATTTATTTTATTTTTTTTTGCATTTTTTTTTTGATATTTTTTGAAATTGCTGTAATTATTTGTAAAATATTTATTAAAAACACCATTGTGGCGATATTTAACCGCAATGGATGAAAATGATAAAGGCGGGGGATGGTCGCTTTCCATCTCAGACGACGAAACTCTTAATTCCACCTCACACGAAAGTCTCGAGGAAGTTGTGGAAATGGAAACCCTTGACGTTCCAGTTGACTCGCTCTCCAGCAAAAATACTGGAGCATATCCCAAGAAAAGGTATCGCCCACAACCCTCTCCCCCACCATCTCCTCCTCGTCCACCTGCACCCCCCACACCATTGCCCCCAAAAACCTCTGCGCTCCCCCGCCTAAAGGCTTACCCAGAAGCCTCGAAAGGCCCATGGGTTGTTTTTTTCCGGCCCAAACAAAAACCTTTGAACATTCCGAGGATCTCTAAGGATCTAACAACACATTTTTCGGCCGTTACCGATATTTTCAAGGTAACACCAATAAAACTGCGCGTTACCGTTGATGACCGGAAGCAGGCTAACCAAATTGTTGCGTGTGAGCTTTTTTCATTGGAATACCGAGTCTACATACCCAGTAGTGAGGTAGAAATTGAAGGAGTGGTCACCGAAGCGAGTTTGACTAGTGATGATTTCTTGGGTCCCGATTCCTTCGGAATCTTTAAAAAACATGCTCTGCCGATGGTGAAGATATTGGACTGCCTTCAAATGCAGTCAGTATCCGTAGTAGGCTCCAAAAAAAACTAATTCCTTGTCAAACTCGTTTCGTGAGACCTTTTCGGGTTCAGCGTTACCTCACTACGTCGCTATTGGCAAGGTTCGACTGCCTGTACGTCTGTTTGTACCTCGGGTAATGAACTGCTCGAAATGTAAACAACTTGGTCATACATCGGACTACTGCTCGAACAAACCACGCTGCGATCAGTGTGGCGAGCAACATCAAGAGGGCCCTTGCGGTGCTCCTCCAAAATGCGTGTACTGCAAGGAAAGCCTGCATACCCTGACTGACTGCCCGAGGTACAAACAGCAGGGAGAAAAACTTAAGCGGTCTCTGCAAGCTCGCTCCAAGAGAACACTAGCAGAACTCTTGAAGAATACCGCTTCATCTTCTCAGACCACACCAAAAAGCAGTAACACATTTTCCATTTGGCAGTTGATGATCTAGACTCTGACTCAGAGGGCGGTGAGGGTAGTCCGTTTGTCTTTAAAGGTAATACGAGAAAACGAGCAAAACAACACACCACCGAAAAGCCTCGTAAGGCCACTCGTACAGACCACCCTTCCACCTTGGAAAAATCAAGAGGTAACGGAAATGCACCGAAACCCATTCCACCGGGTTTTAAACCTTGTAATTATGCCAAGAACTTTCCGTCACTTCCAGGATCATCTAAAACCCCAGATGTCCCAGTTTTTCGGCCAGAAAAGCAGCTGAATAATCAGCAAGAACATGCCCCCATATTCACGTTTTCTGGTATTGTGGATAGCTTCTTCAGTATATTCAATATCTCTGACTCAACGAGGATCATTATTAATTTAGTGCTGCCAATGGTGAAAACTATTTTGAAGCAACTAGCTTCTAGGTGGTCCTTCCTTGCATCGATCATATCCTTTGATGGATAATTCTCCGAATGAGGTCGGGGATATGATCTCTGTTCTTCAGTGGAACTGTAGAAGTCTTATGCCAAAACTTGACACATTTAAATTTTTAGTTAACAACTCACTTTATGATGCATTTGCCCTTTGTGAAACATGGCTCTCTTCAGACAACGATCTTGCTTTCCACGATTTCCATTCCTTCTACAGAATCGATCTGCCTTCGGTGACAGGCATTGAAGTAGTTGCATGTCAGGTTAATATTCGAGGTAAATGCCTCAGTATTGCCTCAGTATATCTTCCACCGAGAACCGCGATCTCTCGTCAAAGTTTCTCGGATCTCTGCACGGCTATGCCGGAGCCACGGTTGATCTTGGGAGATTTTAACTCTCACGGTACAGGCTGGGGGGAACTGTACGACGACAACCGCTCAACCTTGATATACGACATGTGCGACTTCTTCAAAATGACAATTCTGAACACCGGGGAAGCAACACGAGTAGCCAAACCTCCAGCAAAAATAAGCAGATTAGACCTCTCACTTTGTTCGAGTTCACTATCGTTGGATTGCTCGTGGAAAGTAATTCAAGATCCCTACGGTAGTGACCATTTGCCAATCAAAATTTCTATTACATTGACTGGCGAAAATTCGCGACCGCGGTTCTTGATGCCAGTCAATCGGTTGACGTACTTTCTCCGCTGGACGAGTACTCCTTTCTCACGCGTGTCATCATCGATTGTGCACTGCGAGCACAGACGAAACGTGTTCCGGGTGTTTCCGTCCGCAAGCGACCTCCCACCCCGTGGTGGGATAAGGATTGCACCGACGCGAACAGCAAGAAGTCCGCCGCGTTTAAACGCTTCCGCAAACACGGTAAGGTCGGAGATTTCGAGCGGTACACCGACCTCGAGAAAACCTTTAAGGACTTAATTAAAGCAAAAAAACGCGGTTACTGGCGTCGGTTCGTCGATGTTCCATGAGAACACTCTGGAATGTCGGCAGGAGAATGCGAAACGCGTCATCACCGATTAATGAAGACAAGGAGTACTCGGACAGATGGATTTTCAGCTTCGCGCGGAAAGTTTGCCCGGATTTGGTACCGGTCCAAACCAACGTTCGTGATCGTCCGTCGGGTAATAACGAAATAGATTCCCCGTTTTTGATGGTGGAATTCTCTTTTGCTCTCCTTTCATGTAACAACTCAGCTCCAGGAATGGATAGAATCAAGTTCAACTTGCTCAAAAATCTCCCAGACGTCACGAAGAGACGCTTGTTGAACTTATTCAATCAATTTCTGGAGCACAACATTGTTCCGGATGATTGGAGGCAAGTAAGAGTTATCGCCATTCGAAAACCCGGTAATCCCGCGTCGGATTATAACTCGTACCGTCCCATCGCGATGCTGTCCTGTATACGGAAATTGTTGGAGAAAATGATTCTTTTTCGTCTAGACAAATGGGTCGAGTCGAATGGTTTACTTTCAGATACGCAATTTGGATTTCGGAGAGGCAAAGGGACAAGCGACTGTCTTGCGTTGCTTTCAACTGAAATTCAACTGGCCTATGCGCAAAAACAGCAAATGGGTTCAGTTTTCTTGGACATTAAGGGGGCTTTTAATTCTGTTTGTATCGATGTCCTTTCGGATAAACTCCACGATAGTGGGCTTTCACCAATTATGAACAACTATTTGAGCAACTTGTTGTCTGAGAAATATATGAGCTTTTCTCATGGAAACTCGACAACTTCACGAATTAGTTACATGGGTCTCCCCCATGGCTCATGTTTAAGCCCCCTTCTTTATAATTTTTATGTAAAAGACATTGATGGTTGTCTTGATGAAAATGGCTCGCTAAGGCAGCTTGCAGATGACGGGGTTGTGTCCGTTATAGGGCCAAGTGCACCGGACCTGCAAGGACCATTGCAAGATACCTTAGACAATTTGTCTACTTGGGCTATGAAGCTGGGTATCGAATTCTCTCCGGAGAAAACTGAGTTGGTTGTTTTTTCTAGAAAGCATCATCCTGCACAGTTACAGCTTCAACTAAAGGGTAGAACAATCACTCAAAGTATATCTTTCAAGTATTTAGGTGTCTGGTTCGATTCCAAAAGCACGTGGGGAAAACATATTGCGTATCTGAAACAAAAATGCCAACAAAGAATCAATTTTCTTCGTACAATTACTGGAACTTGGTGGGGAGCACACCCGGAAGATCTGATCAGGTTGTATCGAACAACCATCTTGTCGGTCCTAGAGTACGGTAGCTTCTGTTTTCAATCCGCGACGAAAACACATATCCTGAAGCTGCAACGGGTTCAATACCGTTGCCTCCGAATCGCGCTTGGCTGTATGCACTCGACGCATACGATGAGCCTCGAAGTACTCGCGGGTGTTCTCCCACTGACAGATCGTTTCGCGGAACTGTCCTTCCGGTTTCTTATCCGTTGTGAAGTAATGAACCCATTGGTAATAAAAAAAACTTTGAGAAGCTGCTCGACAGAAATCCTCAAACAAGATTCATGAGTCTCTATTACGAGTACATGACGCTGGAGATTGGCCCTTCTTCATTCGATTCCTCTCGTGATTGCCTCCAAGACTTTTATAGTTCCTCTGTAAATTTTGATCTGACCATGATGCAAGAAATCCATGGAATACCAGATCACCATCGGTCGATGGTTGTTCCCTTAATTTTTGCAAAAAAGTACCACCATGTTAGTAACAATAAGAGTTTTTTCACAGATGGGTCAACTATAAACGCTTCCACTGGATTTGGAGTATTCAACGAATTTCATAGCGCCTCATATCAACTGCAAAAACCCTGTTCCGTATACGTTGCGGAACTAGCAGCCATATTTTACGCAGTAGAGCAAATTGCCTCACTACCATCTGATCACTATTTTATTTTTACTGATAGCCTTAGCTCGTTGGAGGCTATTCGATCAATGAGGCCGATGAAGCAATCCTCGTATTTCCTGACCGAAATCCGAGCTAAATTGAGTACTTTATCTAACTGCTCCTATACTATCACCTTAGCTTGGGTCCCATCTCATTGCTCAATTCCGGGTAATGAGAAAGCGGACTCGCTAGCTAAAGTGGGCGCTATGGAAGGCGATATTTTTGATAGACAAATCGCCTTTGCGGAATTTTTCTCAATTACCCGTCAGCACGTCCTCACCAACTGGCAACAAAAATGGAATGAGAGTGAGTGATTCTATTCTCCCACAGGTGTCGAACAAGCCATGGTTCAAAGGATTGGACATGATCCGTGACTTTATACGTGTCATATCAAGGCTCATGTCCAATCACTACTCGTTAGACTCGCATTTCTTCCGAATCGGGCTCGCAGGCAACAATTTGTGCGCTTGTGGTAGTGGCTATCACGATATCGACCACGTGCTTTGGTCATGCACCCTCCATAGTGTTGCTAGATCCGAGTTATCCGCATCCCTCAGGGCCCGAGGAAAACAACCTATGCAGCCCGTTAGAGACATCTTGGCGAGCCGAGATCTCGAATATTTTAATTTAATTTATGTGTTTTTAAAACGGATCGATCTAAGGATTTAGTAGTTAGTGTCATCTTGCGTTCTCTCAAGTTGCTAGGTCTCCATCGGTGTACCCCCATGTTTGTCTTTTTCTCCAGTATGTCGCTTAGTTCTAGATCAAGAGCACATTGCTCTAAAAAACCTTGTGTTTTCAATCCCTGCCCTGCCACCCGTTTGTTACAATTTGTTACCCCTAACCTCGAGATAGCCGCGAGTAATCGGCCCCCGCTTTACTAACGTTAGTTTTAAGTAATTTTATAACCCAAACGATGAATATCGGCTCCGCAAAGCTACGGCAAATGAGCCTGGAAAAATAAACGCATAAAAAAAAATCTTCTGCATTTAATATTGAATAACAAATGAGCCACTGTAATTCCTCAAAGTGGATCGCAGTCAACAGAAGTTTCCCTCGATTCCTACATATCTCTTTTTTTTTTTTTTTTTTTTAACTCTTTATTTGTTCCAAATTCAAAATAAATTACATTTCATTTTTAACCTAGGTGCTCCAGTTACTACAGTAACTTACCAGCCTTAATTGTTATGATATATATCTAAGTGTTTTTACATTGTTCCTGTCTTGGCAATTCAGTATTTTAAACAGGTTTTTTAAACCTGCATGTCAGTATAACAATTGATAGCTTAAAACTAAATAACTAAAACTAAATCTTATCTAAGTATAAAGGGAATTAATCGTTGCAATTGAGGATTGTAACGATTTTTGCCGGAAATTATTAATTATTTTGTTGGACATTTGTGCTAAAGTCTCAACATTCGAAATTCTATGTACTTCGGTAGTACTGTACCAGGGAGGCAACTTCAAAATCATTTTCAGAACTTTGTTCTGAATCCTTTGAAGTGCTTTTTTCCTGGTAGTGCAACAACAAGAGCATATTGGCACAGCGTAAAGCATGGCCGGTCTAAAAACTTGTTTAAATCTTAGAAGTTTATTCGTCAGGCAAAGTTTGGATTTCCTGTTAATAAGAGGATACAAACATTTTATATATTTGTTACATTTGGCTTGAATGCCCTCAATGTGATCTTTAAAAGTTAATTTATGGTCAAGTATTAATCCAAGATATTTCACTTGGTTTGACCAGGAAATTGGAACTCCGTTCATAGTGACTATGTGACTACTACTAGGTTTCAAAAAGGAAGCCCTGGGCTTATGTGGAAATATTATAAGTTGAGTTTTGGAAGCGTTGGGAGAAATCTTCCATTTTTGTAAATAAGAAGAGAAAATATCTAAACTTTTCTGCAGTCTGCTGCAAATAACACGAAGACTTCTTCCTTTAGCGGAAATGCCTGTGTCATCAGCGAACAAAGATTTGTGGCAACCCTGAGGCAAATCAGGGAGGTCCGAAGTGAAAATGTTATACAATATAGGCCCAAGAATGCTACCCTGAGGAACTCCTGCTCTAACAGGTAGTCTATTAGATTTGGAATTTTGATAATTTACCTGCAGAGTTCTGTCAGTTAAATAATTTTGAACTAATTTCATAATGTAAAGTGGAAAATTAAACTTTTTCAATTTAGCAATCAAACCTTCATGCCAAACACTGTCGAATGCTTTTTCTATGTCTAGAAGAGCAACTCCAGTTGAGTGGCCTTCAGATTTGTTTGAACGAATTAAATTGGTAACTCTCAAGAGTTGATGAGTAGTTGAATGCCCATGGCGAAATCCAAACTGCTCATCTGCAAAAATTGAGTTCGTATTGATGTGAAGCATCATTCTATTCAAAATTATTTTTTCAAAAAGTTTACTTATTGAAGAAAGCAAACTTATTGGACGGTAGCTAGAAGCTTCAGCTGGATTTTTATCCGGCTTCAAAATTGGAACAACTTTTGCATTTTTCCATTTATCAGGAAAGTATGCCAAATGGAAACATCTGTTAAATAATTTTACCAGGAAAGACAAGGTACTCTCTGGGAGTTTTTTGATGAGGATATAGAAAATTCCATCATCACTTGGAGCTTTCATATTTTGAAATTTTTTAGTTATAGACCTTACTTCGTCCAAATCAGTCCCCCAGGAATCATCAAAAATATTTTCCCGAGAGAAAATATTCCGAAAATCCCGAGCAACCTGATTCTCAATAGGACTGGTAAGACCCAAACTGAAATTATGGGAACTCTCGAATTGCTTAGCAAGTTTCTGAGCTTTTTCCAAATTTGTGATCAAAATTTTACCACCTTCTTTAAGCGCTGGAATTGGCTTTTGAGGTTTTTTCAAAATTTTTGTGAGTTTCCAAAAGGGTTTGGAACTCGGGTCTAATTTAGAAACATTATTTTCAAAAGTTTTGTTCCTCAGGGCAGAGAATCGCTTTTTAATTTGTTTTTGCAAATCCCGCCAGATAACTTTCATGGCAGGATCGCGTGTTCTTTGAAATTGTCTCCTACGGACATTTTTAAGACGGATCAAGAGCTGAAGATCATCGTCTATTATAATTGAATCGAATTTAACCTCGCATTTTGGTACTGAGGCAGCTCTTGCTTCAACTATAGAAGTAGTCAGAGATTCAAGAGCATAATTAATTTCATCTTTGGTTTGCAAAGGAATGTTTGGATCGAAGTTATATTCCATAAATGTTCGATATTGCTCCCAATCAGCCCTATGGTAATTGAAAGTAAAGCTGTTGGGATTAGAAATTATTTCTTGGGATATTTCAAAAGTTACTGGAAGGTGATCAGAACCGAAGTCAGCATGGGTAACCAATTGGCTACAAAGTTGACATGAATCAGTTAAGACCAAATCAATAGTGGAGGAATTTCGTGATGAAGAAAAGCATGTTGGGCTGTTTGGATATTGAATAGTGTAATAACCTGCAGAACAATCATCAAACAGAATATTACCATTGGAATTGCTTTGAGCATTATTCCATGAGCGGTGTTTTGCATTAAAATCACCAATAATGAAGAATTTAGACCTATGACGGGTAAGTTTCTGGAGGTCACCCTTGAGAAAATTCTTTTGCTGGCCTACGCATTGGAATGGCAAATAGGCAGCTATAAACGTAAGTTGTCCAAATTTTGTTTCAACAGAAACTCCCAAAGTTTCAAAAACTTTGGTTTCAAATGAAGAAAGAATTTTATGCTTGATTCGTCTATGAATAATGATGGCAACGCCACCACAGGGTCCATCACGACGATCATTTCTATAAATCAAGTAATTTGCGTCCTTCTTAACCTTATGGTCAGGTTTAAGGAACGTTTCAGTTATAACGGCAATATGCACGTTATGAACTCTCAAAAAATTAAATAGCTCGTCTTCATTATCTTTAAGAGATCGAGCATTCCAATTTAAAATGTTTAATGCTTTAAAATCCATTACTGAATTTTAAAGTCATGACAATATTATTAGCAAATTTTACTCCAGTTTGAATAGCATCAAACATGGAGTTAGATTTAAGCATATCAGAAATCATGTCAATTAATGAATTCTGTAAAAATTCCATTTTAGGGGCAGTAATGCTTCCTAAGTCAAAATTGTCAAAATTTCCGTTAGAACGTTGGTTAGTATTTTGATTTCTACCCGCTGCAATAGCAGCATAGGTAGCTCCATTAACTCGCTGAACACTGTTAGCAGCGAGGGGAGTAGGTACAGATGAATGAAACATTTGAAGCAGGGGTGATATTTGTACCTACGGGTACGAATGTAGAATTTGTTCCTCGCTGACCGTTGTTAACAGCAGAGGAATTTGTACCTGGTCGGAAACGTGGAGCGTTTCCTACCTGTCGGTTAGAACGAGATTGTAGGATCGCTTTGCGAGTCTTACATTCCCAAAAATTGGATTTGTGGTTTTCACCACAATTTGAACATTTAAATTTCTTAGGATCTTCCTTCACAGGACAGTCGTCCTTTGCGTGAGAGGAATCACCACAATTCATGCATTTAGCTGGCATGTAGCAATTTTTAGTTCCGTGACCCCATCCCTGGCACTTACGGCACTGAGTGAGGTTTTGGAAATTTCCTCCAGTCTTCCTGAAGTGTTCCCACTTCACTCGGACATGGAGCATAAGGCTAGCTTTTTCTAAGGCCTTAAGGTTGTTTAGTTCACTAGACTTGAAGTGAACTAAATAAAAATCATTAGAAATCCCGTTGCGCGAATCGCCAGGACGGGATTTCATTTTCATTTTGATTACTTGGAGTGGCACAACTCCAAGTAATTTTGCCAGTTCATCTTTGATCTGATCCAGGGATTCACCACTGGGCAGTCCTTTCATGACAACCTTGAACACACGTTCAGTTTTGGTGTCGTAAGTAAAAAATTTGTGCTTCTTCTCAGTAAGATACTTGAGAAGACATTTAAATCCGTCCAAGGTTTCAGCCAATACACGGCATTCACCCCGACGTCCAATTTGTAGTGAAAACTTAACTTTCACGAAATTCAAAAGTTCCATGCGAAGAGCATGGAAATCGGTAGTGGTTATCACAATAGGGGGAATCTTTTCCTTCTTGGCATTAAGCCGGGAAAGTTTACTAGAATTTTTCTTGGATGATGGATCATTCTCATCATCCGTGAGCAAATCAAATTGATTACTCAAATTAATTTCTTCAGAAGGGGGGTCAAGAGTTTGCCCCTTTCTTTTGCGTTTAGGCGCCATGGCGGCAGTAAATTTTTTATCCAAATCGACTTCCAAGCAGATTACTATAAGAATCTGAAGGATCGAAGAGGAATTTTCCAAATCGATATCCAAGAAGGATTACCTCGGGTAGGGTCCAAACAAGGATCGAAGAGGAATAAGAGGAGTTGAACAAGGTAGAAAATTTTTACAGGTTGAGCACTGAAAAGTGCTGTTTAAATTTGTTGTAGCTTTAGGTAGTAGTAACACTTCCTTAAGCAAAAAGCAAATAGATCCGCACGGCAAGAGAGCACGATGCGGACTGACCTCCTACATATCTCTGATTTTGCGTTCGAAAGCCTTCCAGTACCCATTCGAACCACCATAAACCGGAGCCAAACCAACGTGAGGAGCTCCTATGGCCACTTCGGGAGAGTTATAAAAGCACATGTTTCACCGTGTCACCGCGCCACAGCACAGCAGAACCATATTTCTGCGACCGCATTCCCTTAACTGTCTGTTTGGGGTCTACCCAGAGTACACTGCCGCACTCAGCTCCGGCAGCTGTTGTAGTAGCGCAGTCAGCGTGGTCCATTTGTTTGTGCGTGATTTCCTGGGCCGTGCAGCTCGCAGAGAGTAGCTCAGATATAAAATATACACACGCCGCATCGCACCGCAAATCACACATTCGGGATGATAAATGAGCAAACATGATTAATATTTTTATTCTCATCCCTCCGGGGGGTGCCTACTTGCGTTTGCGAGGGGCTGCCAGATTCAACGCAGAAATCACGTCTCGTTATGCGCCAACAAAGGAGAGACTGGGCGGGTGATGCTTTCCCGAGCAGAAAATAATATCAAATCAATTGCAAATTTTCCTATTAAATCTGAATCTAAATTTTTATTAGTTTGGTTGATAGAAGTGCTTAAATATCTAAAATAATACCAGTCCAATAGCAAAGCCGGATGTTCTTATATTAATCAACATAAAGCATCATAGCAAAATTATACCGAATTTGAGTCCTTTGACATAAATTATTTCAATGACATATCAATAGCTTATTTTTATATAAGAGCAAAATTAGCTCATGCTTTCATGTTACCAGAATATCGCACCAGAACTGACCAACTTACCAATAACTCAATAAGATATGCTTTGATCTTGCTATTTCCCTCTACCCGGGATCGCCACCGCATCCCATCGCTTAGCTTGTCGTAAAAAAAAGCTGCTGGAACGGGAAATTGTCATCCAAATGAAGCGAAAGCGCTGAGATCAAGTCATTTGACTGGGTGGGAATTCCTCTCGCGACAGACAGTTGAAACGGCTAATGAGCTGAGCTCCGGAGCTCTAATGGCAGAAATTGAGTGGCAGCTGATGACGGCCTTGCTAACGAATGTAGTTATTTGTGGTTAGCGAATGAAACGTAATAATAAATGATGATTTTATTGTGTCTTTTGCGTTGAAACAATGCCTGAGTTGAAGTTAGAGGGACGAAAATGGAGGATGATTTGAATCGATCAATAAATAATGATTATTGTTAGTGTCAACCAAACACGGGAATGATGGATTGCCGTGAAAGATGTGAAACACTGTTATGAAATATGCTCAATTATTCTCCGTCTTCTTATTTTTACTTTATCAAGGAGATTTTTACCCAGAGGCTGGTTCGTCTTCGTAAAAATGCTCAATGAAATATGAAGAGAAATCGATTAATGTTCATTTCCCTTCGAACATACTAGGTGGGGTGAAAAGTAGCCTCCTTAGGAATGAAAAAAAAGATTTAAAATTTATTTTATTTTATTCAATATAGTCCCCTTTTAGCTCGATACACTTATTTCAGCGATTTTCCAACAAAATGATCCCGTCCGAAAAGTAGTTTTCCGGAAGGTATGCAAAATACTCCTCACGTGAGCTGAATTTTTTTTTATTGAGATAATAGTCAGAGGGAGCCAAATCGGGCGAATACGGTGGATGCGGAAACGGTTGGAGTTAATTTTAGCCGTGGTTGCGATGCTCTTGCAAAAACAATTTTTTTTTCGCTTCATGTGAGGCCGTTTTGCAGCGATATCGGCCTTCAATCGCTCAAATAAAGCACAGTAATACTCGCTGTTGAGGGTTTTCCCTTTTTCGAGGTGGTCCACGAAGCGTATGCCATGACAATCCCAGAAAACCGACGCCATAACATTTCCGACCCATCGAATGGTCGAGTGAAGTAGTCTACCTTGGTCTCACCCTCGATAGCAAATTGCTATTCCGATCCCATGTGGACAAGACATCCACCAAGTGTAACATCTTGATCAGGTCGCTCTACCCTCTGATAAACAGGAAGTCCACCGTGTCCCTCAAAAACAAGCTTGCTGTCCACAAGCAAATCATTCTGCCGGCTATTGAGTATGGTATGCCAATCAAGGAGAGTTGTGCTAAGTGCCGCCACCTAAAGCTTCAGAGGATCTAAAACAAGATCCTCAGAATGATCCTTAACAGTCCACCGCGAACTCGTAATTCTGAGATTCACCACCTGGTCGGTCTTCAAACACTCGAGGAGTGAAAGACTTCCACGCTGGAAAGGTTCAGAGTCGCCTGTCTGCGATCAAACCACCAGATCATTCGTGATTTGGCAACCTAGTTTAAGTAGTTAGGTGCTCAAGTAGGTAGGTTATCAAATTTTTAAATTCAAACCAAAACAATGTAACCCCGTCAAGCTTTCCGTTCGTTAGATGGGTGGCTTAAGCGCCACTCCTAGAAGGAGACCACCCAGCAGATTGTAGGTTTGCCCGGCCTGAGACCATCCAATGGATTGGGTCAATATGTCCCGAATACGGGAAGAAAGCTGACTGGCTGACTAAAATTACCGTTGTCCAGAAACTCTACAAAACACTAACAATTACGTGTGCACAAGACCGACAATTCGTCCGAACCAAAAATCTCGTTAGGGGATGTTCTCATCACAGGCCCAGCCTGAAAGTCCAAACGAACCAATCCGGAAAGATTGGAGAGTTGCCGGCACAATAAATGTCAGATTCAGGGCTGACTTCCCCAGTAAATTGACTCTACGAAACTACAGGAAACGAACACGAAACGACATGAAAATCCTTCATAAGAAGTTAACTCGGCAGTACATCAATGGTACGCTATCCAAAAACCATGGCTTTAGGGGGTTAACTGTATTTATTACGGAACATGACAATTGTCACCGTACTAGCAAAGCTCAACTACAAAGTTAAGAGAAAAGCTCCCATTCTATTTATTCAGTACGGATTGTATTTCACCTGCTCCCTACATGTCTGTTTGCCTAGGTCTTTGTTCTTTCCTTTCCCTCTATCATACCATCTATCCTACTCCCTAGCGTGTGCACTATTCATTCTTCTCCCATACGTGTGTTCGGTACGAGTTTCCTCCGTACGATTCCTGCTCTCCTGGTGTTTCTCGGCTTCACGTTTAACCCATTCAATTACACAATTTATGGGCCGACGGATGGCTTCGGGTAACCCATTCTATGAGACGGTTATGTTTCGCGAAGCTTTCGTTTGTCTCATGCGCATGGACGTTCACAACGAAAAATATACATGCATGTACTCACTCGAAACCCTAGGAATTACATCGGTCCTATGGGTGAGGAGACGGCGGCGGTACCGAAGCTGCGTATTGCACTACTTCGGCCCAGAAACTATCGCGGATGCGATCAACTGATGCTGGAAATGTCTCACTCACCGGAAACGCGGGCTTACGCTTGAACGCGGCACATGCGTTCGATCGTCCGAACACTGGAACACGTGCAACGTATGCTGTTCTGTTGTTCGATGACTACAGATGGGACGAGTATTGGCCTGCCTGTCCAGGGCGCGCAAATTGGCGATAGCGACCCTCTTCCGGCCACGTGTGCCCCGGGAATCCTCCGAAACCGATAGGTGGGGTCAAAAGCGGTCTCTGACAATAGGGTGGTGTGACGGCAAATGGCCTCCGCTGCCACGAACCTTGTACTTTCTTCGAGACACACATTTTGCCGCCTACTAACTAGCTTGCTAGGGTTTTACACTAAGCTAACACTACTGAGAAAGAATTGAAATTACCAATCTAATAAAGAAAGTTCATGACGCAAACTACCTTTTTAATCACACCACGACACGAGACAAAACACCGACCACTCTTGCCTCTTCCACAGATCGATTCGAAGTGGACGATCAAAGCTGAGGAATTCCTCAGATAGCCGCTAGATTGTGACCTTTGCCCGGGAAGTCGCGAACTTGGACGACACCCAATTTCACGACCACCAAACTCTCGCAATTGTGCACCCGATTATTAGTGCCTTGCAGCATATCTTCCAACGGACTATTCAGAGTCCAGTCATCTCTCTCCCCGAAATTCGGTAGGAGTGCGCAAAGCCGAACGGGAAAAGGTCATTGCATTTTCAATGGAAATCTGGCGGGTCGATGTCCACCTTACGACGCTGTAACTTCGTAGCGTCGGCAAGCTCGACAGGCTTTATAATATTTGAATTTGCGCTTCAATCTGAACGTAGGGAACTCATTACTTTTTTTGTATGACAAGTGTAACTCTACGTAAGTGGATGTTCGTTCCTTGGCGGTGAACAAATTTATGGATTTATTTGAAAAACGAAAGTTAATGCAATATAATTAAATGTGGAAAATTGTATAAATAGGAATTCTGCGCAAATAAATAATTAAATAAATAAATGCAAAAGCGTACTTGTTACAACAATCCCACAAAGGGTATCCTGTAAATTATCGCTAAACGCAATCATCACATTAGAATAACCAATTAACTAGAACAAAGATGAAGAGCCAAAGGCTAACCAATTGAAATGTTAAATCAAAATAAACATAAATTTTACTACATACTTCTACTACCTGTACATACAATGCCTTGGTTTTCTTTGCATGCACGTAACCTATAGCTCATATCGTAGTAGGCTGTGTGTAAAAGAAAATGATTTACTTAGTTTGACAGTTGCACCATGACGAAGTGGCAGCGTATTCGTGATTTGTCCCACGCGCAAATGTCGCAAAAAGACATATTTCAATCGTCGTGGGAGTGTCCCGGTGGACAATCAAAAGGGTTTTAGACCGAGAAAAGAAAGGACAACTATCCGCGAAGGTGGCCACAGGTCGTCCGGGGTCAGCTCGGGTTCCGAGGGTTATCGCTGCTATCAAAAGGAAGATTCGCGTGAATCCAGTGCGTTCAATAAGGAAAATGGCAAAGGAACACGGGATCAGTGACTTTACGGCACGGAAGATCGTAAAGGAAGATTGCGGGGCGAAGTCGAGGGCACGGAAAAAAACTCACATGATTACCAACCGCATCCGGGAGCTTTACCGAGCTGTTTACCGTCGATCCCGTATCAAATTCCAGAACCGACCGGTATATTAGTTCTCTTCCGTTAAAAGACGTGGCCGACGAGCACAAGAACGTGTATCTGATCAAGCATCCTGCTAGCGTTATGGTGTTTGGATTGGTTACTTCCGATGGCAAAAAAAAAATGGACCCGGTGTTCATTCCAGAAGGCGACAAGGTCAACACGGAGGTCTACATCGGGATTTTAAGTAAGTATGTTCTTCCGTGCTCTCTTGCCGTGCGCATCTATTTGCTTTTTGCTGAAGTAATGTTACTACTACCTAAAGCTACAACAAATTTAAACAGCACTTTTTAGTGCTCAACCTGTAAAATTTCTACCTTGTTCAACTCTTATTCCTCTTCGATCCTTGTTTGGACCCTACCCGTGGTAATCCTTCTTGGATATCGATTTGGAAAATTCCTCTTCGATCTTTCAGATTCTTATAGTAATCTGCTTGGAAGTCGATTTGGATAAAAATTTACTGACGGCATGGCGCCTAAACACAAAAGAAAGGGAAAAACTCTTGATCGCCCTTCTGATGAAATTAATTTGAGTAATCAATTTGATTTGCTCACGGATGATGAGAATGATCCATCATCCAAAAAAAATTCTAGTAAACTTTCCCGTCTTAATGCCAAGAAGGAAAAGATTCCCCCTATTGTGATAACCACTTCCAATTTCCATGCTCTTCGCATGGAACTTTTAAACTTCGTGGAAGTTAAGTTTTCACTACAAATTGGACGTCGGGGTGAATGCCGTGTATTGGCTGGAAGCTTGGACGGATTTAAATGTCTTCTCAAGTATCTTACTGAGAAGCAGCACAAATTTTTTACTGATGACACCGAAATTGAACGTGTGTTCAAGGTTGTCATGAAAGGACTGCCCAGTGGTGAATCCCTGGATCAGATCAAAGATGAACTGGCAAAATTACTTGGAGTTGTGCCACTCCCAGTAATCAAAATTAAAATGAAATCCCGTCCTGGCGATTCGCGCAACGGGATTTCTAATGATTTTTATTTAGTTCACTTCAAGTCTAGTGAACTAAACAACCTTAAGGCCTTAGAAAAAGCTAACCTTATGCTCCATGTCCGAGTGAAGTGGGAACACTTCAGGAAGACTGGAGGAAATTTCCAAAACCTCACCCAGTGCCGTAAGTGCCAGGGATGGGGTCACGGAACTAAAAATTGCTACATGCCAGCTAAATGCATAAATTGTGGTGATTCCTCTCACGCAAAGGACGACTGTCCTATGAAGGAAGATCCTAAAAAAATTAAATGTTCAAATTGTGGTGAAAACCACAAATCCAACTTTTGGGAATGTAAGACTCGCAAAGCGATCCTACAATCTCGTTCTAACCGACAGGTAGGAAACGCTCCACGTTTCCGAATAGGTACAAATTCCTCTGCTGTTAACAACGGTCAGCGAGGAACAAATTTTACATTCGTACCCGCAGGTACAAATAGCACCCCTGCTTCAAATTTGTCATCTATACCTACTCCCCTCGCTGCTAACAGTGTTCAGCGAGTTAAAGCTTCTTCTTCTTCTTCTTCCTCACATTTCAAGCTTATTGCGTATGGCATATTAGCTTATTGCGGGCTCTCAACTTAGTGTTCTAGATGCACTTCCACAGTTATTAATTGAGAGCTTTCGATGCCTGCACCATTTTTGCATTAGTATAATTGTGTGGCAAGTACAATCATACTCTATATGCCCAGGGAAGTCGAGAAATTTTCCAACCCGAAAAATTCCTAGACCGGACCGGGATTCGAACCCAGCCACCTCCAGCATGGTCTTGCTTTGTAGCTGTGCCTTTACCGACTGAGCTAAGGGAAGTCCCAGTTAATGGAGCTACCTATGTTGCTATTGCAGCGGGTAGAAATCAAAATACTAACCAACGTAATTCTAACGGAAATTTTGACGATTTTGAATTAGGAAGCATTACTGCCCCTAAAATGGAATTTTTACAGAAATCATTAATTTACATGATTTCTGATATGCTTAAATCTAACTCCATGTTTGATGCCATTCAAACTGGAGTAAAATTTGCAAACAATATTGTCATTCAGTAATGGATTTTAAAGCATTAAATATTTTAAATTGGAATGCTCGATCTCTTAAAGATAATGAAGACGAGCTATTTAACTTTTTGAGAGTTCATAACGTGCATATTGACGTTATAACTGAAACGTTCCTTAAACCTGACCATAAGGTTAAGAAGGACTCAAATTATTTAATTTATAGAAATGATCGTCTTGATGGACCCTGTGGTGGCGTTGCCATCATTGTTCATAGACAAATCAAACATAAAATTCTTTCTTCATTTGAAACTAAAGTTTTTGAAACTTTGGGTGTTTCTGTTGAAACAAAATTTGGACAACTTACGTTTATAGCTGCCTATTTGCCATTCCAATGCGTTGGCCAGCAAAAGAGTTTTCTCAAGGGTGACCTTCAGAAACTTAACCATCATAGGTCTAAATTCTTCATTATTGGTGATTTTAATGCAAAACACCGCTCATGGAATAATGCTCAAAGCAATTCCAATGGTAATATTCTGTTTGATGATTGTTCTGCAGGTTATTACACTATTCAATATCCAAATAGCCCAACATGCTTTTCTTCTGCAACAAATCCCTCAACTGTTGATTTGGTCTTAACTGATGCATGTCAACTTTGTAGCAGTTGCAGTTGCAGTTTTGAACTCAATGATTTCGGACGTCGGATGGGTGAATCTTCTAATTGGTTGCAGTGTCGACGAAGCGGTATCGATATTCTACGACAAGCTTTATGGAATCATCAGCGAAGTTGTGCCTCTAAAATAACGGATCGACACCCACAGGAAGAAACAACCATGGTGGAACAATGAACTGCAACGGCTGCGAAATCGTCTACGCAGGGCAAGGAAGCGTTACTTTCGGTCTAGGAATGAACAGCATAAGGCTGAGCTGCGTGACTTAGACAGCGAATATAACTCTTTGCATGCACAATGCAATTCATCGTACTGAAGCAAGTTTGAAACAGGACCCCCAACAATTCTGGCATTATGTGAAGACCTGTAAGTGATCCAACGGAATGCCTCGACATCTTCGTTACCAAGGTGAGGCAGCTGAATCTCCATCAGAATCTGCAAATCTGTTCTCGGCGTTCTTTCGAAGTGTGCAAAGTAATGACCGACCACCTTTGACTGAATCGTACTTGAGTAATTTGCCGCACTACGACTTGAACGTGACCGTCTACAACTTCTCTCGGCAAGATGTTTTTGCTAAGCTGGTTTCTATCGACACTTCGAAAGAAGCAGGTCCAGATCGTCTGTCACCTTTCTTCATCAATCGGTGTGCGGAGTCAATCGCTTTGCCTGTGAGTATACTCTTCAACAGATCTCTTTCGGAGGGCATATTTCCCAACAAATGGAAAACTGCAGTCATCACTCCCATTCATAAAAGTGGTAATGTTAATGACGTCGAAAATTATCGTGCAATTTCGATTTTGAGTTGCTTTCCTAAAGTCTTGGAGAGTCTTGTCTATGATTCTTTGTATCGTAACGTTCAACATGTGATATCAGAGAGTCAGCATGGATTTGTCAGGAAGCGGTCAACAACAACCAACCTGATGTGCTACGTTTCTTCTCTTGTGGACAGCCTTGAAAAGCGACAACAGGTCGATGCAGTTTATGTCGACTTTTCTAAAGCATTCGACAAAGTGCCGCATGCACTGGCAGTGGAAAAACTCAAACGCATGGCATTCCCTCAGTGGCTTACTCAATGGATTGAATCGTACTTGTCTGAGCGTTGGGCTTTTGTACGCCTCGGTGGAACCTCATCTGAAACGTTCTCAATTATTTCCGGGGTTCCCCAAGGAAGTCATTTGGGACCATTACTTTTCGTGCTGTTTGTTAACGATCTGTGCGGACTCATCAGATCACCGAAGTACATGTTCGCTGATGACCTGAAATTCTTCCGCCTGATAACCTCCATGGTCGATTGTTGCGCTCTTCAGATGGATATCGACTCGCTTCTTGAATGGTGCTCACTAAACGGAATGGAAGTGAATATTCGTAAAAGTAACATCATCTCGTTCAACCGATCTAGGACAACTGCCATTTTCGATTATAAGATGAACGCTTCAAGGGTCAACCGTGTGTCATCAATCAAGGATCTTGGATTAATACTGGACAGTAAGCTGAAATTCACCGAGCACATTGCAACAACCACCGCCAAAGCATATGCGATACTAGGGTTCATCAAGCGCAACACGCAGCAATTTGAGGATGTATACTGTCTAAAAACATTGTATTGTTCGCTAGTGCGTAGCATACTGGAATATGGCGTTCTAGTTTGGGCACCGTATCACGTCACGCTTTGTTACCATGGAACGATCCGGTTGTTCTTCCGCCGTACGAGGATCGCTGTGCTTTAATTCGTCTTTCAACATTGGCTGATAGAAGGATTCTTCTGCAACGGCTGTTCATATTCGACATTCTGGACAACAATGTAGATTGTGCTGAACTTCTAGGGAAAATCCACTTCAATGCACCGGCTAGGCAGACGCGACAAAATGACCTTCTCCGTATTCCTCAGCATCGTACAGTCTACGGTCAAAACAATCCACCAGATGTTTGCTGCCGTCGTTTTAACGAATCGCGTGAAGATTATGATTTTAATATTTCGAAAACCATGTTTAAAAATAGGATTAGTTCTTTAACTAGACATTAATAATTCTGTCTGTGTGTTTTTATTATACGAAGACAAGTAAATAAAATAAAATTGGTTACCCATGCTGACTTCGGTTCTGATCACCTTCCAGTAACTTTTGAAATATCCCAAGAAATAATTTCTAATCCCAACAGCTTTACTTTCAATTACCATAGGGCTGATTGGGAGCAATATCGAACATTTATGGAATATAACTTCGATCCAAACATTCCTTTGCAAACCAACGATTAAATTAATTATGCTCTTGAATCTCTGACTACTTCTATAGTTGAAGCAAAAGCTGCCTCAGTACAAAAATGCAAGGTTAAATTCGATTCAATTATAATAGACGACGATCTTCAGCTCTTGATGCGTCTGAAAAATGTCCGTAGGAGACAATATCAAAGAACACGCGATCCTGCCATGAAAGTTATCTGGCTTGATTTGCAAAAACAAATTTGTAGAATCAAGCCAAGCTATCCCTTCAAAGCCTCCAAATGTCTGAATCGTCCATCCGTCACCAATGTTATATCACAACTCCTTTGTCGTAGGCCATGGCTCAATTCCTTCCCATCGTCTGCTTATTATGTACCATTCACATCACTCACACTAGTATAAGCATACAGAGACGTACTCAAGTCCATGTCTATGTGTGCTTAACTCTACATCCCTTCTTTACCCCAAACGAAAAGACAAATTTGATTTGCGTAGCTTTGTCTACAGTGTTGAATGTATCTTTTCGATGTCAAGCAACTAACTCTGAGGTGAGAGAAAAAAATATAGTATTGTTAAATCTTGAGGGTACCATGTAAAACTTCGTTACAAGTACATTCAAGGATTGGTTACACTTCCATCCTTACACTGTAAAACATTCTTAAAAGTTATTCAAAATTATCATCTATACATTTTCGTTGGATCTAAAGGCAACAGTTAAACATTCATGATTCAGTTGAGTAGATTCAATACTAACCGGGTAAAATGCGTTCACGTAACTTGTAGATTAATACAAAAAGTAGGACGTTAGCCAACTGTATGAACGTTCCATTCATGCCTCGCAGCTCAAGTTAACTAAATTCCAAGCAGAATAGTTTAAACTTTTTAACACTGGAACTGCATTATTAAAATCTGTTTTAAATAAATTAATCATATATATAAAGCAGTACGAACGTCAGCTGAGATTCTACAAGCTCTCGTATTGGGAGAATACAAAATCTAATTTTATGTTTGAATACGTACTGCAATTAATTGTTCATTTCAATTTAGTCATTGCCTTATCCTTCCTGTAATATGGTAAAATACAAATGCAGATCATCATCGCTTGATCCAAAACTCAACATTTCAACTCACAGAAAAATTCTACTAACTTATTTTCTCAAAACAACTCCAAAAACTGGATCAATCTCTAACATCTGTTTTCCTACTTGTTACTTTAATATTTACGAACATCCGCTTGGTGCTCGTATATGGATGACTTCTACCAAACTTTATAACTATTGATTTACTCGCAAAGATTAACAACTTGTACAACTATACGATTCGTTGTTCTCAGATCGTTGTTTTTTTTTTTTTTTTTTTTTTTTTATAAAATATTCATTAGCTCTTTTGCACGAAACTGTGCTCTGTCGTAAAATCTGTTTTTTTTTCCTGGATCATATATCTGTTCTTTCTATTATACTTTTTTTTCTCTTCTTGTAGTGCATTTTGCCCTGACAATACTGATTGTATTAGTACTTATCTTATTAATTCATGCCACCACATATCGCTCCCTCTTCACTTTGGTTACCTTGTTGTTGTAGAACTAACTCAGACTAAATAGTGTGAGCTGTTTCAACCACATCGCATTTGGTTGTGTTTTGGCTGAATGAACGAGCAACACGAACCAGTTTGAATCGTCTGTAGGAACGATAAAAATGAGATCGCAAGTTGTTTCGAATTGTTTCAACCTCTCATTATACAAAGCTTATATGTTTAATTTGGTGCTTCAGTATATATCAAACTTACTCGCACTTGATTTTAGCTGGTCCATTAGATCATGTCTGTGAGCATCGGTAAGAACCAGCTTCGCATATCATCCTCTCTTCCTTCAGCCCTAAATCTAGTCTCGAGGCTAGCCTAGTTTAATGTTTGTATGCGTTCAGAAAATCTGGAATTGCTCGTAATCACTCTACAGCTCTCCTCTAGCTGGTATTTAGCTATAGCGTCCTCATGTGTGTATTTTGGTAAACGAAACTAACCTCGCTTGCGCTCCAGCTGGTATAGTGTTTGCTTTTGGAAAAAATAATCTCAACTCAGTCATCTTCGCTCTGCAGCTCTTAAGCTGGTCTAGCAACCTGCGAAAAATCCCTTTTACTCTCTATAATTTGTCTCTCAGCTATAAGTTTATCAATCATTGCATTTTAATGATTCATGTGTCCCGGAATTGCATTAGAACCGCTACCCTTGAGCAATTTGGTATTGAACCAGGCTAGCTCGAAACGCTTTGATTTTCAACCACACTCGCTTTTCTGTGCTCTTTGGCTTCATACCAGGCTCGCATTTTCAATGCGCTTTGGTTAAACCCATTCCTCCTAAGCGCTTTGGTTTTCTACCAGACTCGCTTTTCGATGCGCTTTGGTATCCAATCAGACTCGCTCTTCCCACACTCTAAAGCCAATAGGTTTGCTTTGGATCTCATTCTCTCTTTTTGTTGTAAACGATCTTCAACCCGTAGGCTGGTTTTGCTTTGTTGTAGTGGTGCGCTACGATTGGCTTTCAATCGGACTCGCTCGTTCTCCATTTTGTTCTTCAGCAACGGCTTCGGAAACCTTTCCAGACTCGCTCCACTTCTTTTTTATTTGTTTTCTTCCTCTACGGTACAATCACATATACTTACTTCATTTAATTCTTTGAGCAAATCTACTTCGAATTTATCCTTCTCCATGATGAAATTTGAAAAAAAAAAAAGTTTAACAATCTCACCGTTGCAACTCGAATCAATAAAAAAAATCGTACCGGCTTCGCCAATTGTAGAATCAAGCCAAGCTATCCCTGCAAAGCCTCCAAATGTCTTAATCGTCCATCCGTCACCAATGTTATATCACAACTCCTTTGTCGTAGGCCATGGCTCAATTCCTTCCCATCGTCTGATTATTATGTACCATTCACATCACTCACACTAGTATAAGCATACAGAGACGTACTCAAGTCCATGTCTATGTGTGCTTAACTCTACAAAATTAAAAAGCGATTCTCTGCCCTCAGGAACAAAACTTTGGAAAATAATGTTGGAAACTCACAAAAATTTTGAAAAAGCCTCAAAAGCCTATTCCAGCGCTTAAAGAAGGTGGTAAAATTTTGATCACAAATTTGGAAAAAGCTCAGAAGTTGCTAAGCAATTCGAGACTTCCCATAATTTCAGTTTGGGTCTTACTAGTCCTATTGAGAATCGAGTTGCTCGGGATTATCTGAATATTTTCTCGCGGGAAAATATTTTTGATGTTTCCTGGGGAACTGATTAGGACGAAGTAAGATCTATAACTAAAAAGTTTCATAATATGAAAGCTCCAGGTGATGATGGAATTTTCTATATCCTCATCAAAAAATTCCCAGAGAGTACCTTGTCTTTCATGGTAAAATTATTTAACCGATGTTTCCATTTGGCATACTTTCCTGATAATTGGAAAAATGCAAAAGTTGTTCCAATTTTGAAGCCGGATAAAAATCCAGCTGAAGCTTCTAGCTACCGTCCAATAAGTTTGCTTTCTTCAATAAGAAAACTTTTTGAAAAGATAATTTTGAATAGAATGATGCTTCACATCAATACGAACTCAATTTTTGCAGATGAGCAGTTTGGATTTCGTCATGGGCATTCAACTGCTCATCAACTCTTAAGAGTTATCAATTTAATTCGTTCAAACAAATCTGAAGGCCACTCAACTGGAGTTGCTCTTCTAGACATAGAAAAAGCGTTCGACAGTGTTTGGCATGAAGGTTTGATTGCTAAATTGAAAAAGTGTAATTTTCCCCTTTATATTATGAAATTAGTTCAACATTATTTAACTGAAAGAACTCTGCAGGTAAATTATCAAAATTCCAAATCCAATCGACTACCTGTTAGAGCAGGAGTTCCTCAGGGTAGCATTCTTGGGCCTATATTGTATAACATTTTCACTTTGGACCTCCCTGATCCAGGCTTGCTAAAAGCTCCATCAAGAGTCATCAATAAGCTCAGCTCCAGCATATTTTGATGATGATATATTTTGCTCTCACGGAGCTATACTTGATGCTCAAGCTGGGCTCTTGCCAACCCGCATCGCTGAGAGGGATGCGGAGCTCGTTCTCGGGTGTACATCGACTCTGCCTGCCGAGCAGAAATTTTAACTTCGTGATGCGCTCGCTCAAAGCAGTAACCTTGGAGCTTCGTGATGTATTCGTAGAGAGCTTGGCCACAGAACAGAAGGGGAAGTGCAAACAAATCGGTGAATCAAAAGGTTTCGTTTTTCTGCTCAACAAGCGATGTATTGTGGTAGCATTCCACACGAGCTTTCTATGTGCACTCACACTATCATAGGATGCTGCCTATCTTAACTGCAGGCAGAAGATGCCTTCTACCGCTAGGTGCGCTAGTGTTTGCAAATGACAAGTGAAGCCACTTTCTGATCCGAAGTTCCACTCCTGTGGCTTGGCTCTTGATGGCTTCTCCCAGTGCGCATGAATGAGTGATTTTGTATTGTATTCGAGAAAGAAGTACACAATCAAGAAATTAAAAAAGGAATATTATGGAATGTATGCGCATATATTCCGAAACTCCTGAGTGGCGATTGTATTCTTATGGTAACTGTCTATATTCTCGGCAAACGCCCCTATTTTAGGTAAAGCAGAATAGCCCTCATGTTTGTAAACTGAAACACGATTTCGGCATTTCAACTGTCTCGTAATCGTATAGCGGATCATCTCTTGTGTTGAAAACTAAAATCGCAGTTGAGAATCAAGATATATTGGGCTATGCCGGGAATACATACAAAGAGTCGGAGATAGAAACATTGCAAATTTAATGCTATGCTGAATTTTTATGTAGAGTAAGTACATTATTTAAAACAGTATTGGAAAAATACCATAAAATCAAATCTCACCAATTCCTAAGATCGCTCTTGATTTTTGTAGACAAAAAATAAACAAGTAAACAACTGCGCAGCTCAGAATATCAAGCTAACTAAATTCACCAGCTGCAAATCTCACCAAACTGTGGTGAGATTGAATTTCACGATTTTTGCTTTACACCCAAACGCAATCGAAACTTCCATAACGGCTGGCAGCAGTCACTTCGTGTGTTCCAATATCACGCGTGATATTGAGAGCGTATGTGAGCGGAAAAATGTCATTTGTTCGACGATTATGCCAATACTGATTTAAAATGTTAATTATACTACCTATCATTATCAAGCGTTCATTGAATAACTTTTGTATTAACATTGATTTAAATTTCTTTTCAAATTGAAGTTGTGTTTTGTTTCAATTTTTTCTCACAAGATTTATACTTTCATTCACCATCTGCTGAATCTCCTAACTTACTGAAGAACAGAGCTTTATCAAAATTTGATTTACGTTTCTGCGACATCTTGCAACTAACTGAAGGTTATGAATTAATCGATTCAGACTCAACCTGATTTAAACAATTGAAATAGGTGGAACAACCAAACGTAAACAATGTCTTTAAACACAAATTCCTCGAAAATTAAAACACATCCAAACAATCTTATGCCATCATCTGATAGAGCACACTTCCTTTATCAAATGGCAATTTTAGTTTACGTGGTAATGTTTTGATTCTCGAGGATTTTGTGTTTAAAGCCATTACTTACGTTGGGTTGCTCCGCCTATTTAAATTGTTGGTCCAGAAAGATTTCCGAGCTACCGTGTGTGCAGCGAGGGTAGCAAATTGAATGAATGAACATGTTAAAAGGCAACAGGAGAATACGAAAACATCACCAAGGTATAATCCATAAACGGAGTGATTAGTGCTTTTTCCTCGTACATTCTTAGTCAGAAATATAATTTCATTTATCCACTCATAAAGCACTTATCGGAAAAAAAAACGACCAAAGATTTTTGTGACTGAGTTTGAGTAACCCAAAAAGTGGCCCCAAGCTAAAAAAAAAACATCAGTCTCTCAAAATGTTACGTTCTCTGGGAATGGTCCTATAGTCCATTGAATGTATTGTTGGGTATCATTAAGGTAACTGATGATGGTTGGACCTATTTAGGCCGGTTTCACACGACTTCAACATTCATGTCGTATTTTTTTTATTAATTCAACATAAAATTATGAAAAATGCGTGATATGGGGAAAGATCTACCTCTCTTGTTTCTAATAATAACATAAAAAGTTAAATATTATGAACAAATGATTTTATAAAACGTTTTTATTCAGCAAAGAATTATGATGTTGGTTGGACCTAAAAAATGATGATGGTTGGACCTATTTGTGCAAATGCTAGTTTAGCCCATATTTGTTCAAAAACTTTGTTTAGAGCTTATTGGTATCATGAAAAAACCCTTTTTATACAGTTTTTATGAATTTGCTATTTAAAAAAATCAAGAAATTTGAGTTTAACTTCGTTTTTAAAAAAGTTCACTTTTCACGCATTAGCTATTCATCATGACTCATTTTCTCGGAAATCATTGACCCGATTTGGAAATTTTTTAACGTCAAACTATAGGTATTGTGGTTTCATTGAAAGCTATCGAATATTTTTGGAATCGGTCCACTGGTTCCGGAGATATGGCCGGAACAAGTTCCAGGGTATATGGAACATGGACCTAATTTTGACATGGAAGGAGTAAAACCTATCATGCGACACTTCACATTACTTCCAAATTCGATAACAAGATCAATAACAAAATTGAGTGCCTTGGACCACATTGGCCACTTCCGGGTGCCCCGGGGAATTTAGGGGCTTCAAATGACAGAATATCAGAACTTAATTCCGGTTTTAAAGTTTTTTTTTTCTCCTAGGAGTTTTTTTTTTGAAATAAGTTTCAGTTAGCAATTTTTAGTTTGTTAACATTTTATTTCAAGTTAATTCACACACAGAGGTGTATGAGAAGTGCTTAATGTAAATTCATATTAACAGATTCTTTCGGCGCTTTCGTGGTAGTTCGGAAATCGGTGGTTACCCTTTCAGCCAACCTGACGATGGAATTCCTCCTTTAAATTTACGCCCTACTAGTGACGCAAGGTCTTTAGCAGCTTCCAAGATCTTTTTGGTTGTCTTGGGACTGTCAGAAGCAGCGCACATACAAACCCAATCCCCTTGCTGGTTCTCCAAATCAACACTCAACACTATTTTCCTTCCATATTTCTTGCCGTGGCTTCTCTTAATTTTTGCGTGAAGTGTCGTTTTCGGAATATTGTACCTTTTCTGTGCCTGATACGCGGTACTAAAAGAACAGCCTCTTGAAGATTTTCGACCGTATAACTCTTTTCTTTAGCCATTTTTTCAATCGAAGAAACTGATCACTCGGCCAAAACGAAATCGAATTTCAAATCAGCTGCGCATGAAGGATGTAGACAAACCGAAGCGCACCTAGCGGCCGTCTTAGGAAACACATAGGTCCAACCAACATCATCCGTAGGTCCAACCATGATCATATTTATCTATTCGAATTTCGTCAATTATTCAAACATTTTAGTGAAACCAATGGATAAATGGCGTACTAACGTGCTGTTTACACCCTAAAGCAGTATTTTACTGCATGAAAATAAAAATAAATGTGAAAAATATTCCTTTTTTGTATGTTTGAAAGTAAGGCATGATGACGAGCTAATGCGTGAAAAATGAACTGTTTTGAAAACACATTGAAACTCAATTGTTTTGAAGTTTTTTTCTTCAATAAAACACCCATGCAAATTGAAGAAAAAGAGTTTTTATAATAGTAAAGTGATCTTTGAAAATACAAAATTAGCGAAGATTGACTAAACTAGCGATTGAAAAAATAGGTCCAACCATCATCAGTTTTTGGATAGGTCCAACCAGAATCAAAAAAAATTACCTATATTGACTGGAAGAACCGTGCATTAATCAAAGGCTGTGCGTGCTCTCTCCAAATGCATAACAAAGCTCACCGTTTCACCGAGTTCATCCCGAAGTTCAAAATGTTGTTTGCTGAGCAGAGCCGATGTAAATCATGCCTTACCCAAGAACGAACGCCGCATCACTCATCGTGATGCGTGTTTGTGGAGTCCAGCTTGAGCATCAACCTGAGCTCGAGATCTTTTGCGCTCTTTTGATTTGACATCTTTGCTCCTTATATGTGAGGGATGAACTAGCTCATGATTAATGAGCATCTATACGGCATAATCTGAGTTCGAGGAGTTTAAGCAAGCCTGCCCTAATCCTTCCAAGCTGCACTTATTATCTCGGAAAAGATGAGTTTGCTGTTCGCACTCCTCAGAATTTGGCTTGTCTAAAATCGCCCAAAACTCTTCGTTAAACCATACTTTTCGTTGCTTCCTCTCCAAGAACTCAATGGCACAATCTGCGTGCAGTTGGTGGCAGCTTTTGCACTACTCCAGCAGTCCTCAAGAGTGGCTTCGCTCAGCTAGAACTGGTAACGTGCTTGTTTCTTTGTTCTCCATGTCCTGTAAATCCACTCAAACACGCCATAGAGCTCTCAATATCCTGAAAGATTTCAAACTGGATTTTCCAACATAGTAAAAATTGTGAATTTTTTACCTTAAGCCACATTTTTCAGTAGCACATGGATCATAGAAGCATGATTCTCATAACCGAAACTCGAAAATTGAATTCACAGCATCCCTCAAGCCATGCTGTTATCGGATTGCGTTGAACCACGACGTTGAAATTTTACTACCTCTACATTTTAGCTGCAACTTTTGTATAACAAATCCATCTCCCATTTCACGTGGTCTCATTCGTCATGAGGGTTAAATCCCTGACGACGACAGTCGCATGTAACTGTACACGTGCAGGATCTCCAACAATTCAAACCGTGCCATGCAACAAGACGGGAATACGGGAGAGGTTCATGTCTTATGGATGTCGTCGGTGGCTGGGGCTTTTCTTCGAGTAGGTAGCACAATTCAACAACGTAGTTGTCGTCGTCGTCGTCGTCCTCATCGTATGTGCTCCAATGCACAGCGCGTCATATTTGCTACCCAATTTCATGCAACCGTGAGTTGCTCATCTCTGCGAGGTTTGCGGTTGGGATGCTCAGGATTTCACAGGCTGAGAAACGTTTCACTATGAGCTGGGCATCCCTAGAAGATCCGCCCGGAATCATAACAGTAACAATAATGGGAGGACGCGGTTCACGAGGAGCAGCGAATCGTAGAAATGCTTCGCCTCAGAATGTCGATGGAAATTGAAATTGAAAATGAATCATGTATGATGTGTTATAAATGGTAGACTGGAACTGTGTAGGTGGGGAAGCGGAACGAGCCCTTCGTAGACAACAGAAAATCATGCCATTGTGAGAGCGGTTTCATGTAATCAAACCACGTGAAACGATACGATGCGATCGTTTGCAACTATTTTCCGATGCAACACTAAGAAGACGAAGTGTTTCAGTAAAAGTGCAAATGGAAGATTGATCTCGTGCGGTAGAACAGTATCTTTGTGAGGCAAATGCCATTGAAGGGAGGAAATCTGAGGCTGTAGTGGATGACAATTTACTCTGGTTCAAATGTAGCAGGTTTCAAGATCAGTTTGAATTTGAAAAAAAAACTGAAAATCAAGCATCATTCCAGCATCCTTTCAGATCAGAATATAAAGAAACCAGGGCAAATTCATTATGCCCAGAGCCGAGTCATCTTTGGCTTCACTTTTGCATAACTTATCGTTTCTACGACACTGCTGCGATTTGTAAAAACTCCGATGGAACTTTTCCCTTCACTCAGCAGCAGCAGCAGCAGGTCCACCTCTCTCCTCCGGGGCACAGGTGTCAATTGTAATGATGGGGAACCATTTCCCTTCTTTGCCGTCAATCCATTTCCTGCTAGACCTGTGCGCCGCCGCGCCACGCCGCCGCCGCCGACGATTTTCATACGCCGCCGCCGCCGATGAAATTGAGCCGGCGCGCCGCCGCAGAAAAATCGTTCACGCCGCCGAATAAATTTATGTCACGCCGATGAGAAATCCGCAACACCTTTTCGGTAAAATGCATCTTGAATGCGTTGAAATTAGAACGCTCGATTAAGGCTACTAAAAATTGAGTGAAAAACCACTGAATTTCATTGAGACCGAATCTACTCTAAATTTAGTAACATAGTCAGAACTAAATTTTGAGTAACACGGCGAAAATGGGCATATATTTCGTTTCTTTTCTTTTTTTTCTTTAGGATTAATAAACTAAAAACTGAAAAGCATTTTAATCAAGCATTTTATTTTAAATAAAACAGATTGCAAAACAATTACAATTCACGCAATTACCACGCCAACTGCTATTTGCACCATTGTCGAATGATTTCTTTCGAAATTTTCAAATTTTCTTTTACGACGGAAAGGCAAACTTCGTATTTTTCAGGACTGGAAAATTTCATTAAAGCTAAAATGCTACTTTTAATAATTCTAAAGATATGATATATTGTAATAATATTTTTTATATGTAAGATACATGAAGAGGAGGTAAAGTTTGTGTATGGCACAAAAAACCTGTCAATTTCACTTCCAGAGTGTCGGAATTAGCTATTAGTTATAACGAAGAGTACTCACTCATTGAAATATTTCATTACAGCTAAAATAGCTAATTGTGACCCTCTGAATGTACAATTGACAGGTTTTATGTATCCTACACAAACTTTACCTCCTCTTCTTGCATCCTACATAAAAAAAATATTATTATTCTCATAGTTGCATAGTTTTGAAAAGTAGCGGATTAGCTGTAATAAGATTTTTCAGGCCTGCTCACAATTCCATTTTGTTTTTTTTTTGCGTCAACAAATGGGCTGAAAACTCAAAATTGAGATCCACCTTTATTTATTTATTTAAATATTGTTACGTCAACGTTACTCATATTCAAAAATCCCAACTACTCATGCTTTGACGTTTAAAAAGAAGTTATGAAAATGAATACGTCTGACTCATGTTTGAGTAACCTCTAACAAGCCTGTATGAGGCAGCGATTTAGCGTCATTTAGTTTTTTGACGTTTGTTCGCACTTTCTCTATCTAGCACACAGGGATGAATCCAAGGGGTAAGTCACTCAGCAAATGTACCATAATTAGATTCGGCATAACTTGAGCACATCCATCGGCACACCTTTGGCACAATCTCGTTGGAATTTGATTGTTGTAAATAAAATGAAAGAACTGCTGGTCAATGAAGTTGTTCAAAACATTACGTGCTGTTTGGTTAAATATTCAGGAACATCCTCTAATGAGATATACCTGAGGAACTCAGACCAGCAGTTCACTTCTTGGTTCACTAACAGATTTAAATCTAAAATGCCGCTATACCAATTTATCCTTGCGGATTCAAACCAAAACATTCCAGGTGCCAGAAATAACGGGTTGCCGGGATGGGTATTTTACAAAAAATCACACCTTGCTCTATGACCGGCACAATCGGCACACTAAAAAAAAGATGACCCAAGATTGGTGTGTGGAGTTACCTACCCCTTGGACAAATCATTGTTTGTCCTCCTGCTCGTACTTGTTCGAGATAGTGTGTTCGGGAGTAGCCTCACCCTACCCTGTCGTTTGTACAGAAACTCTCCCAAACTCTCACCATGTAGAATCGAACCATCTCTCCTCTCGTACGGACATTACCACGGAACCGATAACAGATTGGATAGGTAGCGATAACGATCTGGACTAATGGCGTCACAGCGGTAATCGTCTAGCAGCGTAGGGATCAACAATTATAATGTTTAGGAATAGTTAGTCGGCTCTGAAGTAGAAGGATGGATAGAGTAGAGCCACAAGGATTTAATATGTTATGTGTGTAAAACTTGTAAACCTTGTTAAACCTTGTAAATATGTAAAGTGTTGTAAATTGATAGAATAAACTTGACATGGAAATATATGTGATGTGCTGTGTTATAAAGAATGTGGATAGAAGGAACCTCAAAAGGAAACCAATTGAAGCGCCTTACGGGTGGCAACTAAAATTTTGGAATTTCTTTCTCAAGCTGTCAAAAAAAGACAAACATACTTGAAGAAGATCTGATTTATTGAAATTAAAGATACATTGTCCATTGTTGAACATTTGAACATTTGAAAACGGTCCGTAATCGGATGTTCGGTGAAGCTTCCGTTTGATGTCGGAACAGGAGCGTTGTACGGCCTTCATGTCAACTTTGCGAATGCATCTCTTGATTCTACCAATCAACTGTTTGTAATTCGTGATTCTCCAGTTATTTTTGTACACCAAGGAGCTCAAAACCCAGAAGAAATCTTCGATTGGGCGACACTGAGGCAAATTTGTCGGGTTGTGGTTTTTGTGTACAAATGGGATCGAATGGGTATTCAGGAACGATTGTGTTTTTTTGGCGTAATGCGATGACGCTTTATCCGGCCAAAACACGTATTGTCCATCAGCATGATGTTTTTGTAGAAACGGGATCAACATTTTCTTCAAACATTCGTTCTGGTACACATATTGATTGATTGCCAAACCAGAGGGCTTATACCATGGCTTAGAAATGCCTCTCTCGGAAATTTTTGCGTCCATAATTTTGGCTAGTCTTCCACTACCTTGCTTGCGAGCAGTTGTTGGGGATCTTAGGATATGGTAAACAGTCGAAGCCGCAACATTTTCGCTTTTAAAATGTTGTACCATATACTTTTTGCCGAGATTTCTGTGCAGTTCGTAGAACTGTACAACGCGCTCGCGAAATACTTCTTGTTTCGACGGCATTTTGAGCAAAACTGAGCAAGCATAAACAAAACAGAAAATACTAACAGAAAGAGGGGAGAGAGCTAACACATACACACTCTTATTTCTCTCTGAGCTCGTTTGTTGTTGAGCATAGAGGCCTCGAAAAAATTCCAAAATTTTAGTTGCCACCCGTTACATCCGCTCTTATAAATGCGCCTCAGAAGGTCCTACCCCAGAAATGGCAGTGCCTTTGATTACCCCCTAAACGGTGTTGGGAAGGGTTCGGTAACCCAACATAGTGTTTTGGTGCGCTGATCAAACGTCAAACATCTCAGTTCACTGGTTTCGTCTCCATGAGCAAGAACGGCGAGATCTATAGGTGAGACAGAAGTAAAATAGCCGACTCTTTCTTTCTATCGATCCGACGAGAACCCTGGATGAATAAAACAGTCGACTAAAGTTTCCTTCTTCATAACCTATAGATCCTGCACATCGGTCTCGTCTCAGTTACGCATTTTATTTTTGACGTTTTGTTTCCCATTCACGACAACTTCCACGATGTCGAATTTGAATTTGAATAAAATTTCTTTGAATTTTCTGTCGATTGATACTTCGAGAGGAAAAAACATCGAAATGGAAAAAAAATAATCAGACAAATATTAACTGATATCGAAGAATCTGGAAATTGGCTTGATATGGATGAGCAACATATAGCAACAGTTATCTATAATAGAGGAGGAGCTAGATGGTCAACTTGCGAGTTTGTGTGAAACGAATATCAATGTTCAATTTGACGGTGAATCTAAATAAGCCCTAACACTTAAAACAATCAGCGTAACACGTTGGCATTAATTACTTAAGGGGGTATTCCCAATCTTTTGCCTTTTTTCGGCCTGTTTTTCAATTAATTTTTTTTTCAAGGAAAATGAATAGTAATGCGCCTAACTCTTTGGGATTCTTGTTTATTGAACATTAAAGTTTACAAATAAATTTTTTTCGACATAAAAAAAGACATTATTGACGTCACAAAATGGCGGCAAACAGACCCCTGTTCGCCGCAAACGCCTGGACGGGCGAAGACTTTTCTCTGGAACGGCTTCATCTGAAACAGATTTCGTGATGAAATTAATAATCTGATAAGATTCTCTGGAGCTTCTCCCGTTGGCAGCAAAAAATCTTGAAAATTAACAAAATGGCGGCCATATGAAAAAAAAGGCGATTTTTAGCCCGCTTTTTTGCAGCTTTAAGGTGCTTCAAACAATGTTAAATGTTAATATTTTTGGCTGAAAGGGGGAGAAGCTCCAAAGAATTTAATAAGGAACAAAATGCGCAAAGATTCAAGTCAATATCTCTTATAGTTTATGAGAAAAATCTTCGCCCGATAAAAAAAATGTGGTTTCGAGAAAAACGCGTTTAAAGTTTTGACTTTAGTTAAAACCATTTGGGGATTCTTACCATTAGTCAGCTATGCCTGGACACCGAATTCGCTGATCGGAAAACGGCTTGGGGGGATGAAAGTATATAGTCTAAAGTACAAAAAAACGTGAAAAAAAAAATTTGATTTTTTGAAAAAAAAAGATCGGGAATACCCCCTTAAGATGATAATAAGTCTCGAACTGAATAGAGCTGGCGTGAATGCTTTATTGAACCGTCTTAATAAGCACGATCTCATATTCACAGCACATGAGTGGGCGCTAGTTCAAAACTTGTGAAGCTTTCTTGAGCCGTTTGAAATGAGTTTTTTTTTAAAGTCGTGGTTCTGAAACTATAATTCTAGATGGAGCTGGAGTTAAGGCGTAAAAGCTTTTGCAAACAATGACTTCTTTCGATTATTTATAGAAAGTTAAGGCTCGTCAACACAAATAAACATCACACTCGGATATAAGAAGACTTCCTCTACCCGATGGTTATGTTGGTTTGCGTGAGCGTGCTTTGAGTTCCTAGAAATCATCGAGAGAAGTCATAGTTTACAAAGGCTGTTACGCCCTAATTCCAGCTCTATCTAGAACTGTAAACTATTGTTGCTATATCTCGAGCAACTAAGCCTACTAGCAAGTTCCATCTGACCGATTGGTGACCATATAGGGTTTGAAAATCAATATCCAACCAGTGCATTGAAGATCAGATGTTTGTTTACTGATACACTAGACGATAGCTGAGAAAATAATGTTTGATTTTCACCTAGCGAACGGAATTCACTAATATAAATGCATTTAAAAAGCATCAGTGTTCTTCCAGTTAATCTTGAAATTTTGAAATTGCATCGTTTTGGCAGAAAATGTACTTTAACTGAAAAATTGTCTCAGATAAGTTAAAAACGTGCCAGTTAAAAGACGATCATGTAGCGAACGTCTAGTGTGAAAAGTTTTATTTTAGTTCCAATGTGATTTTATTCTAGTCTGTTTCTGAGACATGGTGACATGGTGGTGGTGAACATATTGTAGTAAAATTCCGTTTTGGTTTAAAGATAATAGTAACCCTGTTGGCTGTTGAAAAGAATGCAACAGTTTACATTGCCATGCTCTTGCGATCTGAGATTGAAGCTTGTATCAATGAAAAAAATGAGGACGTGCTTATCATCACACATATGAAGCTGGAGATGAAGGAGCAACTGAATCGAAGGTACCGTGTAAATTCCGAAATCCAAAATCAACAATCTTAATTCATGACAATTACAGCATTTGCAAAAACAGAGTTTTGCAATAAACACTAGCTTACTGACGAGGATCGGATTTACATAAAGGTGAATAAGGGACTATTATTAACAACACGCTGAAATTTGACCTTTTTTTTAATCGCTTACAGGCCAAGTTGTGTGGAATTCTACGTATATCCGAAAGACATCATTTTCAAATACATAAACAAAAAGTTATATGACTACAATGCGCGTACATTCAAATATGTATCAGAGTAATAAAAGCACATCATTTATCGCTATCAACATATTAATAACGTGTAATGCTCAATAAAATAAAATAAAATTGTTACGTAATGCAACAGATTGCTTTTCAATACAATCCACCTCTACATAACGTTCTTTTCTTATACTTAATAAAAGGGTTGTAACACTTTGCCATACGACTAAACCCCCTGCAATTTTAGTTAGCACTTGACATACATTGAGAATGTCTCAAAATTGAGAACGACTCAAAATTAAGTAAGAGCTACTTATATTTGAGCACCGGTTACTCAAATTTGCGAAAACGTAGGTCACTCATAGAATGAGTCAATTTTCCGACGCTTTTCCGAGGAAACCTTCTCGAATATGAGGAAAACTGAATATGGTTTTAGTCTGCCCACTAGTGAACTTCTAATCTGTGTACAATTTTCTTAAATTTTCCGCGGGAAATTGTCGCAAAATTTATTCACACTATGAGTGACCTACGTTTTAGCGATTTTGAGTAATCTGAATATTTTTTGTACATGTGCGATTGGCTTGAGAAGTTTTTTTTCTAAATCGTTAAAAATAAACCCACGCCGATCCACGCCGCCACGCCGCCGCCGCCGGAAGAAAACGGCGTGACGCCGCCACGCCGCCGCCGAAATTTTTTTGATCGGCGCACAGGTCTATTTCCTGCATAGAGCTTTTTTTACCTTTTGTTTCATCAACGAGCACCGGCGAGAAGGCGAGAAGTTTGTTCGGAAAAGATAAATTTGCATTCATGTTTCGCAATTTGCATCGTAAAAGTTGCGACACGGTTTGAGGATTATTGTAGCACCTGATTGACAATGGTGTTCAGGATTTGAGAGAGAGAGAGAGATGACGAGCTAAAAGGGAATGCAAATTGACGATCTGAAACTATGTTGATTGAATCTTCTACTGCTCTGGGGATGGCAGCAGGATCAAGTGGTCTGAAAGTGCAATGAAGGTTGTGGAATGAATCACCGATATGGATCTGCTGCGCTGTCAGAGTAAACGGATCGCTTTGAACTGACACCGTCGGTCTTTCTCTATTGTGTCAACATCTTCATAAGTTCCATCATCTTCGTAAAGTAAAGCCATCCATTCATCCATCTACACCTTACCTACTTCAAGAGGCTGCCGAGTTGTTGGACCGTTGGACCATGGCATGCAGGCAGGATAGAATCTTCGTCTCACCGAGTGACCCCGTTCTTCCGAATTCCTTGCCTGGAGAATGATTTATTGGCAGATTTGCTTCCAGCCAGAGTCAGTCAATCGGTCAGTCTGTCTCTCTTTCGCTTCGGTCACCTTTTCGCCTTTTGACCGGGAAACTGTCAATATTTGCGTTCCCCTCATTCAATACATCAATCAGAGCAGGGACTGACTGTTGGCTAGTAGTGTTTCACAACCATTGCTCACCCAGTCATCCGTAGTAGGTTTATTTGAAATCCAACCTGCTCGACTCCTAGTCGGGGGAAAGGGCGGGCTTATTTGGACATCGATTGGCGTTTGTAAGTCACTTTGGCGGATGTAAATTTTCGATATCAATATTCAACAGAGCGCCATGATTGATCGATCCCCTGTCATCCGCTTTGATGGATTTATGAGCAGTTTTTGGATTTCCGTGGAGCTAATCGCTTTGTCAATAAAATTGCAAAACTGATCCAACCATTGGATGAACGCAAACATCAAGTTGAACTACTTCCTATTTCTGGCTTGGACTCTCTTACTCTAACATATACCGGCTCTGAACTTAGTGTTATTTGAATAATTTTTCAGTTACTAATTAAAAGCTTTCTATGGCAACCAATGCGTGAATTTGAATAATGTTTAGCCAGCACAATGATATAGCGGATCGGGAATCGAATCCGCTGCTGCCACAGGATTAGGAATGCCATGACTTGGCAGACTAGGCTATCTGAGGCCCCGATGCAAGTTATTCTATGCTAATCGGAGTGCTGTCGTCATTAGCATCAATGTCTGCTCATTATTGAGCGCGCTCTGCGATGCATGGGTATAATGGATGGAGCATTCCGCCACTGGAACGAAACCTAATTGATTTATTATAATTAGATGCAGTCATTTGAAGCACTGATGCCGTGTGTTCCCAGGTGCCGAGGGCTGTGATTAATCCGGGTTAATTGATGGATTGTTGATATCGAAGCTGCAGTTGTTGATCATGCTTTGATGAATAGAGGTTTGGTTCAGATTTCAGAAAAGTAGCGAATGACTGAATAGCGAATTTATTATTAAGTAATAACTTATTTGACATAAGAGAAACCAGATATCTGAAATCAGAATCCTGAAATCGGAGATCCGGAACAGATAATTCAGAAATAGAAAAAGTAGAAGGGTCTGTGCCTAGGGGCACGAACGGAAGCTTGACTTAGGACCGCAAGTGGACGGAACAAATGTGAACATTTAGTTCTTTTAATTGATCAATCATCAATTATCTTAACTCTTTCCGTTTTTTTTTATTTTAAAGCGTATCAAATTTGTAGTATTTATTTCAAAGAGAAAGTTGATGAAGAGAATCCAAGGGACTGTCAACTTGAGTATTTTCGATTCATCTACCCGACTTTAAATGGTGTATTTTAAATTTTTTGTTATTAATGAATTTTTAAGTTTTGTGCATTTTGGTATTAAAGTGTATTCAATTCACCCCTCACAGGATTTCCTTCCGAATTATATGAATGGGGCGGGGCGGAAAGGTATCGTTTGTGCAGAACATGTAAAAAAGGAGGGACTTCGAGAGATTGAACTCGTTCTCACAAATTTGATTTTATTGGCTTTCTGGGGACTGAATATACACCCAAAGCGAATTATTTCCACTTCTCTCAAATTCTATTGGATTTTTATCACTTCCTTCCAGCGTGTTCTGGAAAATGGTCGGACGATGATTAATCTCACCAATACATTCGGGCCTACAATTCCACACCTTCTATAGAGACCAGGTAGAGCCTTGATAGCTAGCTACTTGCGGGAACTGATGACCTTGACAAATGTCCAAATAATACTCTTAACAAATTTATGGTGGTCCTGAAAAGGACCGTTTTGTAGTGATAGCTGAGTAATGCTGAGCTGAGCACGACGAGCTACTGATTTCGAACCTAGCCTAGCGGTGGGACTTCTTCCTCCTTCTCTATGGTTGCTCATATGAGCTCTGCAGCTCGCTGCTTGCAGGCAGCCTTTCGTTGTTGTTGTTGTTGTTGTTGTTGTTGTTGTTGAAAGCACTCCTGCTGCTACTGCTGCTGCTGCTGCTGGACTGGACACCACCACTTACGGTGATTGACAGTGGGACCGCATCGAATTCGATTTTTAAGTCTGTGTTAGGGAATGCGCTGTTACAGACATTCGGTGATAATTTTGATCACCATTGCAACAGTTGGATATTTGGTATTTTTCAATAGTGACCTATTGAAAATTAACTAAGTGTTCATTGTAGAAGATTGGTAGATACATTTCCGATCGTTTGGCTTGTTTAGAATTAAAATCTATCTGCTATTGGTCGAAACCTGACCTCTTTTCGTAATGCTGTGCATTTTGGTTTTTTGAAATTGCGTGGATTCTATAGATCCTGTGGAGATCCATCTAGCCCTGATGCATGTGTTGGTAGAGGGAAAAATGTTAACTTTGCGGGAGACGATGTCATAACACTCGAAAGCAATTTTGTGAAATATGAAATAAAACAAATCCTAGCTAGTTCTGCATGATGATTTTGTTTGATTTTATTTATTTGTAAAGCCGTCGGAAAATACCAGCTAACGATTTGTTTTTTATGATAACTCCTTACTTAAAAACAGGCAAAAACTCACAAACAGGGTGCTTTTTCATGGTATACAAAGTGATGATTCAATAATCAATAAATTATCTTAACATTTGGTGGCAAACCATTAATAAATTTTGGTAACATAAAGGGCGAACACGAAATTATTGCGACACCGAAAATGTCATGCCAATTTTCTTATAATGTTTAGAATCAAACCAAAATTTTAGGGTAGTTTTATACATATATTTACTTCAAAAATCAAAAGAAAAGTTAATCGATGGAGCCTTGAGTGTAAAATTGAACGCATTTTCGCTTGATGCCCTCCATCAAAGTCTTTACAGTGTCATCCGGTACCAGTTTCTCAGTTTTTTTTTTCCATTTTCTTAACATGTCCTTCTCGTCTTTGACTGTCTTCTTGCTTTTCCGAAGTTCCCGCTTCATTATTGCCCAGTACTGCTCCACCGGGCGCAGCTCCGGACAGTTTGGCGGATTCATGTCCTTTGGAACAAAATGGACAGAATTGGCCTCATACCACTCCAGGACACTTTTAGAATAGTGGCATGATGCCAAATCTGGCCAAAATAGCGGAGTTTCGTCGTGCTGCTGCAAGAACGGCAAAAAGCGCTTCTCGAGGCACTCAGATTTGTAGCTCTCGCCATTTACTGTGCCCTTTGTCACGAAAGGCTCACTCCTCAGTCCGCAACAGCAGATGGCCTGCCAAATGAGATATTTGGAGGCGAACTTCGACATTTTCTTCTTCTTAAATTTGTCGTACACATCGAACTTGCTCTTCCCGGTGAAAAACTCCAACCCCGGAATTTGCTTAAAATCGGCTTTTATATACGTTTCGTCGTCCATCACACAGCAGCCATATTTTGTCAGCATCTTCTCGTAGAGCTTCCGTGCCCGAGTTTTAGCCGTCGATTGTTGCCGCTCATCGAGGTTTGGGAAGTTCTGTACCTTGTATGTATGTAGTCCAGCTCTCTTCTTTGCATTCTGGACGTAGCTCTGCGACATGCCGATCTTTTTAGCCAAATCACGGCTTGAGACGTTGGGATTTGCTTTAATCATCCGCTTCACCTTTCCCTCCGTCTTTTTGTTCTCCGGTCCCGGTTTTCTTCCAGCTCCTTTGCCGTGGTCCAACGTCAACCGCTCCTGGAACCGCTTCAACACTCTGGAGACGGTTGAATGGTGAATGTTCAACATTTTTCCCAACTGCCGGTGCGACAGATCAGAAAATTCCAGGTGTTTGGAAAGAATTTGTTCTCTCAACTCGCGTTGGTTCACCTCCATTTTCGTTGAATCGAAAAACACGACTTCGAGTTTGACAGCATGTACACAATACACATCAATGAGAAAGTGTGCAAAATTTGGTTGATTTTTACCCAATGGTAAAAAAGTTATGCCCTGTTGAATGTGTCGCAATAATTTCGTGTTCGCCCTTGACAAAAAATTCTATAATCCACATTAAATTTCATATATAAGCGCCGATTCAAACAATCTTTTCGACGTCACTACAAGGGTGATTGATTTAACGAAAGAAACGAATCGTGCGGAATGAAAGCCGAGGAAAAACTAATTGCACCAATATATTCAGGCCTACAATTCCACACCTTCTGTAGACAGGTTGAGCCTTGATAGCTAGCTGCTTGCGGGAACTGATGACCTTGACCAATGTCCAAATAATACTCTTTAACAAATTTTTGGTGGCCCTGAAAAAGACCGTTTTGTAGTGATGGTTAAGTAATTCTGAGCTGGGTGTTCAACACGGATGAGGCTGTCGAGCTGTATGTCGTTTGGAGCGAGGGCGACACGCTTGGCATAGATGACCGACCCGCAGCGACTCACGAAGAGCTACTTGTGGGCTTATGTGGGCTCTGCAGCTCGCTGCTTACAGGCAGCCTTTCGTTGTTACTGGAGAACAATTTTCAACGCCACACGCCGAAAGCACTGCTACTGCTGCTACTAATTTCGACGACCGAACACCACCACACAGTGGTGTGGTCGTTGGGAGCGTGTGGTTCTGAGTATGGCGATGAGTGTGCAAAATATTACGCAATTCCATCCTTCCTATTTGCACGCACCCGAGGATCGGAAGCGAATGACACTTCAACTTGTTTCGTCTACTTACTACTCTCTGACGACTGTGCTGGGGAAGCAGCATATGCATGTAGGTGATTGGTGGATTTTTTAGTTAATTCGACGCTTTTGAACAATGCTGGACATTTACCAGTTTTTCAATAGTTTCTTGTTGAAAATCAACATTTGGAAGCATTGTTATCGATGCGTATCCATATTTCTGATCGATTGGTGATAAAATTATTGAAATTGGATCAGGGGCAGCTGAGTTATTAACGTTCAAAATCTTTCTTAATTTGTTACATGTTCCATTTTCGGTTTTCACAAAGTGAACCCCCATATAGAAATCAAAGACGTAGTCCTACGTCAAAACCATTTTAAGATTGTTTTATTTCAATCAATAGATTAAAGATGTACCGAAATTAAATGGAGGGATTTCAAGCTAAATATTGACTATCAATACCGAAATTTCGCATAAATGTCCAACCCATTTTGTGTGGTGTGCGCAGTGCTGCCGAAGGATTAGGGAACTTTCATAAATAACGTAGTAGTTGAGGGATGAGAGGGGTTTCAGAAGTTGGGACCGGCCATGTATTAGGTGTATTGCAAAACACGCTCCGAGGGGGAAGGTGCGTTAATTGGTCAAAAATATACGTAATTTGTGGATGGCCCTAATTTTACTTCCAAGGCTGTATCGAAATGGATGAGTTGAATTTAACTCGTGGTTAGAATTGACAGATGAGTTATCGAATAACCCTGCTATACGAGCGTAGTTATTTCGGACCGACTAGAAGTTAAATTTTGGTTCTGTTGGAGAACTGATCAATTTCCGGCAATTTCGAACATTGAAAATAGCTTTCGAAATGTCACGATAAAAACTCGGCAATTGGAACACAGCCCACGAAGTATTTTTCATTACTTTTTCGAAGGGACGTATCAGCTTTCGTAAACAACGCATTTGATCGTCGATTTAGGCGTAGCTGGTAGCTCACCCACGCATGCTAACACTACCATCAGATAAAGGAAATTTTCCCCTACCTGATATAGTGGTGTTAGTATGTTGGGTGAGCTTTCAGTTATGCCAAACCGACGATAAAATGCGTTGTTTACTAAACCTGATATGTCTTTTCGAAAAAGTAATCGAGATATGTAGTTATCATTCAGCCAAGGAGCGCTTGCGCCTTCAAGGTGACGCCGCTACCAGTAGCCAGTGATCTCGACGAAACGACGCGCAAACTTCAAGGTGCAAAACTCGAACGCTGTGCGATTGACAGGAACCGCCTTCCTACTGCTGCTACTGCTACATGCTGATGCTACCTGTTTACACGCCGTCCGAAGCGAAAATGAGTTGAGGCACATTAGCAGCGCTGTTTTATAACTTTTCAGAATCAAGCAGCACATTTTGCAACCGAATGGTACTCGATTGTCACGACTAGGTTTGGGGAGAACGTTTATTTCATGAAAAGAGTGATAAAATTACCACTTTTTATTTGTACATTTTTAAAACATTTTTTTTTATTAAAAATTAAAAAAAGCATTTATTGAAACAGCTTACGAGAGTTATTTCCTATCGATTGGTGTATTCGGATTTTAATTTCTTTTATAAATGACAGAGTTATAAGGGTTCAAAATCTTACACCTTTTCGTGACGGTCGCAATTTTAGACTTTAGATTTACCCCCATTACCTTCCCGTAAGACGTAGTCTACGTCAAAAAAAAAAACTCCTTCCGTTCGAAAACATTGAGGATCCACGGTATTCGATAAAGAAAGAACATCCTTTGCGATCTGCCTGCCTACCATAATACCAATTAATGCTGGAAGGACTGTCCCACCCTTGCGCTAAAATAATATTTTCTCAGATCATAATTCATTAATGAGCACCTACCACTGACTTTGTTGCGGCAAATACCCATTAGTTGAGTCACGGAGGAAGTCAATCCGAAAAGTCTGACAAAAAGGATCTGTACGCCGAATAAACACAAAGCATACTCGACTGTCTGCGACCATTTCCCTTGATGAGCTATGTTACAACGCCAAAATAATGATGATTTATTGGCGGGGATGAATAAATACTTAGCTTTAGTTCTGCTGCCATCTGGTTAGTGTGTCGTTCTGCCATTGTGAAACCTTGTGCGAAATGCGACCTCAGAGCTTAACACTATTGTTTTCTGGATATTGTTGTTAGGTAAAGTTAGGAAAACAAAACATTCCACCTACACCAGATGATTATGTTGACGATGGCGAGCAGAACCGTTGGTTCATAACATTGTTTGAATGAAACCTGAATGTTATTATTTGAAAAGCGTAAATGTTGATGTTGGTATAAAAACTTCATTTATCAAACGAAAACTCATTATCAGTACAATATGAAAACATTGTTAGACTTTTTAAACCAGTACTTTTGTCAGGTTCTATTAACGCTGGCAGTTGTTTACAAAACAAAAATTGGTTTTCATTGAGTTCATTCAATACTGGCTTTAGATGTATGCGTTGGTGCCAATGAAAATGATCATCTTAAACTTCCAAAATCGAACATATGCAAAATGATTATCACCTCGAATAATAGTCACAGTGCATGCGTGATTTGGGTTTGAGTTTTTCTTACAACCGATAAATCACGCAGGAGGGAGGCACAGGAAAAAAAACATTTTCTTCCATTGGGTGGAAATTGGGTTAAATGGCCCAAAACATGTATTTCTAAAATTCTGTGACTTTTCAAACCACGTGTATTAGATTTCCTAGATTATTTCCCGTCGAAAAGGTAATTGTACATAGCAGAAATTTCAGCGTCCTTTTGAGATATTGGATTATGAGTAACTTTGAATCCTTTTTTGTCCATAGTGCATCGTTGAAAGGCGAACAAGTTGTATACACAAACTGACCTTATATGCCGCCCCTGTATTGAAATTCAACCCAGCGCTATCTCCAATTACCAACGTTCGTCGAATTTAAGCACAACTAAATCAGAAAATTTTCCTGCAATCGCCTCATTTAATCATCCATTGTTTCCTTTGCCGTGAAGAAGTACCATTAACCTTTCTCAACTCGTCTTTATGGGATTCAACGAAACCTCCTTCCTTTCAACACATCATCGAGAGAAGCTCCTTACAGTTGTCCCCGGTCCTTGAAATTAAAAGCACACGCGTGACATGTGATAGGAATTTTAATGGAAAATTTAAATGGGAAATTATTCAAATAGCTCATTTTTTTCTCCATTCCCATTTTCCTGCTTTCTGTCTGTGTCAGCTCGTTTCCAAACCATTGCTACTGGTGCTGCTACTGCTACATGCACACAAGCCCGCCTTTGTCTTGGGAAAGAAAGGTAAATTACTAGAAAGGGAATACACGGCAGCGATCCTGGCTCCAGGAAAAAGTTATTACGCTTGGCAAATGGGAACAAGCTGAAGCTACGGCCATGAATGAGCAATAGAAAGCATTTAAAATTTAATGGTTAAATTTACTGCAACCCGCTTGAAACTGTCAGCGCATTAAAGCTCCGCATTCAAACCCTCATTGTGTCAGCGAACAGTGAAAATATTAAAAATGCAAACGATCCACAGTTTGATGATTCAATCCTGGAGCACTCGAGTACCTAACCGTCATCGTGAATCGAACTCAATTGCCATAAATTGCTTCCCAGTTCAGTGCTAACCGGGAAGGGCCCCATAAAAGACACACCGTCATTTGTCTCGTCGATTGCATGCATTGGAACGGAGTCCCCCCTTTGTGTCACAAATGATAACAGTGCACTAAAAGTCGTTAAAATGTTTTCCGCTCGTAAATGGGGGGGTTGTTGAGAAATTAGCACAAACGTAGCTATTGGAAGGGATAACAAAATGTTCAGACTCGGATCGTAAATCGAACTTTTCCCATCACGATTCGAACTCGAGAAGCGTTGCTTTGGAATTGCTTTCGATTTTGCTGTGACCGCAAATTTGTCCCTTCAGTTGTAGAAATCTGAATCATGAGCTGGATTGATGATTTAGAATTACATCTAGTTTTCTAATCTAATCACAAGATCTTATTTCCTTCAAGCACAACCCGCACTTTACCTTCTTTTTTAGAACGGGTTTGAACAAAAAATGGAATGTTATCTACTGTAAATCAGCTCAATTGGATGAAGGACAACTGAGAAATAGCGGTGGATGGACGGTACCACCAACTGCATATATTGAGGGGCTACTGTATATTAAATTTCCATAATCTTAAGAAAAAACTCATGAAAATGCATACGTTTGAAATATTAAAAATCATACTACCATGCTTCTGCGTTAATTTTCTTTCAGATGTCCCTGCTGATCTCAATGGTGACATCTATCGAAAATTACGCGTGCACTCTTAGTTCCGTTAATGGTTAACAGATGGCAGTGCGGTCCAAACATGTAAAACTGTCAACAACTCAAAATTGAGTAGAATATGCTCATTTCAGCGGGAAGTATGGCAAAAACCACTCTGTAATATTTTCAGTCGGAAAGTTCTTTTTTTTTTGTTGATAAAACATGGAAATTACCTGATCCAGATAACTGGAGCTCACGCTTGGCATACACAGTTGTACACACCAACTGCTCATTTGTGAATAACTTTTCACTGAGTTGCTGAAATTTGTTTTTCTTTAAAGTAATTGAAAGATTAGGATCAGAGGTAACTATAGATATGCAAACAGTAGATAAATCTTAACATTTGACTCAACACCAATGAATTTTTATTCTTAAAGCCCGAGATGTGCAGCGAGCATTTCTCGCTTAATTTTTACAACGCAAAAACGAATACAGTTTATTACTAAAATTACAATCTACTTTTTTTACGTATCTATAACAAGCTTAAACTCTATTCTATCTACTGCTTCAAAAAAAATTATGTTTCGCCAACTGTGTGCAAAGTTATGAGCAAATGAGCAGTTCGTGACCAAAACTGTGTATGCCAAGCATGCTGGAGCGGAAGGCGACTGAAAACCGTCTCCGCATGCAATTCCTACTTACCTTAATACATTTTGGTCGGTGTTAAACAATAATCTCACCGTTTCTTAGTGCGTTTGCTCTGACACGGCTGGCATTTTTTCTAAGTCCTGGATTTGGCTGACTGAGTGGCTTTTACTCAGTTTGACATTTCTCGTTTACTCAGAATTTGACAACCTAATGCATCAGACGAAATGCATCAGACGAAATGCATCATCCAAAGAACCAAAATATCTCAGAGATGGCGCCAGCATAGACATGTTCTGTCAAACACACCCGACGGACGTCAAATGTATATGACATTTTGATTCCGATCAGCTGGTTTTGTTTACTAACAAAAATCTTGTGAATTACCGGTGCATCGTTTTGTACGTTCGGGATCAAAAATCACTTCAAATTATAATGGAATCAAACCAAAAAACCGTAAAAGTTCTGCGTAATGAGCTTGCTGCACTGGGCGCAAAAAGAACAGGAAATAAAAAAGTGCTTGAGAAAAGGTAAGGTTTTTTTTTTTTTATTCTTTATTTAAGAGATTTTTAGCCTTAGGCTAGTTCATCTCTAAGAAAAGGTAAGTGATAGTTTAATGAAAATTTTAGTATTTTACAATGAGATGTACTTTTAGGCTCGAAAAATGGAACAAATACAACCTGAACTCAACTCTTGTTGCTGTTCCTCCAGTTTCTGTAGCAGATAGTAGCGCGTTTGAGAATATGAAGAAGTATAATGCGATGGAAGACCTGCCGACTGAACAGCTTAAGTGGCTAACGTTTTTCAACGTCTAACAAGGCCATGGCTGTGGACTTGGATACAGCTTTGTTACTTCAGATGTTATTCATCACCCGTACTAGTTGGTGATTGGTGGAGTGCCCATTTCTGAATCCAAATTGTTCTGGAAGGAGAATGTTATTTTCCTCGACAAACTTGAGCAAACGATTGAGAATGAGTTTCTCGAACAATTTGCTCAGCGCTGAAAGGAGGCTGATTGGTCTGTAGCTTGAAGACAATGTTGGATCCTTACCGGGTTTGTGGATTGGTATGATTTTTGCTACTTTCCAGATGCTTGGAAAGTAGTGCAGCTCCAAACATCTGTTGAAGATAGCGGTTAGAAGAGACTGCACTTTCATGCTGAGTCTCTTCAGGATCAAGTTGAATATACCGTCAAACCTGGGGGCCTTCATATTCTTGGTGCATTTCAGCGCTGAGCAAATCTGTTGTACTGTAATCATATCCGCTGGAGGCACGACACAAGGGGAGGCATCTAGGTTTTGAACGCATTGCGCAACCTGATCATCGAGCGGACTTTGGATAGTCGAGCCAAGCAAATGCGATGAAGCGACATGCTTACCGATCGCATTTGCTTTCTCCTGTGGGGTCATCATTATCGACTCTGAGAGGTGGAACGGGTTTGGGATGAGTTTTCAGGACCTTGGCTACCTTCCAGAATGGTCTGGAGCGGTCGTCCAGATTCTGGACAACACGTCCGACACTTTCATTTCGGAGTGAGTCTATTCTGGAAGCAATCTGCCTGTTCAGATCGGCCATTTCACGTTTTTTGCCCAGGTCTCCAGTCCTCTGAAACTGGCGTCTACGCACATTTCTCAACCGAATCAGTAATTGGGTGTGGGAATCAATAGCAACAAACTTGCCCCTCACAGGAACTTGTCGAACACACGCCTCGTCAGCCACGGATATGACAACGCCCGGTCGATGTCATCTACAGTGTCGAGCAGTGGATTTTCATTGATGTTGCTGTCCACTATTCGTCCGTACTGCACCCAGTTGACATGGTGGTAGTCTTTACGCAGGCAGCTTCTAGCAGCAACCACGTTGACACCGACTTCAGTCACCACCGGTTGGTGGTCAGAGCTGAGATCGTTGTGCGCCTCCGGCTTGGATAGTCCGATGTTTGACAGGAAAAAGTCCAGCGTGGAGGGATTTCCCGCCGGAGAGATGAAAGTTGGTTCGTCCGGAAATTGCACAGTGTACAGTCCATGTTGTGCGTGGTCGAACAATAGAGATCAGTTCCGGTTCCTCTGGTAGTTCCGCCAAGCTTCATGGCGGGCATTCAGGTCGCCCCCAACGATGAATCGGGAGCTAGTACGGGTGATGGCGTTGCTTGCGGTTCACTGGCGTGGGCAGTAAACAGCGATGAACCGGACGTTTCCAGTTGGTGATTCCACCTCCACACTAATGGCCTCGATGATAGAAGTGTGGATGTGGGGCAGAGTGCAAAACTTGATTCCCTTTCTGACGATGACCGCTACACCACCCCCCCTGGAGTTGGTGCGATTAAGCCGGATAATGTTGTGGTCAGGCAACCAGAAGCTGTCACCGGACTTTAGTTGGGTCTCGACTAGAAGAACCACATCGATGCTATGCTTGCGGAGGAAGTCGGCAAGCTCAATATGTTTTGCTCTTACAGAGCAAGCGTTACAGGTAGCGATGGTTGGCGGTTTAGACACCATATGGATGATGAACTTACCGAGCACTTGGATCTGTTCGGGCTTATTGCGGCATTTACGTAGAGCACCGATCATGTTGATGAACATCTCCATCAATTCATCCGCTGTGAACAGATCGGGATTATTTGGTTGAGCTGTTGGTTGTCTCCAGAATCCAGGGGGGGGGGGGGGTGGAGAGCTTTGTCCAGCAGAAGATCCAGACGTTTCTTAAGGGGGGGGGGCGGTTCGCACCCTTGGATTCGCTTGTCCATGAAGAGGCGGAAAGTCCTCCGCCCTGAAAGCCGGGGCCTTATCCTTCCTTCGTCCTGGTTGATTTTTGGTGCACGCCTGATTTCCGATGCGCTTGAAATCGTCGCGTTTAGGGCACTGCTTGTTGGATCCTGGGTGAGCACCACCACAGTTGGCGCATTTTAACGCCACGGCTCCATCCGCAGGGCAGTTGGAAGTGGCGTGGTCTTGAGCGCAATTGCCACAGCGTGGCTTGATGTTGCAGTTGCGGGTGCCGTGTCCGAAGTTCAGACACCGTTGGCACTGAGTCACATCACGATGGCCACCACGGTATGGCTCCCAGCGGACGATGATGGAATTGATGGAGCGGATAACTTTCAGCGCGTTGAGCGTCACTGTTCCCTTCTGAAAGTGTACCAGGAAGAGGCTATCCGGATACGCCTTCACATTTTCGTCCTTCCTTGTCATCCGATAGACGGCACTTGGGGCCAGCTTGTACCGGTCTCTGATTTCAGCTTCGATAAACTTTGGGTCGAAGTTTGGTAGGCCCCTAATGACGACCTTGAATGGCTTCTCACCGGGAATGTCGTGGGTGAAGAATTCCACCTTGGAAGTCCTCAGGTGGGCGACGACCAAGTCATACTCCGCTTTGGTACGGAGCACCACCTTGGTGCCGACTCTGCCCAACTTGTATTCGGCTTTAACGCCCAGCGTCGCTAGATCTGCGATGAGCTCATTAAGATGGGCATTTTTCACTGCCAATGGAGGTAGCTTCACTTTTGCCGCACTCGGGCCGATGAGCTAATGCCATACAGCAGCGTTCTTTTATATCTTTTCAGGCTAAAGCAGAATGATGTGCAACCAAGTGGTGTAAAAGCTACAAAGACTCCTCCCATTATGAGTAGTTTGCTATCAAGTAGCGACACTGGTTCTTTTCCTTTTGCGTACACGATGAATGAAAACGACCCAAATTTGAGTTTAGTTCACTCATAATCGCCAAAAGTGCAGGAACTCAGCGATGAGTAAATTTGTCTCATGGTTTCCTGTGCAAAACCTAACAAATCTGCCAGAAAATGAGGAAATTGACGAACATTTTATTCAGTCTCGGAGTTGTACCAATCCCAAGTAACAAATCTAGAGCTGCTTGGCTATATTCAAAATTTATAAAGGTTTTATTGCAGCTTCAACCATTACCTACAGCTTTATGACGGTCATATACAATGCAAGTCATGAAACATTCTTATAGCTATCTACAAAACCCCTATAAAGCTAATGGAAAATCCAACTGATGCTTATGCTATTTTCACTTATGAAAGGTTTTATGATTGCTTTGAAGAATAAAAAAAAGTAATATGAATTGCCCTTATAAAACCCAAAAATAAATCCTTTTGTTGCTTTATAAGTAAGCGCAATAAAACTAGTTGACCATGTAACAGTTATTTTAAAACAATTATAAGCATTCAGTTGCAACTTGTCAGAAATGTAAATAGGCGGTTTATTTTTACAACATAGAAAAGAATCAAAACTTTCCGGTTCTTCCAAGCGGAGCGCAAAGAAAATCAACAAAATTGTTAGCATGAGCATGAAAACATTTCGTGTATACGTATACGCGACGTAGTGTGCAAAACGTCAAAAATCTCTATAATTCTTCCGTTCTCGCTTGCATATACATGGGATGACACTGTCGAATCTTGGTCGAAATACATGGAATGGTGACAGTCCTAGGACAAAAAGGTTGAAATCACGCATAACTTTTCATAAAGGTTAATGTACCATTCAAAACTTTTCCAAATGTTTGTAAAATTCATCGGTTGCACCCGTAAAATAGGAATATACATTTGCCCTCTTTCTCTTCGTCGACTTTTTCTTTGCATCCCCACGGTCATGTAAAGACATTCCCAGGTATTTTGAGCACATAAATCGATAAAAGAAGCTTTTATCTAGCATTCAACACGACAAACACATCAAGAAACGGTTCTGTGAATAAGTTATTAACGAAAGAGAAAGTCGACGAAGAGAATCGATCAATGTTACTTAGGACCTAATGCAAAGTTAAGCTTGAATTGCTCTTGAAAAAAGAAAATAATTCTCGTAATAAAATCATGCATTATGCTTTTCTGTTCTGCTTTCATCCTATGCACACTGGGCCAGGAATGCAACCTAGCGGAGCAAAATTAATAACTCCGAAACGAAGCATTTCTCGACTTGGTGTCTTCGGCAAAATTTCTCGTCATAATAAGGACCATCTATTGACATAAACAAATAGTTCAAAACTCTTCCGCAAAGATGGTGCCACAATCTAACTTCTTTCTCTGACGTTTTGGAAACTTGATGTCTTCGGCAAAGTTGTTTATCTTGACAAAATGAACAGCTCTTTCAAAGACGTTAAATTTCCACAGTCTACTGGTTCCAACTAAACTTTGTATTTCTCGCGTTCTACACAGAAAGTTCTTGCTAATATCTAAGATACCTACAAATAATTAAAAATACTTAAGAAATATTTAGCGTTAGTTTATTACCACCTAGGTTACCGCCGTTGCTAAACAAATTTAATTTGTTTGTTTATCTAATATCGTCTAGCATTTTTCAGTGAATATTTTTAAAGTACCCATCCTTTGCAAGAAATTCATTCATTATAATGCATTACATGAAGTGACGGAATGCTATCCCGATTATGGCTTCTATTTAGAGAACAAATTGAATTATGCCACGCTACAAGCACTCAAACATTTCACGTTATGGCCTAGCTCTGTCTAGCTAATAGTCGTGGGAATCTTCCATCCGTTCCTCATTGATCTGCATTCCATCATTGTGTAATCGGTGAAAATAAGGATATTGACAGTGTGACACTAACTGAAGTAATTTAGGCTGATCGGAGTTGAATTAGAATTTGTGGAGGCTTTCCCGAGAATCAAATCTCATAGCTTCCCGCCGAATGGGTTAATCTTAATGTGGAGAATAATTTCTACTATTTGGAACCTTCGACGCTCTTATTATAAGCCATCGATTTTCAACCTGGAGTTCGCGAACCCCCACTGAACGAAAAGCACATAAGAAGGAATTAGGCGATGTAGACAGTTCCCCTCTTTGATAATGTTGGAATGGTTTAATTACGCGTTTTTGAGATCAGTGAGCATGCTCCACGGCCTGAAAATACTGCTGTAAACTTTCAGAAAAGGTTGTGGAATGCTAAAATATTAATTTGGACTGTTTGGATTCAATTTATACAATTTAGCTATAGATTTATGTTTGCAAAATACAAACAAGCTAGCAAAGTGTTCTTTTTATTGTGAGGATTTCATAAATTATTATTTCACAATATTAAAGTGCGTATCCCCCCCCCCCCTTGACAAACTTGGCAGACTTCTGCTTCATTGAGTCATCTGGTTGCCTCCATAGAACATGAGTCATGAGTCATCTGCAATCCTCCATCATCATCCGAAGCCTAAAAGCACGAAATCTATGTAGAGTTAAAAAAATCATTGACTCCTAGTAGCATAGAAGGATCTTAACTTTTTCGCCAGTACGGTGTAATCCAGTAATGTATGCTCCTCAAATAGTGGCATTATGGGGAGGTCCACCATCCCAACGAATAGTTCCTGCTGTAGCAACTGTAAATGGTACGCTAATGGTACGTACAGTCCAATGAATATTCTGCCTGGTTAGTTGAAACATTGTTTACTTTGTTACACTATTTCATAGATGAAATTAAAATACTTACTAATTAATTAACACGATTACACATATAATTTAAATTAAAACAGGATAAATTACTATCAATTCCACTAAATTCGAGACGAAAAGTCATAAATCGTCCAAGTTAAAACAACAAACAATTATACTAGCAACCGGTCGCTACGATGAAAATTATCCAGGATTGAAAATACTTAAAAATACTTAAGAATACTTATGATAGATTTAAAAATATTCAATTGATATTAGAACTAAAGTTTAGAGTGGGATGCCCCTAGGGTTCCAAGTTATATGGAGTTATAGAAAAAAATGTCGAAAATATGATTTTCTCTTCCTGTTTCGTTTTTTTTTTTTTTGCTTGCAACCATATAATGTTATATTTTTATCTTATGCAAATGCATTAAATAAACAATTTTTGTGAAGAAACATACTGCTTCAAATTTCAAAAATATTGTTGAAAAAACGAAAAAAATAACACAAATTTTGAACTTCAATATCTTCCAAAGCGCAAAAAATCGCAAACTGACATTTTCAGCCAAAATTAAGCAATACTCGATAAACAAAATATCAAAATTTGAGAGAGGTATATTTTGGTGTTTTTTAGATTTCTTCATTTTAGTGGAACATCTAGGTTGCATTCCTGACCCAGCGTGCAATGTAAACATTAGACATTTTAAGAAATTGCGCTAGGTGTTTTTCTTGCCTGCTGTCCTCTGTCGCCATATTGTCATTATGAAAATGCCATTAACCTTGGAATAAAATCCAAGAAATTTCAATAAAATATTGGCTAAATAAGAGATCCGAAATGATTTCCAGTGTGCATTGGTATGAATTTATGTATTGAGATCTATTTTCTGTAAAATTAAGGTGATTCCATCAAATTCATTTGATTTCTGAAACAATATTTGTTGTTAGCTTGAATTATTTTGGAGGCGCATTTATTTAACACTCATATTATCCCAATATACACGATAACATTTCAAGCGCATATGTTTTGGAACTTCTAAAAAGTCATATATTTTCTTTAAGATTTTCACTAATGTCGCCATGAAACAAAATTGATTGCTTGGTGATCTTGACACCAACACTCAAACCTATTTTTACCGCTAAAGATTTCCATATGGCGAAAAAAAGTTTCAGCAGAACAGAACAACAACAAGCTAATTTATGGCGGTTGCTTTAAAGCAAATAAAAATTAAATTGGATTTATAACTGATTTTAACCAAAGCGTAATAAAACTGCTTGGATACAATATTGCTCTTAAAGAGGCTATGAGAACCTTTTGTAGAGTATGGGGTATTCTGATACAAGGTTTTAAGACAGCTTTATTGTGATTCTCAAACATGCTTTATAAACCTTATCAAGAGTGGTCCACTATGCTGGAAGACGATCTTATAGCGGTTATCAAGAGGTTGTGCTGAAGCTATTAATTTAATTGACGGTTTTATAAAATTGATCTCAATAACCACTAATAGAGTGCAATAAAACAAGAAATGCTACAATGGCCATTTTGTGTTGATGGGAATGGTTTGAAGTGCTTGGTATTACTCTCTTTGTGATTGCTGGTTTCATATAGATTTCGAAATTGAACGAAGACGTTTCCCTGATGATGAGAAGATCTAAGAAGGGGAGTTTGCCATCTCTCTCTTCTTCGTGAGTAAATTTGATGTCCTTGTGAACGTTGCTTATGGCCTCCAAAGTTTTTGATAAATCTTCCTCAGCGACAGTGTGACAGCCGCGAAGAAGCTGCTCGACAACAATCGGTTCTCTGTTCTGAAAGACGGTGCAGAACCGGTGACGGTAACAACAGGACCGCCGAAAAAGGACAGAATGCCGCCCTTCTACGTGAAAGGCTTCCCTCCCGGACTGCGGGAAAAAATAAACTTCTACATCACGAAGGGCGTCCGGTGCACCATCCAGCTGTGCACGGAAGGATACAAATTGATGGTTCCTGCGTTGAACCATTACAACGCGGTTCAGGCCATGCTGGACCAAGCACAGGTGGAGTACTTCTCCCACGACATCGAGGCCGTTCAAGGTGGTCCTGCGAGGGCTATACAACATGGACACAGGTGTCCTCTTGGAAGAGCTGGTGGCTAACGGACTAAAGCCGGTCCAAGTTCACAAGATGGCCCGCCACAACAAGGCCGTCAAGCACCGCGACCAGCTATACCTGGTCCACCTTGAGAAGAACTCAACAACTTTGATAGACCTCCAGGGCATCCGCGTCCTGTTCAACATAGTGGCGAAGTAGGAGCGATACAAGCCGGTCAGTGGTGGAGTCACCCAATGCTCGAACTGCCTGCTTTTCGGGCATGGAACGAAGAATTGCCATAAGGTCAGCCGCTGCATCAAGTGTGGCAAACAAAACAAAACCGACGCCTGCGTCAGACTCGATGAAACCGGACCCCTTTTGGGCCAACTGCGGGGCTGATCACAAAGCTACAAGCAAGGCCTGCCCGAAGCGTGCCGAGTACATCGAGATTCGGAAGAAAGCATCGACGAGAAACCAGCCTGGCCGCAAGAAAGTGCCGGAAATTAATGATCAGAACTTCCCACCGAAACCTCGACGACCGATTACAGTGCTACCACCGCTGCCACTCAATCAACGATTGGCTGCTGCGGCGGCATCCGCCGCTCAAGTTCAAACTGCCAGAGTCCCTGCAAACACAGGCCAAGAGACGACCGCTGGTCCACAGCCGCAGAATCTTCCCACAGCCCCTGGGCTAAACTGGCATCAGGATGGACCGTCCCTACCGCAGCCCGAAATCAATGATGGTTCTTGGTTCACCGCAACGGAACTAATGATCATCTTCCTCAAGATGCACGACATTGCCAACACCATCAAGAACAAATCCGACCAGCTACAAGCTGTGGTTACCTTCATGCTCAGTTATGGACCGTGAAACCATCAAGATCGCCAACTGGAACGCTTGCTCGCTCAAGAGCAAGATCATCGAGTTCGTTGACTTCCTCAACAAACAAAACATCGACATTGCCGTTATCACCGAAACCCTCCAGAAACCGGAGGTAAACATCTACCTTCCTGACTTCCGGCTTCTAAGACTTGATCGAACCAGCTCCGGGGGAGGAGGAGTGGCCATTGCTGTAAGGAGAAACATCTGCTGACGGTACCGAAAAGGTGGTTGTGAATTTTGTGCTTTGCAAAGCAAATGGAAAAAACATTCAAAGTAGACACGGTATTCAACTTGCAGCGGCATCTCGTCAATATTCATCGGGTGATCTGGTGTTGCTAGATCACTGCTCCTCTCTCCATTTTCGCTGCAGCTGCTGACGGCATTCCAAGTGCCTTCCATCGACGACATTCTCCACTTCAAGGACGGGCATCTCCCTTCGCATTGTCTCGCACCTTTGACAGTCGAAGACCACATGCTCCGGCGTTTCATACACCGATGCAGGTACTTCCTGAAGCAGCCGTGGCCAGACAGGAACTACATTAGGTGGAAGTTGACGTCTCCGTGTTTTCTGTACATCCAGGTCGACAAAATCTGTATAAGTCTACGTGTCCATCTACCGTCCTCCGCCGTGTTCCACTTCTGTTGCCACTTAGCCAACGATTCCGCTCTCACAACTTTTCTAACTCTTCCGGCATCTCTCCGCCTGTAGCACTCACTGTCCTCCGCCAGGGCGATGCCGACATGGATCATTCCGGCGATTACGCATACTGCTTCCGACGAGATGGTTCTGTACGCACTCCCGACTCGCATGGCCATGAACCGGAACGTACTGCTAATCGATATCTGTCTCATGTCTGTCTGTCGACTAAACAGAAGCAAATTTCAAAAATGATGCGCTGATGCACTTCCCGTATTCGCATTTCCAAAATGTGTACATTATGATTTCACAAAAATTTAAAAAAATGACTACATACTGTAGGTTAATAGAAAAAGTAACCTTCAAAAATATGTGTATGCAACAAACTAACAACTAAAGTCTTCACCGGGGTGACTCTCCCCGGTGAAGCAAATGAACTCTCTACGGTGCTCCCTAGTGATCACTCATATTCTCCGGTGTGTTGGACTGGTGGAGGTGCGAACGTCAGAAACTGTGTTTGTTTGCGAAGTGGGAGAAGCGGTATAAAGTGAAAACAACATGAAGATCTCTCGGGTGAGTTTGCTTTTGTCGTAGTGCAAGGTGTCTTTTCAACTCATCACCCTGCTTATACTGGGGAGAATGGCATCTAGCTAGAGAACATTTATTTGATGTCTAATAAAGCATGTTATTAAATCAAATGAAAACAGTCGAATTAAAGTGTCGATGTATGTACAAATTACACTTATTCAGTTTGTTATTAGAACGAACTTCTGACGTTGAATTGGGAAGACATTTAACACTTTTACAGCTTTTAATAAGTAAATTAATCAGATCAGAGCAAACGGCGGAATGAAGGCGCATATATCGATCTCAAGGAGCGTTTTTCAGCCATAATTCGACATCCTGTGTTATTCAGCATTGTACACTGTTATACAGCATTCATTCAATGTGTATGCCTATTTGTGACTTTGAATTGTTTGTTGGGAAGGCCGTCAAGTACCGCGACCAACTATACCTGGTCCACTTTGAGAAGAACTCAACAACTTTGATAGACCTCCAGGGCATCCGCGTCCTGTTCAACATAGTGGCGAAGTGGGAGCGATACAAGCCAGTTAGTCGTGGAGTCACCCAATGCTCGAACTGCCTGCTTTTCGGGCATGGAACGAAGAATTGCCATATGGTCAGCCGCTGCATCAAGTGTGGCAAACAAAACAAAACCGACGCCTGCGTCAGACTCGATGAAACCGGACCCCTTTTGCGCCAACTGCGGTGCTGATCACAAAGCTACAAGCAAGGCCTGCCCGAAGCGCACCGGGTACATCGAGATCCGGAAGAAAGCATCGACGAGAAACCGGCCTGGCCGCAAGAAAGTGCCGGAAATTAATGACCAGAACTTCCCACCGATACCTCGACGACCGATTACAGTGCTGCCTCCGCTGCCATTCAATCAACGATTGGCTGCTGCGGCGGCATCCACCGCTCAAGTTCAAACTGCCAGAGTCCCTGCAAACTCAGGCCAAGAGACGACCGCTGGTCCACAGCCGCAGAATCTTCCCACAGCCCCTGGGCTAAACTGGCGTCAGAATGGACCGTCCCTACCGCAGCCCGAAATCAATGATGGCTTTTGGTTCACCGCAACGGAACTAATGATCATCTTCCTCAAGATGCACGACATTGCCAACACCATCAAGAACAAATCCGACCAGCTACAAGCTGTGGCTACCTTCATGCTCAGTTATGGACCGTAAAACCATCAAGATCGCCAACTGGAACGCTTGCTCGCTCAAGAGCAAGATAATCGAGTTCGTTGACTTCCTCAACAAACAAAACATCGACATTGCCGTTATCACCGAAACCCACCTGAAACCGGAGGTAAACATCTACCTTCCTGACTTCCGGCTTCTAAGACTTGATCGAACCAGCTCCGGGGGAGGAGGAGTGGCCATTGCTGTAAGGAGAAACATCTGCTGACGGTACCGAAAAGGTGGTTGTGAATTTTGTGCTTTGCAAAGCAAATGGAAAAAACATTCAAAGTAGACACGGTATTCAACTTGCAGCGGCATCTCGTCAATATTCATCGGGTGATCTGGTGTTGCTAGATCACTGCTCCTCTCTCCATTTTCGCTGCAGCTGCTGACGGCATTCCAAGTGCCTTCCATCGACGACATTCTCCACTTCAAGGACGGGCATCTCCCTTCGCATTGTCTCGCACCTTTGACAGTCGAAGACCACATGCTCCGGCGTTTCATACACCGATGCAGGTACTTCCTGAAGCAGCCGTGGCCAGACAGGAACTACATTAGGTGGAAGTTGACGTCTCCGTGTTTTCTGTACATCCAGGTCGACAAAATCTGTATAAGTCTACGTGTCCATCTACCGTCCTCCGCCGTGTTCCACTTCTGTTGCCACTTAGCCAACGATTCCGCTCTCACAACTTTTCTAACTCTTCCGGCATCTCTCCGCCTGTAGCACTCACTGTCCTCCGCCAGGGCGATGCCGACATGGATCATTCCGGCGATTACGCATACTGCTTCCGACGAGATGGTTCTGTACGCACTCCCGACTCGCATGGCCATGAACCGGAACGTACTGCTAATCGATATCTGTCTCATGTCTGTCTGTCGACTAAACAGAAGCAAATTTCAAAAATGATGCGCTGATGCACTTCCCGTATTCGCATTTCCAAAATGTGTACATTATGATTTCACAAAAATTTAAAAAAATGACTACATGCTGTAGGTTAATAGAAAAAGTAACCTTCAAAAATATGTGTATGCAACAAACTAACAACTAAAGTCTTCACCGGGGTGACTCTCCCCGGTGAAGCAAATGAACTCTCTACGGTGCTCCCTAGTGATCACTCATATTCTCCGGTGTGTTGGACTGGTGGAGGTGCGAACGTCAGAAACTGTGTTTGTTTGCGAAGTGGGAGAAGCGGTATAAAGTGAAAACAACATGAAGATCTCTCGGGTGAGTTTGCTTTTGTCGTAGTGCAAGGTGTCTTTTCAACTCATCACCCTGCTTATACTGGGGAGAATGGCATCCCTGGTAGGCTCATCCGTCAACCGAATCCAAGCTTCTCGACGCAACTACCATCGTGTCAGCTGGAAGCAGTTCCAACACTGTGTCGACTCCACTGTCGACTACGGTGTCCTTCCGGAGACGCCCGAAGACGTTGACCGGTGTCTGCGTTCCATCGAGGAGGCGATATCCTGGGACAGGTGAGCAATACTCTGAACCTTGATAGAATTATCAAAGATCTCATGAGACTCCGTAACTCTATCGGAAGGCAATACCAGCGTTCTGGTTTACGTGTCTTGAAGACCCATTGCAATCGTCTTACAAAAACCATCCATGCCAGGATGGCGGACCTCAGAAATCAAGATTTTGTTAACAAGATCCGCTCTCTCCCAGATTGTGCAAAGCCCTTCTGGAAACTAACGAAAATCCTTAAAAATAAGCCAAGACCCATTCCACCACTGACCCCACTGGATCGTCCCGGCGACTCAGTGGCTCATCTGATAACTCCAGAAGAGAAGGCTGCCGCGATAGCTCAACACTTCGTCAGCTCCCATAATCTCGGACAAAACATCGTCAGCCCTCATGAATCTGAGGTTGCTGAAAATGCAACCAATCTTATTCAGATTCATAACATTTTTCCAGAGGAATCTGAGATTACGGCTGACGTACTGTTGGCCTATATCAAATCATCTAAAAACATGAAGGCCCCAGGTTTCGACAACATCCTGAATCTGGAACTCAAACACTTGAGTTCCAGATTCTACAACCATCTGGCACTGATTTTTAATCAGTGCCTCAGACTTGGCTACTTCCCCTCGTGTTGGAAGTCAGCTAAAGTCATACCCATCCGGAAACCTGGGAAGGATCCGTCCTCTCCTTCAAGTTATCGACCAATCAGCCTTCTCTCAGGGTTATCAAAACTGTTCGAAAGAGCACTGTACCACCGGCTCCTAACATCTGCCGATGAAAACAACTTGTTACTCGAGGAACAGTTTGGTTTTCGGAAAGGTCGTTCGACCGTCCACCAGCTGACTCGAGTGACAAACATTCTCAGACGGAACAAGTCTGTTTCGAAAACATCTGCCATGGCGTTGTTGGACGTTGAAAAAGCGTTTGACAATGTCTGGCATGATGGCTTGGTGTTCAAATTGCAGCAGTACGGTCTTCCAATCTTCCTAGTGAAGATAATAAACAACTACCTATCGGATAGGACGTTCCGAGTCTCTCTGAATACCATCACATCGGATGCTTTCAACATCGGTGCCGGGGTTCCACAAGGAAGCATTTTTGGCCCCATTATATTCAACCTGTTCACCTCCGATATGCTGGCTCTCACTGATGGTGGATCATTGTCTCGTTTACAAGGGTAGGGTCATCGGAGCTCTGACTGCCAAACTTCAGAGAGGCCTGGCGCCCTGTTTGAATATTTCAACAGCTGGAAGATCCGCATCAACGCGGCAAAGACCTAGGTCATCATCTTTCCACACTCAAAATCACCCAGACTTGTTCCGTCTGAAAATAATAAGATCTGCTTAAACGGCTCAGTGGTGGAATGGTCCAAAGAGGTCGTGTACTTCGGGCTAACACTAGACAGCAAGCTTCTTTGCAGGGAGCACGTTGACAAAACCAAAACCAAGTGCAACATCTTGATAAGATCGTTGTATCCATTCATCAACAGGAGGTCTACCCTGTCCCTGAAAAATACGCTTGCTGTCTACAAACAAATCATCCTTCCCTTAATAGAATACGGGATGCCAATCTGGGAGAGTTGCGCCAAATGCCATCACCTCAAACTCCAAAGGATCCAAAACAAGATCCTCAGGATGATCCTTAACAGTCCCCGCGGACTAGAAATTCTGAGGTCCACCGCCTGGCTGGTCTTCAGACACTGGAGTTACGGAGAACTGACTCCATCGCAAGGTTTGGAGATTGTTGTAGGCGATCCGATCAACAGATCGTCAGGGATCTGGCACGTTAGGTTAAGTTAGTTTAAGTAGGTAGAATAACAAATTAAAACATTCAAACAACATACTTCACAAGAAGAAAATTGCAAAACATTACACAGTAAAAAACAACATGTAAAACACAAAATCAAAAAGTCCATCAAATATTATGAGCCCTTCTGGCTAACCTCTTGCCCTGTATTAGCAATTGTAAACCACATAACAAATCAAATAAAGAAGAATTTTACTTTATAAAATGGTACAGCCATCGATAACTTTTATTTAATAACTTCGGCAAGTTGAGAGCACCCAATATACTTATATGTGATAAGATATATGCTTTAAATGCGAAGAATAAGAAGAAGCTAATGTAAAGTTGTAATTTATGACGTTCCCCTTATGTGCATCATATTTAACAGAAATTCACACTTCTATTTCGAACTGCGTAGTTCAGGGCAGACGTAATGTTTCATTTGCAATGTTCAAGTTGAGAAGTAGAATAAGTAGGGTAGAGAACTACTTCGGCCTTATCGCCCATTTTGGGCCTATCGAGCAGAAAACTTCAAATAAATCCATGATTTCAGAGTTAACAAGTCAATTATGCGTTTGGTACGATACTTCAGTTTATAAGCTACCGAACGAAGTCAATGAGAACGCGTGATATGGAGGTTTGCACCCATTATTCCCAAACACAAAAGAAGCGCTCCGACCGAATCAATTTTTATCTTCATCCGATAGGCCGAAGTGAATTCATTAGCGTTTCAATGCGTTAGGCTGAGTTTAGAATCTGTAGGCCGAGTTTGGCGTCAAGAAGCAGTGTTAGACTTTTGACAATATCTCAACGATTGGTTTCTCTTTATCAAATCTTACGGTACGTATGGAAAGGTAAATAAATTTGAAAGCCGTCAGTAATAATAACATTCCATTTGGCGCTAAACTGCGCTAGATTAAGAAAAACTAAGTGCGGGTTGTGCTTAATAGGCCGTAAATGGGGTAGTTAACCCTACATGTTTGTTTTCAAATAGCACGTCCTGTACTGTACATGTGAGAGAAAGTAGGATAGGCGGAAGAAGAATTAAAAAAAATCATCATCAGATTTACCTTCAGCTTCCAGTTAGGTGAAAAAATCAACATGTGTCTAGTGTGCGCTTGAGAAACGTTTCATCCGTGAAATAATTTCCACCATGATCCAGCATTGAATATGTTACGAATCTGGATCCTTTCATGTCGCTGCCTGGTTGGCTCACCAGGTAATGAACCCTACCGGTTCCGACCTCACACTCGCTTGCTCATAAGTGTAGCAAACACATAGGGGAGAACTGCCCCTGGGGTAAAATGGCTCCGCGGCGGTCGACGGCAATCGGAAAGCTATGGAAAACAGCGTGGGACCAATTTACCCCAGCGGTGCATTTTAGACCATGCTACCCTATACATATATGGATTTTCGTATGATTTCAGCAGCCGCTATCTTTTCATCAGCCGACAACAATGAAAGAAACCTTGGAAACCGCCGTCGTATCCTTTTGAACTCTCACCACTTTCACCTGGCAGTAAGTAACTGATGAACTTGTGAAGTGAAACCACCTCAAGTCCCTGCCTCAGCGTCGCAATTGAACGTATGTAGGGTAAGCGAAGAAAAACGTCGGGCCTTGTGCTGCTGTTTGAATTGATTGAATTTCATGGAAACCACCGCAAAACCTTTGTGGAAAGGTAGGTAGCAAGGTTCCTTCCCTTTTCCCCATCAGGGAAACCAAATCAAGTGCCTACCACGCAGCACTGTTGGTTATCATCACGATAATGATGAAGGAAGCTGCAAGCTGTGGGGATTCTATTTAATTTTCCGATTAACTCCAGAAAACTTGCTGCTGGAAACCGTCTGCCCGTAAATCCTATCCCAGAAGGATTCGGAAAGTGCGTTTCCTTGAAGCCTTTGTGCGGGTGACGACAACGTCGCTACAACCAGCATCGAGAGCTAAACTTACAATCTGCTGATTTATGAGATTTCACGCGTTGGTGTCGTGCGTGAAAGAGAGGGAAAAAAGGTACCTAACACAAAAAAGGAGGATCGCCTTCGGGGATTTGCTTTGACGAAGGTCGTGCTGCGGAAAAATGAAGCCAAGGGGTTCAATTTCCGCCTATTAACGCGCTCCCTTCAAGATGGAGGATTTGGGAAATCGGGCTTATGGGAAATGACGAGCGCCTTCAACGTGACGAGATGATGGATTGCAGATTAGTTCTCATAAATAAAAATGCCGATGAGCTCTTTTCAATGATCCTTTGAATGGTAGTTAATGGACTGGGGTAGTTGTTGACGGACCACGTTTGTGCTGTCTAATAGTCATCGGCCATTTCCTCATTTCAATCTCACAAAACCCCATCAAGCAAACCCATAGCCAATACAGTCAACCGATGCCGATCGGTCTCTCCACTATTGACAGCACAAAGTCTTTGAAGAGTCTACACAAATACAAAGCCAAACAACTGCCTGTCAGTCATGTTTACCAATGTCTATCGTTTTGCGGAAACACACTAAGCTCCAACTGCAACCAAAATGCAAAGCTCCGAGACAACATAGCACTCGCCCAATCCTTACTCAAATATGACGGCACACAGGATCCATTCCCAGCAGTAGTGTTGGCGTCATCATCGGTTATGTTGTCCATCCCAGCAGCAAAACTCAAAGACTTTTCCCATCTGCCGGAGCCTCTATCTTCGTTTTCACCGGTATCGTTCGACAGGCATGTTCAAATATAATGCAACAGCTTAAAATGTAAGCATGTCACAAAGGCTTTACTCTTTCCGATTGTCATATTGCCTGCTCTGGACGACGAAGAAGTGCACGGAGGGTGGGATTATTCGACTTTTGATGCGATACAGCAAACATCCTGCAGGACAGCCGGTTTCCACCTCTCCACTGGCATCAGCATCGAAATGGGAATCCCTTGTCCTTTGTTTTACCAGCCGATGGACAACATCATCGTCGTCGTCGTGGGCTTTGATTGTGATTGTCCAGTGTTGCTGCTGTAGGAAGTGACTGGGAAATGCCTTGGGCTTTGTCAAGAATTCGTTGCTTCCGGTGTTATTTGGGATGTTTTAATGAAATAATCAAACATGTATGAACGGAGTCGGTGGATTGCGTTTCATTGAATATGCAGAAATCACATTATATCCACTCGTCGCTCTGATCCAAATTTCGCATCATCCACGTACACAACTAACATTATTGCACAGATTTCTGTGAAATTCTTCCGAAATCTCAACAGATGGACGTTCGGTGATTTTTCACAGATTTTCTGTAATGTATCACAAATTTTGTGACAGGAAAACTATGAAAAATCACCGAACTGTTTACCGAACGTGCAGCTGTTGAACTTTCGGTAAACTTTCACAGAAATTTGTGAAACAAACTTAATGTGTACAAATTCAATAATATTAGCAGTTTCTGCATAAACTGGGACCATTGTCACCACCTATTGGCAATTTTGACCAACATTGCATCTTTCGGCAACATATTACAATTTAAAAAAAACAAAACCAAAATCGACAGCGTTACGAAAAGTGGTCAGGTTTTGACCACTTATAACTCTGTCAATAGCGGATGGATATTCATTCTAAACAAGCCATTCGATTGGACTGGCATCTACAAATCTGCTAAAATGAACACTTTATCAATTATTCAAAAGATCACTGTTTTTTTTTATTGGTTATCAAGCTGGAGCTGCGTGACAGCTTAGTTTTCAAGGCTTGCTTTAATAAAATGCTTTATTAGACGTCTTATAAATGTTTTCTAGCTCCATTATTGGATTCCATTGCATTGCTTAACTATATTGCTGAATAAAGGTCATACAGTCAGCTTAATAGCTCATATACCACTATGCGTCCATGTTTTAATTTCATGCTTTGTAAATGCTTTACAAACGGCGTATTCATTCGTTATTCCACAGCACTGCTTCAGGCTAACAACAAAACGAAAGAAATAGCATAGTGGTTACCGTTTCCGCATTCCAAGTAGAAGGTCGTGAGTTCAATCCCAACCTCAACCCTTTTTTTATTTATTTTCTATGGCTAGTTAATTTAAATCGTTATCATAGATCGTATCACTCACGACAACCAATTCATTGATCTATCTAAAAGAATACCCCAGCATCCTTTCCATCGATATTAGAGATCTGTTCTCATGTAAAACAACTATTAATGATTTAGTCATTCTCACATCTCCTTGAATTAGCTAGAGTTACGGCAGAGAGTGCTGATAGGTATTTAGATTCAAGCTTTTATTGCTTATTTAGCTGCTCATATGATGTATTCGAGAATAGCTCAGATGGCAACGCAAGCGGCTGGTGATTGGAAGGTCATGGTTCGAATACCATCTAACGACATGTGTGTATATGTATGTATGTATGTATGTATGTAATTTTCTAGGATCTATGGATATATGTATCGACAGAAATAATGACACAACAATCACTAACGAGAACAACCATGCTCTGTCCCGTTCTTATTTTCGGATTTATTATACAGTAGTTGAATAATCGTTTAATAAATGTATAAAAGTGTCTAATTAAACATTATTTCCCATGAGAATTAAGCTGAATAATCAAAAATTTGATCGAATTAGCTCTGTTACAACTTTTGTAAGTCGAATAAAAGTTTCTCGACATACCTTATTCAACACCAAATATTTCGATATTGTGGTTGAATAAATTCTCCAGATTTGTGTGAACAAAGCCTGAACAGAAGTTATTATTAAAAATAGTACAAGTATTATTTTTATTTTTATTTTATTTTATTTTTATTTAATACATCCATCTGACAATAAGTCTTAATGAACCAGAAGCCATAACAAATACTAAATGTATCTGGAGTTAATAATACGTCTCTAGAATTGAGCAGCAGGTTCCCCAAACTCGAACAACTCTTCAACTGTAGAAAACGTGCGAATCATACTCGTAACAGGTTCATGTTGTCCAAAAGAAGAGCGGTGTGAGTCTTGACGCAATATGAACGTTGAGCGTAGAAATCTGCTTGGCGCACGAAAGTTCAAGCAAGAGAGTAAGTGGGTAGAGTCAATTTCACCACTTAATAACTTCGCGACGAATGTTGCCTGTTGAATTTGTCGCCGTCGTTGTAACGTGTCCATGCTTAGCAAGCGACATCTCTCAGCATACGGAGGTAAGTTTAGTGGATCTCTCCAAGGAAGTTGTCTTAATGCTCGACGAATGAATGTTTTTTGGATACGTTCTATTCTGATGTTCCAGGAAAGTTGGCAGGGAGTCCAAACAACAGATGCAGTCTCGATAATCGGACGAACGAGTGAACAGTACAGTGCTTTTAAACAGTACGGATCCGAAAAATCTCTTGAGATTCTTGATATAAAACCAAGCTGACGATTAGCCTTAGTGATTACCATTGAACGGTGTAAGTCAAACGTAAGTTTAGGGTCCAGCATTACACCTAGGTCGCTTACTTGTTCTACTCTTTCTAGTACAAATCCATCAATTGAGTAATCGAATACGATTGGCGTTCTTGTGCGATTAAATGTCATGACCACACATTTTGATATACTGACGGAAAGCTTGTTTAAGCGGCACCAATCAACAAATTGGTCTAACATTGCTTGGAGCTGACGGCAATCCTCGACGTTCTTGACAACAATGTATAGTTTGAGATCATCGGCGTATATGAGCACACAACCACTCGGCAAGAGGAGCGTCACATCGTTGAAGAAGATTGTGAACAGCAATGGTCCTAAATTGCTGCCCTGGGGAACACCGGAGGTTGCAGCAAATGGTGATGAAGTGCACGAACCCAGCTTGACACGAAGTGTTCTGTTGGAAAGATATGATTTCAGCCAATCAACCAAACCACAAATCACTGCGTCCTAGCAAGAAGTACGGTCGACTTGTTTCGCGCTCCGTTGTTTTGGAAGTTTTTTCGGTATTCGCTTGATATAATTTATCAGTTTTTTTCTCACTAAGTGACTCCTGGCATAGTTCCCGGTAAATTGATCGAAAAGTGAGTTTTTTTTAGTAGAAAGTGTCATTTTCGGAAAGATTAATCCGTGCTATTGGAAATTCGCAAACAAATTTGGGCATCATCGTTGCGTGGTCACGCATACGCGCTTACGCATACGCGCTTACGCATACCCGCTCACGTATCATCATCATCGAGTGTGAGCACCCGTTTCTACATCTATATCGTTCATCATTCATCGTGCGCCTGTGTGCGCTGAGTGCCGCGCCTCGATCAAGTGCACCACAGCGAAGGTCATCCACGCTGCGCGTCGCTTCCCAGCCATCCCAGATAAGTTTTTGTTTTTTTCTTGTTTCTTTTACTCCCCCATTAGTTAAATTTTCATTTTGTATTTCTGTGTTTGTAGTGTTTTCTGTGTATTGTGTCTGTGCGTTCAGTGGGAGAGCGTTTTGCGCTCCCACTAGTTGAACAAAATGGATGTTTTGTCGCAAGACGACATGGATGACCATTCATCTCAGAAAAATGATGATGTCATCCCTGGTTCGTCGTCTCAGTCTGTCGATGGGCAGGCTGAGAAAAGCACCAGATTGCGGGCCTACCCGAATGACTCGACTGGCCCATGGGTTGTCTATTTTCAGCCCAAAAACAAACCCTTGAATGTTGTTCAGATATCTGATGATCTGACAAAGCGATTCTCTGCCGTGACCGAAATAACGAAGGTTAGGCACAACAAACTTCGTGTGACCGTCGCTAACCTGAAACAGGCCAATGAAATTGCTGTTTCCCAATTTTTCACACTGGAATATAGGGTGTACATTCCAGCCTCTGATGTGGAGATCGAAGGCGTGGTCACTGAGGCGAGTCTGAACCCCGAGATACTGGAGAAGCAAGCGGTTGGCCGATTCAAGAACCCCTTGCTTCCTCCGGTAAAGATACTGGCCGTTCATAGAATGAAGTCAGTATCGCTCAGCGAGGGTAAAAAGAGTTTTACCCCCACAGACTCGTTTCGGGTGACCTTTTCTGGATCTGCCCTTCCTCAATACATCGAGCTGGGAAAACTTCGTCTTCCTGTGCGGTTGTTTGTACCTCGGGTCATGAACTGCCAGCATTGTAAGCGGTTGGGACATACGGCCTCCCACTGCGGCAACAAGGCACGCTGCTCCAAATGCGGGGAGAAGCATGAGGATGGCGCCTGCGCAGCTACTGCACCAAAATGCGTGTACTGCAACGGAACTCCTTCTCATGCTCTCTCGTCGTGCCCGGCGTACAAACAGCTCGGGGACAAAATGAAACGCTCCCTTAAGGAACGTTCCAGGCGGTCTTTTGCAGAAATGCTTAAGACAGCCACGCCATCGACCAATGACAAAAATCCCTTTTCTCTTTTGTCAGATGACGAGACTGACTCTGACTTGGCTGAGGAGGGAACTTCTTTCAGTTTTCCGGAAGGTTCTGCACGGAAACGAAAGCGCATCCGTTCGCGGATTGTTGCAAATAAAGAACCCCAAATCAGCTTGCCCAAATCAAGGAGTGGTGGAAAAAAGGAGACTTCTACTCCTCCTGGATTCCGCAGAACTGACTATACCCAGGATTTTCCACCACTTCCGGGGACATCCAAAACCCCTGATGCCCCAATTTTAAGAACAGAAACCCCTTCTTCATCTGGGTTGTTCTCATTTGATGACATTGTGGACGGTATTCTCAAATACCTCAACATTTCTGATCCTCTGAAAAGCATTGTCCTCACATTGCTTCCCACTGTGAAATCCTTCTTGAAGCAATTGACTTCAAAATGGCCCCTTCTTGCAGCTATCATCTCCTTCGATGGATAATTTTCCAAACGAGGTCGGGGATTTGATCACTGTTCTACAGTGGAATTGTCGAAGTCTTATTCCGAAATTAGATTCGTTCAAGTATTTAGTCCATAACAATAATTGCGATGCATTTGCCCTCTGTGAAACATGGCTCTCTTCAGAAATTGATCTCCCTTTTTACGATTTTAACATTATTCGATTGGATCGTGAGGATTCACGTGGAGGAGGGGTACTTTTGGGGATCAAAAAGTGCCATTCCTTCTATAGAGTGAATCTTCCCGAATTCCCCGGTATTGAAGTTGTCGCATGTCAGGCTACCATTAAAGGTAAGAGCCTTTGTATTGCTTCTGTATATATTGCTCCTAGAGTCTCTGTTAATCGCAAACAACTTTTCGACATATGTGCGGTACTTCCCGCTCCATGGTTGATCATGGGAGATTTTAACTCCCACGGTACAGGCTGGGGGGAACTGTACGATGATAACTGTTCTACTTTGATTTATGATCTCTGTGACAACTTCAACATGACAATCCTTAACAATGGAGAAGTAACACGTTTGGCTGGTCCATCCTCGAATGGTAGCAGATTAGACCTCACCTTTTGCTCCAATTCACTATCGTTGGATTGCACTTGGCATGTAATCCAGGATCCGCACGGTAGTGATCATTTGCCGATCAAAATTTCGATTGCCAGTGGGTTCAACTCGTCAGAATCCGTTAACGTCGCGTATGATCTAACCCGTAACATCGATTGGACTAAGTTCCAATCCGCGATAGACGATACAGTATCGTCAGTGGAAGAGCTTCCGCCGTTGGAGGAATATAATTTCCTCTCTAATCTCATCGTCGACAGCGCACTTCAAGCTCAAACACGACCGGTGCCGCGATCGTCTATTCGTAAGAAAACACCATCGCTCTGGTGGGATCAACAATGCACGGAGGTTTACCGTAAAAAGTCCGACGCGTTTAAACTTTTTCGGAAACGCGGAACACGCGAGCATTTCGACGCATACACATCTCTTGAACGCGAACTCAAGAGCCTCATCAAGGCCAAAAAACGGGGTTACTGGCGGCAGTTTGTAGACGGATTGTCGCGCGAAACGTCTATGAATACGCTTTGGAGTACGGCGCGAAGAATGCGTAACCGGTCCACTAACAACGAAAGCGAGGAATGCTCGGATCAATGGATTCTTAAATTCGCGCGAAAAGTGTGTCCGGATTCCGTGCCGTCGCAGTTGATTCCTCGCGAAACCGCGAATTCGGTAGACGAAATCAGTCAGCCTTTTTCAATGGTCGAACTTTCACTCGCTCTCCTTTCGTGTGGCAATTCTGCCCCGGGATCTGATAGAATCAAGTTCAACTTGCTGAAAAACCTCCCAGACGTCGCTAAGAGGCGCATGTTGAACTTGTACAATCAGTTCTTGGAGCTCAATATTGTTCCCGACGATTGGAGACGAGTAAGGGTGATAGCCATTAAAAAGCCTGATAAACCCGCGTCGGATCACAATTCGTATCGGCCCATCGCGATGCTGTCGTACATTCGGAAATTGATGGAGAAAATGATCCTTTTTCGCCTCGACAAATGGGTTGAGACGAACCACCTTCTTTCAGATACTCAATTTGGTTTCCGTAGGGGTAAGGGAACGAACGACTGTCTCGCGTTGCTTTCCTCGGAAATTCAGTTAGCTTTTGCTAAGAAAGAGCAAATGGCTTCTGTGTTCTTGGATATCAAGGGGGCTTTTGATTCAGTATCCGTTGAAGTTCTTTCAGAGAAACTCCACGTTTGTGGATTGTCTCCATTAATTAATAATTTTTTGTACAATTTGCTGTCAGAAAAACATATGAGCTTTTCTCATGGAAACTCTAGAGCTTTTCGATTTAGCTACATGGGTCTCCCCCAAGGCTCATGTTTAAGCCCCCTTTTGTACAATTTCTACGTTAGAGAAATTGACAATTGTCTTAGTGACAATTGCACGTTGAGACAACTTGCAGATGATGGCGTAGTGTCTATCATAGGGCCAAAAGAGGTTGACCTGCAAGGACCCTTACAGGATACCTTGGACAATTTGTCTACTTGGGCTATTCAGCTAGGTATCGAATTCTCCACGGAGAAAACTGAGTTGGTCGTTTTTTCTAGGAAGCATAGCCCAGCACAACCGAAGCTTCAACTTTTGGGTAAACCGATCACTCATTCCATGTCTTTTAAATATCTCGGGGTCTGGTTCGATTCCAAATGCACCTGGAGATCCCACATTGAGTATCTGAGAAGAAAATGCCAACTAAGGATCAATTTCCTTCGATCAATTACCGGAACGTGGTGGGGAGCCCATCCACAAGATCTTCTGACGTTATACCGAACAACGATTTTATCGGTTTTAGAGTACGGCAGTTTTTGCTTCCAGTCGGCAGCTAAAACGCACATCATCAAGCTGGAACGGATCCAGTATCGTTGTCTTCGTATCGCGTTAGGATGCATGCACTCGACTCATACTATGAGTCTCGAAGTGCTGGCGGGCATGTTGCCACTATCCGTCCGTTTTTCAGAGTTATCTCTGAGGCTCCTCACCCGTTGCGAAGTAATGAACCCACTGGTGATCGAAAATTTTGAGAAGCTTCTGGAGCTAAATCCTCAAACATGTTTTATGACTTTGTACTACCTATATTTAACACAGGATGTCAGCCCTTCAAGAAATATTCCCAATCGTGTAGTCTTCTCCGATTTCGGCAATTCAGTGAATTTTGATTTATCTATGACGCAGGAAATCCGCGGAATTCCAGAGCATCATCGTCCTATGATTGCTCCGTCATTATACGCTGCAAAGTTTGGCCATGTTGATTCTGCAAGAACGTTTTTCACAGATGGATCTCTAATAGAGGAGTCCGCTGGTTTTGGTGTATTTAATGAATTTCATAGCGCCTCTCGAAAACTTGAAGCTCCTTGTTCTGTGTATGTGGCTGAACTGGCAGCAATTCACTACACTTTGGAAACTATTGCTTCACTTCTTCCAGACCACTACTTTATTTTTACGGATAGTCTCAGTTCTGTCGAGGCTATCCGTTCCATTAGGCCGGTAAAGCACTTCTCGTATTTTCTCTTGAAAATACGAGAACTGCTTAGTGCTTTATCCGTGCGCTCTTTCATCATCACCTTCGCGTGGGTCCCTTCGCATTGCTCAATTTTGGGCAATGAGAAGGCGGATTCACTTGCGAAGGTGGGCGCTATGGAAGGCAACATTTATGATCGACAGATCGCCTATAGTGAATTTTTCTCTATTTATCGTCAGCAGTCGCTCGTTAGCTGGCAACATCAATTGAGTGAAGGGAGCTTGGGACGATGGCTACATCCAATTATCCCTAAGGTGTCGAAGTTTGCATGGTTCAAAGGGTTGGACTTGGGTCGAGACTTCATACGCGTGATGTCTCGTCTCATGTCCAATCACTATTGTCTAAACGCTCACTTGTTCCGTGTGGGGTTGGGAGACAGCAATCTCTGTGAATGTGGACAAGGTTACCAGGACGCTGATCACATCCTTTGGTCTTGTGCGGAGTATCGTTGAGTCAGATCACATTTTTATGATTCCCTTCGGGCTCGAGGTAGACAACCTAATGTTCCAGTTCGGGATATTTTGGCTAGACGCGATCTGGAGTTTATGAAACTCATATATGTTTACTTTAAGGATATTAACCTTAGATTGTAAGTTTGATTAACCTTGTGTTTAGTTTGTGTTTTGTACGTCTGGGGGGGTTTTTTTTTTTCAATGTTTGTTTTCAAGATGAATAGAAATAATTTCATGCTTTAGGATTAATTAAATAGTTATATCGTAAACCACATTTAAAACCTCCTTCTTCCCTTTTCCCATCCAAAAAATTGTAAACCTCCACTAACCTCGAGACGACCGCGAGTACTCGGTCCAGCTCCTTTAACTTTAAATATAAGACAGTAACAATGTATAACGCAAAGGATAACTCGGCTCTGTAAAGTTTATTCGATTGAGCCTGTACAAATAAAGTAATTACAAAAAAAAAAAAAATCAACCAAACCATCCGAAATTCCCAGGCGAGACATTTTCCGAAGAAGAATACCATGATCGATGCAATCGAATGCCGCTTTCAGATCGGTATAAACGGTATCAACTTGAGCCCTATTTTCCAAGTGATTTATACATGTTGAGGTGAACTCCAGCAAATTTGATGTAACTGAGCGTCCTGGCATAAATCCGTGTTGCGTTGCTGAAATGTAGCTCTTGACATGAAAGAAGATAGCATCGTTCACAATGATCTCGAATAATTTTGAAGCTGCAGATAGACTTGTTATGCCACGATAATTTGTCACGTCACGTTTGTCGCCCTTCTTATGGACAGGGAACATAAAGGAATGTCTCCATATTTCGGGGAAAACTCCTTGGTGCAACGAAGCGGTAAAGATGCGAGCTAGGGGATCAGCTAAAACAGCAACACAGCGGCAAAAAATGATTGCAGGTACACCATCAGGACCCGGTGAAACAGATTTCTTCAACTTCCTAACAGCTTTAACGACATACATATTGCTAACCACAAATGTACGCAAATCGATGAGACCCTCAGGAACATTGCAAGCCGCTCTTTCTACTTCATCTGCGTTGGCGGCTGAATCCGAAAAAAACAGAACTGAAGTGGCGGGAAAATAGATCACACGATTCGAGCATAGAAGTAGACTCCAAATCGCCAAAAAATACGGATGAAGGAATATTCGACGATTTTCGCTTGGAGTTCACAAACTTCCAGAAGCTCTTGGGATTTCTACGTAAATTGGTACGTAGAGATATGACTTGTATAGGGTTGAATTAAGCTTACGATAGGCGCTGCAAGCGCGATGAAAGTTGCGTTTCGTTTCAGAAGTTCGATGTCGGCGAAGTTTACGCTGCCAGGAATTTTTATCGCGTTTCAAAAGCCGCAGGAGAGGAGAACTCCAAGCAGGAGATATAGGAGGTTTTCGTCTTGGAGTGTTATCGGTGAGCCAATTGCAAATTATGTTGCAAAATTGTGCTGCCATATCGTTGACGTCATTTGTTGTCAGAATACTGCTCCAATCACAGCTCATCAGGAACTCGTTGAGCATGACGAAGTCGATTTTTGAGTAGTCGAGCGTATGTTCACCAGCATCAAGGGATTCCACACGGTCAACACAATCGGATTGAGTTGGTAAGGAGAATAAAATCGGTGGATGATGCAAATCAATAGCCAGCAATGGGGACACCGCTTCGTTAACTACAATGTTGCAATCGGAATCACAGAAAACCAAATCTAGGATGCGCCCCAGGTGATTGCGAATAGAGTTGTTTTGCCGGATATTCAGGAAGCTCGTTCCATCCATCAGAGCAGCACTGGCAGCAGACGTCGTGGAAGGATCAAGGTTTAAGATTCCATCATCAAGACAATCCCATGCTATGTGTGGTTGATTGTTGTCACCACAAGCAAGCAAAAGGTCACCATCTAGAGTTGCATCACGTAATTCACGAAGAGTAGCTAAATGGGCATCGATAACACCTACGTCCCGACTACGATCTGGAGGAATATATACAGCGCAAAGCACGAACCGCTTTCCGCGAATACAGGCAGACACACTTACTTGTTCCAGGTTACTACCATTAATAGTCTTTATCTCAACAGACTTGTAAACGCTGGCCACGGCAATAAGCACTCCTCCAAACTTCGCTTTCTGGCTATTACGAGCACTGCGATCGCAGCGAAATACATTAAAGTCAGTACCAAAAAGTTGCAGTGAGTTGATGCTGTCGTCAAGGCCCGTTTCTATCAATATGATGACATCGTAATTGCAATCACATACCGCTACAACCAGGTCGTCAATTTTGGTTCTTAGACCACGTACGTTTTGGAAGTAAAGCCAAACATCGTTGTCACCAGCAATTCCACAACTGTTGTCACGAGATGCCGGCGTGTAGGAATTTTCGGCGCGTCCCGACATAGGTATGGGACGTTCAAGGCGTTGTCCATGTTGGCTGGAGGTACTCCCGGCAGAACAAGTTGGTGATCTGAGGAGGGAATCATCATCAGGCAGGAAATTATGAAAATTATGTTGATACTTGCCTAGACAAGCAAGCTGGAAGACCTCTTCTCGCACATCAGACACAGGGCCGGGACGACTTCGACTGCATTCACCATTTATCGGCGCGACTGTGCTGAGTGGATAAGAGGCTTCCAAAATGCTTATTTTTGCGCGTCCCGGGGTCCATCCATCGGTTGATTTGCTGCAAACGTCGTCTGCGGTGTCACTGGCGTGGGTGTTAGATTCACACCAGATGGTCTCCGAAATTTTTGAGCCGAGTGATCTTCGAATTCACGGAATAGAACTCCTTCGGGCCAAGATGACGGATTCAAAGCTCTCTTCTTCAAAGCTGGGTCTAGACCGACTTTGAATGAAATAAAGGTCATGTTACTGGTGTCGGTTCCTTTGGCGACCAATTTCACAACATCAGATTCATTTTCGAGTTCCAGGTTGGCTTTCACCATTTCAGAGATTGCTTCGTTGCTCACATCACGTTGGATACGGGACAAGTAGAGCCAGAATTTTGCCGCCGGTTTTTCACATGTAGGTACAGAGATGACGTTCTGACCCAACAGTTTTGAACCAGACTGACACTCAGATGTTTTAGGCACCACAGAGTCGGATCCACGAAATCGTTTTGATGGTCGAGTTGCTTCAAGTGTTGGCTATCGGTTGACAGCAGGTGGCAGAATTGACGGGACAGGCTTTGATGACAACTGTTTAATTTCCGTCTGCAAATTCGTGATAGCTTCCGTGAGAGAAAGCAGCGGTGATTTTTCAACTGCCAAATTGGTGATGGATCGGAGGTGCGAATTCTCAAAAAGTTCCGCACATTTATCGCACATCCAAAAGAGGTTTTTCCGATGGGATGTGAAGTAACCAGACAGGGCACGAGACACTCCGGAACACGTCATGTGAAACACACTGCCACAGTATCCTCGGCAGGTCACATACTCAATGCCAGTAATTTCCAACGAGCACTTGGCACAATTTGTCTCCATGCTGGCAGTTGAACGGTCAAACGCCTTTAATTAGACTTCTTGCAGGAACAAAAGTTGGCGGTAGGACGGTGATGACAAACAAGCTCAGGATGATTGAGTGCTGTTCCAACAATAGCACGTAGGTACAGAATGAACAAAAACAACTCTATAGCACAGCACAGCGCGGACAAAAACAGTTAAATCAACAATCAATACGAAACTAACGATTTTAAATTGGCTCACTACTTGACTAGCCTATTGGTCCCAAGCAAACGATTAACGTACCCCATTCTAGTCGAAATTCTAGTACTACGCAATGTTTGTTTTGATTCGCTATGAAAGTTTGACAGATAAAATGAGGGGTTATTGGTTTTTCCTATGTTTCGAGGGGTGAATCGATTAGCTTGGGACCGAAGAGAGTACCAGAGCTGAGCCAAAAAGTTGAGCACGTTATTTCGGGACCTTCTAGTCTTAGAGTTACCTCTATGGTTAAATTGTACTTCGAATAACTACTTTACGAGCACAATTTTTTAACAATAATGTCCGGATGATTAAAACGAAAAACTTGGTCAAGAAATAAATATTTTTGACTAGATAAGACACGAAAAATAACGAATAAAACTACGACTTGAAATAGCACAAGTAGCAAAGCCACACGATGCACACAACTATATTATATACTTAATTGTATACTTAAGCATGAAGTGGAATAAAACCGTCAAGAAGTCGTTTCTGCAATAGGCAATTGTTTGTTGGGATCTCTGATCACGCCTTCCTTCGGAAGGGAAGTAAAGCCGTTGGTCCCCGGTTCATGAGTTGATGGGTCGATAGGTAGGGTCCAGGTGTGGGAGCTGCCTTCCTGGCACGTCGGTAGCATTGGTGCTCAGCACGGAAAACAAGATCGACGGAAAAAAACAAACCAAAGGAAAAAAAAACAATCATTTAACCCTCCGTTACTCGCGCTGTTATATTTTGTACAACACACATGAGTTTTCCATTGCCATTTTGTTGCTAAGTTACCAATCGATCTGAAACCAACGAGTATTCCTCAGAAAACTTGTTTTTAACTAAACAAGCTTAACTTAATTAACAGAATTTTCTCACTACGTAGCGCTAGAATACATGTCAAATTCTCGTATGTGATATATCTCGAGATCCAGACCAGATAGAAAGTTACTGTCTTCCACAAAGTTTTTCAGGAGGTCAAAGCCTATTGCTTGGTGCTCAATAGTTCAGAATTTGCTCACTAAGCGGTGCTAGTATACATGTAAAATATCTCGAGTTCCCAACCAGATAGAAAGGTACTGTCTTCGGCATAGTTGTTCAGGAGGTCACGGTTTTTTCGCAGGTTGACAGTAGTTCAGAGTTTTCTCACTTTGCGGCGCTACTATACATGTGAAGCTCTTGCATATAAAATATCTCTAGATCCTGACCAGATAGAAAGTAAATGTACTCGACAAAGTTTTTCAGGAAGTCAAAATCTTTTTGTTGGGTCACAATAGTTCAGAATTTTCTCACTATTCGGCGCTGAAATACGTGCCTTTCTCGCATACTCAATAGCTCGAGATCTTGATCAGCTCGAAAGTTACTGTCTTCGGCAAAGTTGTTAAGGGGTTCAAGATTTTTTGGCTGGTAAGCATTATTTAAGAATTTTCTCACCACGTGGCATTAGTATACATGTACACTTCTCGCATATGCTATATCTCGAGATCCTGACCAAATAGAAAGTTACTGTCTTCGGCAAAGTGGTTCAGGAGGTCAAGGTCTTTTGGCTGGTGAACAGTAGTTCAGAATATTCTCACTGCGCTGTGCTAGTATACACGTGCAATCCTCATATATGCTACAGCTCGAGATCCCGAACAGCTAGAAAATTACTGTCTTCGGCTAAGTTGTTTAGGAGATCAAAGCATTTTTGCTGGTGAATAGTAAATAGTTCAGAATATTTTCGGTATGCGGCGCTAGTGTGCATGTAAAATATCAAATCAATTCTGAGAAAATCAATTTTGATTATTCAGAGTAAATTTTGAAAAATAGTTTAACTTTGGGTGTTTTTTAGGGGGTGTCCTTAAACTTATGATCGGGAGTGTACGGTTTTATAAATTTCTCCATTCAACTGAGCAAAAGTGCCTCACTCTCTGAGTTAGTCTCGATGTCCGTGCCCACGTAAATACACGGATTTTTTTTATTCTAGACCCCTCGATAAGACATTTCGAAATTAGCCTAAAATGAAAGGGAGACTCTAAACATTCATTTGGTGGAAGTTTCAGCGATATCGATCTTTTAAGATAATGTTTTCCATCTGAGATACGTGTTACCACTAATTTATCAGAGATATACAAGTGCAAGACTCACTCCACAAATCTGCATGAAAATTTTCATCAGTAAAAGAAATCCAGAATACATTTGTCTTATCCCACTTAGCTTAGGCTGATGTAAATTATATTTTTATTATATGATATTTGATATGCGAGAATTGCCCGCCAAGTTTCGAGAAAATTCTGAACTACTGTTCATCAGCCAAAAGCTCTTTATCTCCTTAACAGCTTTGCCAAATACAGTAAATTTCTAGCTGTTCAGGATCTCGAGATATTATATATGCGAAGATTTCACGTATATCCTAGTGCCGCGTTGTGAGAAAATTTTGTACTGTTGACCAAAGTTTTGATCTCCTGAAAAAATTTGCCGATGACAGTTTAGCAGGTCTCGAAATATATCTAATGCGAGAATTGCACGTGTATACAAGCGCAATGATGTGAAAAAAAAATCTGTCCACCATGCAAAAGGCCTTGGCTCCCTGAACAACTTTGCCCAAGACAGTAACATTCTATTTGGTCAGAATCTCGTGATAATTTACATGTGAAAATTTCAAAGGGGTATACTAGCGCCGCTTAGGAAATTCTCAACTTTTGTACACCAAGCAATAGGCTTTGACCTCCTGAACAACTTTGTCGAAGACAGTAACTTTCTATCTGATCAGGATCTCGAAACAAACTACATGCGAGAATTTCACGTGTATTCTAGAGCTACGTAGTGAGAAAATTGTGAACTACTGTCCACTAGCAAAGTCTATCTTATAAGAATCTCGGGATATTTTACATGCGAGAATTTTGCGTGGATACTAATGCCACGTAGTGTGAAAATTCTGAACTATTGGGCACCAAGCAATAGGCATTGACCTCATGAACAACTTTTTCGAAGACAATAATTTTCTACCTGTTCAGAATCTCGAGCTACTGTCCACCAGCCAAAAATTCTTGACCCCCTGAACAAGTTTGCCGAAAACAGTAACTTTTTATCTGCTTAAGATCTCGAGCTATTGTACATGCGAGAATTGCATGTGTATACTAGCACCGAGTAGTGAGAAAATTCTAAACAACTGTCCACCATCGAAAAGATGTGAAACTTGAAAAACTTTGTCGAAAACATTTACTTTCTATCTGGTCAGGATCTAGAGATATTTTATATGCACGAGTTTCACATGTATAGTAGCGCCGCAAAGTGAGAAAACTCTGAACTACTGTCCACCTGCGAAAAATCCTTGACCTCCTGAACAACTATGTCGAAGACAGTACCTTTCTATCTGGTTGGGAACTCGAGATATTTTATATGAATATTTCACATGTATACTAGCACCGCGTAGTGAGCAAATTCTGAACTATTGAGCACCAAGCAATAGGCTTTGACCTCCTGAAAAACTTTGTGAAAGACAGTAACTTTCTATCTGTTCTGGATCTCGAGATATATCACATACAAGAATTTCACATGTATTCTAGCGCTACGCAGTGAGAAAATTCTGAACTACTCTCCACCAGCGAAAAGGTTATAATCTCTAAAACAACTTTGCCGAAGACAGTAACTTTCTATCTGGTCAGGATCTCGAGATTTTCCATGTTGTAACCAATTAAGTCAAATCTTACGTAGTACGGACACCGTTTACGCGGAACCATTCACATTTTCTCTATTATCCGCATTTTTTGGGGGTTAACTGTGATAAAAGTTTAGCTTGTTTGATTAAAAACAAGTTTTTTAAGGAATACCCGTTGGTTGGTAGCTCGGCTGCAAAATGGCAATGCATACTCACACTGTTGTACAAAGTACAACGCGGAGTACTCGTGTTACAAATATTGGCGTGAGTAACGGAGGGTTAAAGCTGACTTCTACATTTATTTGCCTTTCCAAACAAATTGAAACGTCATTGGATTACCTTCGGCATACGGATCAATCAAGAAAATTTGGGTAGACTCCGCATCGAGCTGTTAAAATGTGAAATCGTTTCAGTTTTTCTCTTGCAATCAGAATCGTTAGAATCCAAAACGAAAACGTAAACAGAGATCTTTTTAACTGAAAAACTTATTCGCTTATTGAAAAGTACTAGTCCAAAATGATCGATTGTTAGGAAAAAAAGAAGAAGCACGTGAAACGATACCAGTCGAGATAATAACAAGAGCCGATTTTATATCGAATTTCGTCGTTAATTTTGCTTTTAAAAACATTTAAACGGTTGTAAATCACCTATAGAAGCAACTTGAGCTTGGAAAAAGTGTATATATTAAGCTGTATATAAAATTCATAGAGGAAGATCCATAAAAGATAAGCTAGGAAAAAGTTAGGTTAAGTGCGAAGAGAAGAAAATGAGTACACAGACGAGAGTAAACACAAGGACCACTACCCGGTCCCAATAAACAAACCAGCAAACGACTACGACACACGGAAAACAACAGAAGGCAGGATCATCGGAAACGGGAAGCAAAGGCTACTTATCGGAGGTGGCCTTCCTGAAACCGATAGACATCGAGAAGGACGCACCAAACCATCCGGTCAGTGTTGGAAAAATTCTGGCGGGGCTGAAATACGAGAACTACAAGGAAATTACGAAGCTCGGACGATTCCGGTACAAGGTGGAATTGAACAGAAAGGAGGATTACGCGAGTCTCTTGAAAATAAACCTTGCGACGCACAACCTGAAGCTGTTCCAGCCAGTATCATTGAGGGAAACGGTATGTTTCATCCGAGGAGTGCCGAAAGAATACACTGAAGAGGAAATAAAGGAGAACATCTGGGCAGAAGCTCCGGTGCTTAAGGTTGAGCGTGTTTTGCGAAAGAGGGAGAGCCAACTAGTTTCCACCTGGAACCTGAAGGTGACAGTGAAGGGAAACAAGGTACCACCCTTGGTGAAGATCTACAACTGCGCCTTCAGAGCTGAAATGTACGTGTTCCCAATGAAGCAATGCATGCGCTGTTGGAGGTTTGGTCACCCGGTCAAGCACTGCAAGGCAAAACCGAGATGTAAGAAGTGCTCCAAGTCGCATGAGCTGAAAGGTGAGTGCCAGATGACAACCAAATGTGCAAACTGTAACCAAGACCACCCGGCCGACGATCGGGATTGTGCGGAGAGAATAAGGAGAGTTAATGTGCTACGGGAAATGCAAAGAACTGGAAAGCCCTACCATGAAGCTGAATCAAAATTCCCTAAGCTGTCAAACAGGTTCGTGCTGTTGGACGAGGATTCCGAATTTCCCGAAGTAGGCGGCGAAGAGAGCCAGCGGTCAGGGGGCGAAGGATGCAGTCAAAGAGGAAAAGCGGCATCTAAGGAAAGGGATACAAGAAGAACATACTCTCAAGCTACGCAAAGGAAGGACAATAATACGAACGTGGAAACGGAACAGGATACTCGGAATCTGGGCGCGGTGAACTTGGTCAACGCAACGCTAATCGAAAGCATGCTGGCAAGTGTGTGACAGGAACTTATCAAGCAACTGAGGTTGCAGGTCTGGTTGAAACCCCTCATCGAACTCCGAGACCAACTAGCGAAACAGATGAACGCCCCAAGAAGCGAAATAGACACGGATCAAATCCTGATAAAAGTCTTCGAAAAGATAAACGACATTGTTACTGCCGAAACCAACAACAACAATCCAGAAGAGCAGAGAATAGCCGCAAACAACAACAATGGCCAGTAAACAACTACGAATTGTCCAACTTAACATTACTAGTATCCGACCAAGCGAGAAAAGAGAAGAATTGAAGAAGCTTATGGCAGGTTACCGAATACAAATAGCTTTGCTTCAAGAAATATGGATTAAGGAGGGAGAACCATTCGTAATGAGGGGATTCAAACTAGTGTCAAAATGCAGACCAGAGGGCCATGGCGGCGTCGGAATCCTAGGAGACCAAACGGTCACTCTAGCAAAAATAAAAACACCGGAGTTCAAATGGCTAGAAGTAGTAGCAGCGAAAATCACAGAAGGGTTCGATCCGGTTTCCCTTGTGTCAGTCTACGCGCCCCCGACGAACAACAAAGCGATGATCGACGAAATGGGGAAACTGTTCGAATGGATAGAACAGTTGGAAGGGGAAATAGTAGTTGGAGGGGATATGAACGCTCACCATCGTAGCTGGAGCCCAATCGCAGAAGACTGTAGGAGAGGAAAAGCGCTGAAACACTTGATCGACTCATCAAAGCTGATACTCCTCAACGACGGACAGCCGACAACCATTTCGAAGCCTGGAAACAGAGACTCAGCAATAGATCTGTCGCTAGCGACCGCTGGCATCACGAGGAAAACCACGTGGAGCGTAGAAGAGGAAGACTTCAATTCAGTGCATCTGCCGTTGGTGATAGAAATAAGTAGTGAAATGAAAGTAGTGCAACAGTGTGTTAAAAAGGTTAATCAGAGTAGGGTAATAGAAGCAATTAAATCGATAAGACCGCAGTTCGTATACAGTCCGGAAGATATGCAAGAGTTATTTGAAGAAGTGATAGAAAAGTCATCGTACATAGTGAAAAACAAGAAGCAAAACTATCTAAAAAAGTGGTGGACTAAAGAAATTGACAAACTTTACGCGGAAAAAAGAAATGCTTTGAAAAACTACAACCAGTGTAAAACCAGATCAAACTATATAGAATTGCAAAGAAGAAGAGCGGTGTTCAAACGAGAATTTCGCAAATCCAAGAGAGGCTACGTTAGGGAGCTTTCGGAAAACATAGATGAAAATACCCCGGCAAAACATGTCTGGAACATTGTGAAAGGAATAGATACATCACTAACAGGGGAGTATAGGAAGAAAACAACACTAACACAGGAGGCAGGATTAGCGTTCATGGAGCACTACTTTGAGGATAAGGAGAAGAACGTTAGCTACCCTACAGTCGAAACCAAACCGGAGATGCAAGCATACGAAATGGCGCTTCGTGATGAGGAGATTCTGAACGTGTTGAGGGGAAGAAGAACAAATTCAGCAGCAGGAGAAGATGGAATGTCGTACGGCATCCTAAAAGGTTTGTCACCCGGAATGCAGTTGAAAATAAGCGAGATGCTGAGTCGAGTATTTGTGTCTGAGCGAATTCCGGAGAGATGGAGAGTTATCGAGGTGAGGCCTATACCTAAGCCGCATCTAGATCAGTCGCTAGCAAGCTCCAAAAGGCCAATATGCTTGATGAATGTGTGTCTAAAATTAATAAACTCGGCTGTAAAAGATAGGCTAGTGGAATTAACGGAAATAGAAAACCTGATTCCGTCGCGATCCTTCGGATTCAGGAAACATAACTCATCCTCAACAGCGATCAATTATGTAGTAAACACAGTACTGGAAGCAAAGCAAGAAGGAAAGGAATGCATCGTTGTTTTTCTGGACGTTTCGAAAGCATTCGACTCAGTTGACACCACTAAACTACTGCAAACCCTAGCAGGGATGTCTATCCCATCGAAACTGATCAGCTGGCTGTACACCTACCTAACGAAACGGGAATTGCTGCTAAAAACGGAAGAAGAAGGAATCAGAAGGAACGTCACCTTAGAGATGAACTAGCCTAAGGCTAAAAATCTCTTAAATAAAGAATTAAAAAAAAGGAACGTCACCGAAGGCCTACCGCAAGGTTGTCCGCTCTCGCCTATCCTTTTCAACCTATACACGGCATCACTCGACAATGTAGAAAGAGAAGGGTGTGATCTGGTACAATTTGCCGACGATTTCGCCATCATTGTGATGGGAGAAACGCTGGAGGATGCGGCGGGCAAAGCAAACGGAGTCCTGTCGGATTTGCATGAAAAACTTCTCTCGAGGAATCTGAAGCTGAGCCCAGCGAAATGCGCGGCGGTACCGTTTTCCAGGAAGGATCCCAGTCGACTGAGGATAAAAATCAACAATCAACCCATAGAGATAACAAACACCCACAAGTACCTTGGATACGTAATAGATCGTGAGCTCTGTCATCGAAAGCACATAGAGGAAATACGGAACAAAGCAGCCAAAAAAATTCCACTGATAAAACTACTTGCGGGAAGGAATAGCCACGCCAACCCGCAAACACTAGTAAAAGTTGGGAACGCTTTGGTGAGAAGCCGTTTAGAATACGGAGCAAGCATTTATGGCAGCGCCGCGAAAACCAATCTGAAGAAGATCCAAACCGTTCAAAATTCGTACATACGAATTGCGATGAGATAGCTTCCTTCAACGCCGGTGCACGTCATGATCTCAGAAACTGGACAGATTCCCATGGACCTACGGATAGAGCACCTAGCAAAAAGGGAAATCCTGAGGAGCACATACCATCAAAACCCACTCTCAAAGTTTATCCAACGAACCGTTGATAATGAAAAACCAAACGGATCATACATAACGCTTGTGACAGACAAACACGTCGATGTGATTATGCAACTTCACCCAAAAAATGAGGAAATCAGCAAATTAACCCGCCTCCAATACTTCCCGAAAGTTGATATGTCGTATCACGTTCGGAGCACGCTAACAAAGGACCAACAGAAGAAAACTAATTTACCAGCACAGCAGTGGCAGAAACTATATATGGAAACTATCAGCACAAGATACCAAGGATACAACAGGATCTTCACCGACGCGAGTAAGACTAGTTCAGGAACGGCGATAGCAATGTTCGACGAAACATCCAAGACCAGCAAAGCGGATAAAATAAATGACAATTTTTCAATAACCAATGCGGAGCTGCTAGCACTGCAAAAGGCAGTGGAGTGGGCCATAGAAAACAATATAAAGCAAGCGGTTATCTTGACTGACTCAGCGAGTGCATGCGCCATCCTGAGGAACAGGAAGGAAGTCCCAGAAAACTACATAGCCAGCAATATAGTTGAACTATTCCAAAAAGTTGAATGCCGAAACTTGAAAATCCAATGGATCCCGAGCCACTCAGGAATCCAGGGCAACGAAATAGTTAAGCAGTTAGGAGAACAGAAGGGACCCAAAGCATACACAACTCAATCACCTTCGGAGATGCGATAGTTCTAGCAAAAAAAGAATCGTGGGAGGAATTGAGAAGAGTCTTCGAAGCTACGAGTCAAGATAAAGGTAAATGGTACCGATCAGTACAAGCACAACCACGCAGGAATATTTGGTTCAAAAACTTGATACTATCAACGGAAGAAAAAAGAATCATGAGCAGGATAAGAGCAGGGCACACCCTAACGAAAGAAAGAAAAGCGATGTTCAAAATGGAACCAAATGACCGATGCACCGAATGCGATGAGATGGAAAACCTAGAGCACATATTGTACATTTGCCCGAACTTCAACCATATCAGAAGCAAATTCCCAGCACTGGAATACTGCATGCCGCTCATCGGGATACTGCAAGATAAATGTGAGACAACGATGAAGCAGATCACCCGCTTCATTCAGGAAATAAAATTACATCTATGAATCAAAACCAAGAACACCTGGCAAGATGGACCAACCATGGTCTTAGCCGTCATCAGACAACAGCAAACAAAAAAAAAAAAAGATAATTTGGATTCACTGGAAGCTCTTCATTGCTTCATGCTGCATGCTGTTTTTGAGAATAATGGATGTAAAAATTCATATGATGCTTTCTTACAGACATCGTTCTGTAGCTTTTGAACTAAACTATCGTACCAAACTGATAGATTTGAATGTTCTGCTCGATATGACGGAAATACGCGTTTATGCCGAAGTAGTTCTCCACCCTCTATCGACGTGATGTTGTCTGGTCCAATTGCTGTAATCTAACTCGTCCGTTGGATCGGCGCATGGCATGATGGAATGGATTGTTGCAAGTGAAAAAAAAGAAGATCCCACTGCAATGAACAAAAATATACCACGTCGGAACCTGCCTGCATAGGCTCTGGTGGTATTAGTGGACCAGCCAATCTATATGGGTGGGATCCTTTCGGGTGTGAAATTTGATAACCGAAATGTTGCACGGCTGTGAATGATGCTCGTACGAGCGGATTGAGCTGAACACCTCGGGAAAAGGTTCGTTCACAACTTTCAGGTTTACATAATTTGCGTTGATTTTGAACCAACGGAAAACATCCCGCCGTGCACGAACTCGAAATGACATTTCTCTAAATGCGCTTATCGTGCTTCACGGTGCAATAAAACAATTCCCAAAATCGAAAAATGGGTTGATACGTACGAATAAAAACAAATAGGGTAGAGTACTGCTTCGGCATGAGCGCGTATCTCAACAACTTGTGAATCTTTATTAAATCCTAATTGAATGGTAAATAAATTTAAAAGTCATCTTTGATATTCGTTGTACAAAAACTCGTTCGAAAAATTTAGTTAATTTAGTGCTTAGTATGATGAAAATAAGATCCTAACCCTAAATCCTACAAACGAGTGTGGATGTCGTCGTCGCAGCCGTCGAATGGATTCACAATCCTCAATTCAACCCGGAAGCTCGCTGGAGCCGAGAGCGGATGGATTTTATTTTCCATTACCACTGGAATCCATTGCCCACAGAGTGGGAACTCAAGAGATGAATGGGTTTATGCGGGTGATTTTTTTTCCCCTGTCGTGTGACTGTCAAAGTACAAGAGGATTAAAAGTTTGTCACTAAATGTTGAATGTTACAGCGAGGAGATAACCGAAAACAAACGGGACCGTGATGGTTGGAATTGATGCGGAGATTTGATGTCCATTTTCGGAATTGGATGAATCATTAATACTTCGATCTATAGGACAACCGAAGCTTAGCTTTGCTTCTGAATCGATTTTTCCGCAGCTTCGAACTGAATCACATATGGAGGGGGGGGGCATTTTTAATTAGTCCATCACTCATATCGCACGGACTCTCTGTCCCCGTTTTGGATGTGACATGTGACGGCCGGCAGGCTGCAGCCGGTCTCAGTCTCAGCGAAAATCAGTCGGAAAGCAACTTCGTTCCGATATGTCTGGCTTGTCTGACATGACTTCTGTCTGTTTGGATCGCCGTCTGTCTTGTCCAACTAGTGGCAGAACCGTGATACCGTGATTTGTTGCTGTCCGATACGCAGCTGGACTCTTTTGCACCGATGCGGATCTATATTTTGGTTTACGGTGCGTCAACTGGGAGATTGATTAGATAAAAGATTAGATAAAACTTCTTCCACAGATAGCTTCCAGCTGTTACAAACAACGTACTGATTGTTTAAGCTATAATCTATATCGTGTCGGTAACTTGTTTTGCAATCTCTTGTTAGTTTTCGTACTAAAATGTCAAAGGAGACCACAATCCAGACAATCATCGATAAAAAAGCGAGAATTCTACAAAGGAGATTATTCACAACCCTCACCGCAGCTCCTGAAGCCTTGAAACGAGTGTCCGTTCCATTTGATTGAGTTAAGACCACAGTTAAAACAAATCGGATTAGATTTAGTTTTCACCAGTAGACATAACCAGTTGAAATCATTGTTAGGATCCACTAAAGACCCAGTTAATGTTTTAGGTAAAGCAGGTGTATATAAAATAAGCTGTAATCATTGTAACAAAGTATACATAGGATAAACCAAGAGAACTTTAGCAACTAGATTTAAATAACATATAGCGTAGGTTAATAAGGCCAAACGCAAGCCTAACATATGATTTCAAATCAAAGGTTGCAGAGCACATCTTCACATTATCAACGTCCGCACGTACCGCAGTGCGAACATAGATTCAGACCACTACATAGATGTAGTATGCATGCGCTCTAAACTCTCGACGGTGCATAACACCCGTCGAAGTAGAACGCCGTTGAGCAATTACGGGACGCCGGAGTTGCCCAGGACTACGCGCAGCAGCTGGAAGTTGCACTACACACGGAAGAGCAGCTTGGCGCAGCTTCTCTTGAAGATGGCTGGAGGGACATCCGTTCCGCCCTAGGTAGTACAGCTGCAGCGGCACTAGGTACTGCAATCCCGGACCGAAGAAATGACTGGTTTGACGGCGAATGCAAACTGTTAGTATAGGAGAAGAATGCAGCACGGGCGAGAATGCTGCAACACCGCACGAGATTGAATGTGGAGCGATACAGACAAGCGCGGAACAGACAAAACTCGGTTTTCCGAAGGAAGAAGCGTCAGCAGGAAGATCGAGATCGCGAGGCGATGGAAAATCTGTACCGCGTAAACGACACACGGAAGTTCTACGAGAAGCTAAATAGTTCGCGCAAAGGCTACGTGCCGATATGTGCAAGGACTTGGACGCAGGCTTGATGAAGCCTCGCTCGCGAGTTTGAAATGAGCCGAGCGTATTTAGCATTTTTCTGAGGAGTAGAATGCCTACGGCCAAATTCATGTTTTATATCACACGCTCCTACTCTCACTCGGGGTGAACTCTGAGCTTCTTGCGTCGAACAAAAAAGTCATCCAGAGTCTCGAAAAGTGCACCTCACGTCAAATCATCCTCTCGCTGAAGTTCACTCTCCATCTCTTTCGAGGAGTTTATGTTTACTTTTTCCATATTCCTGCCGCCACTCACTCGAGGTGAGAGCTGGCTAAACTCGCAGGACAAGAGCGTTTAAAAGCTCCTGTGAGTGTGAGGAGTTTTAGCAAGCCTGCTTGGACGGTCACTTTCTCACGAACGAGTTTGAGGTGCTTGAGAGGTGGAAGCAGCACTATGACGAGCACCTCAGCGGTGATGCAGTAGAAAACGATAATGGCACGGCAACAGACCTTGGAGCACGCGCAGAAGACGAAAGGCTACCGACCCCTGATCTTCAAGAAGTTGAGGAGGGGTAATTACCCTGCAATGGATAATTGTCAAGATTTGGGAAGAGGAGATATTACCGGAGGAGTGGATAGAAGGTGTCGTATGTCCAATCCACAAACAGGGCGACAAGTTGGATTGCTGCAACTGCCGCGCGATCACACTGGTGAGCGCCGCCTACAAGGTACTCTCCCAAATTCTATGCCGCCGCCTGTCACCATTTGCAAGAGAGTTCGTGGGGAAATACCAGGCGGAATTCATGGGTGCCCGCGCTACTACGGACCAAATTTTCGGACCAAATGAAATGCCGCGAATACAACGTGCCCACACATCATTTGTTCATCTATTTCAAATCTGCATACGACACCATCGGTCGCAAATTATGCACGAGTACGGATTTCCGGATAAACTGACGCGATTGGTCAATGCGACGATGGATCGAATGATTTGCATTGCTCGTGTATCGGGGACACTCTCGAGTCCCTTTGAATCTCGAAGGTAGATACGGCAAGGTGGTGGACTTTCGTGTCTGCTATTTAACATCGCGTTAGAAGGTGTGATCAGAAAAGCTGGGATAGCCACGAGTGGCACGATCTTCAGGAAGTGCATCCAGCTTCTTGGCTTCGCCGATGGCATCGACATCATGGCACGGAACTTTGAGACGATGGCGGAAAATTACATCAGACTGAAGGCTGAAGCTAGGCGGATTGGACTTGCCATCAACGCATCAAAGACAAAATACATTAAAGGAAGAGGTTCTAGGGAAGACAATGTTAACCTCCCACCCCGAGTTCAGATTGACGGGGACGAAATCAAGGTGGTCGATGAGTTCGTGTATTTAGGCTCACTGGTGACTGCCCAAAATGATACCAGCAGAGAAATTACAAGACGCATTATGGCAGGGAATCGTGCCTACATTGCACAGTGTTTGGAAATCCCAATTTGGTGAACTTAATTGTTTTGTGGTCAAACCATTAACTTAATCCAAAAACTGTCTTCAGAAGAATTGTTCACAAAAACATTGCACACATTATGACAACTACCAATATTTGTCATGGCATACTGTGAAAAAAAAATAATTTTTTTTGCAAAATAGATAGGTTTTTTTTTATTTATTTCGTCAACCAACGTAGACTAGTACAATTAATACAGTTTTGTTTTCTTAAATATATATTTATATAAAAAAGTAGTGTCAGCTTTCTTGTCTTTTCTTTTATGAGTTGTTATTTCTTATGGAATAAAAATATTGCTTTAGTATATGCCGAGACATTGTAAAGTCAATGGTTTCGCAGTGTTTATTGTAAGAGGCCATCATGCGGTTTAATGGCCCATATTTGGCATAATTTGTGCGATGATGTTTTATGGCAAATACATTTCGATTTCGGAGTTGCCGAGTGGGTGCATGGAAGTTTAATTTTGATAAAAGTTCTGTTGAGTCAATTCGCTGCGAAACGATATCATTTACAAATGAAACCATTGCATATTCACGACGCTCTTTTAATGTTTGTATGTTTATAAGCATGCAGCGTGCTTCATATGATGGAAGAGGAAATGAAGTCCAACCTAATTTACGAAGAGCGTGTAATAGAAATTGTTTTTGTACTGATTCTAATCTTTCTTCGTGCGTGATTGAAAATGGAGACCATACAATACTGCAATATTCCAGTATTGACCTCACATAGGCAATATATAGTGTTTTAATTGTGTAAGGCTCCTGAAAGTTATAGCAAAAGCGCTTGATAAAGCCTAGCATATTATTTGCCCTGTGAATAATTGTATTGTAATGGTCTATGAAAGTTAGCTTAGAGTCTAAGATAATTCCTAAATCCCTAACTCTTTCACATTTGTCTACAGTTTGATTTCCTAATGCAATTGAAATGTTTGAAGTTGTTCTTTTTCTACTAAATGATATTAAGTTACATTTTTTTACATTCAATTCTAGTAGACTTTTTTTGCACCATATGTAGAATATGTGTATTTCATTCCGGAATATATTGATGTCTTCTTCATTTCTTATTTCCAAAAAGAGCTTCATGTCGTCGGCATAAATAAGCAATTTAAGTTTTTTGAGAATGTAAGATATGTCGTTTACGTATAGAATAAAAAGGAGAGGTCCCAAATGAGAGCCTTGGGGGACGCTTGAAGTGACTTGAATTGGGCTCGATTTCTTTCCGTTGAATTTAATTATTTGTTGGCGGTTAGTTAAATATGATTCAAGCCATTTCAGGAGCCCTGACTTAATTCCAATTTTTTGCAGTTTAAAGAGTAACATTGGTATGTCAATGCGATCAAATGCCTTGCAAAAGTCTGTATAGAGAGCTTCTACGTGGTTTCCATTATCCATTGCATTCAATGAATAGTCTATAAATTCAAGTAAGTTGGTCGAGGTCGAACGACCCTTGAAAAAGTCGTGTTGCATGTCAGTAATTCTATTTTTGATTTGGAGAAATAATTTTTCGTTGATAATTGACTCGAAAAGCTTAGGAATGCAAGAGATAATGGCTATACCACGATAATTACGTACGTCAGATTTTCGACCAGATTTAAAGATAGGTACTAGAAATGAGCTTTTCCAAATTTTAGGGAAGGTTCCGGATTCCAGGGACATATTAAAAAGCCAAAACAATGGAGCAGTGAGTTCCATTGCTAGACATTTAATAAATACTGGAGGAATTCCGTCAGGTCCAGGACCTTTTGAGGCATCTAAATTTTTTAAAGCCTGCAAAATGTCCTGCACTTGAAGTTGATTGAGGCCAATGTCCCTTGAAAATTCTGGATAAAATGCAAAATAATTGCGGTCACGATCTTCTTCAGAAAATGTCGTATAAATTTCTTGAAAAAATTTTGCGAATAGATTACAGTTTTTTTTCCGAACTATCACCGAAATTTTCGTCTAGATGCATTATTGAAGGAAAATTGTTAGATTTTAATTTCGTTTTTACGTAATTAAAGAAGTTCTTCGGACAGGACTTTATTTCACGTTCAGTTTTTGCATTATATTCTTCAAATGCAGTACTGATAGCTAAATTCAGTTGATCGCATAGATCCAAATAAATTAATAAATTATTACTACTATTGTGTTTTTTATAAATTTTATGTGCTTTTTGCTTCCGATAGAAGGGTAGTTTTTCAAGCAAAGTTGTAGAACTTTTTTTTTTTTTTTTTGTAAAATATTGTTTATTTAGGTCTTAAATAACATATTCAAGATATTTAAAAATATATCAATCTTCTAGAGTCAAAATGAAATCTAGCTCGCCTACATCTATTCTATTATTAATATTCACATTGACAAAGTTGATGTACTTAATGAACGTTTTTAAAATTTGATTTCTTCTCGCTGTTGTCATGTTACCCAAGATTGGCCGTACAAGATCGTCGAAGCTCAGCCTCTGCCAGCCGCCGAGCGTCGTCGTCAATTTTCGCTGGATGTGTGCCCAAGCTGCAGCAACTCGAGGGCATTCGCAAAACTTATGTTGCAAAGTCTCGATTCCTACCGCACAGTGCTGACAGTTTGGGTCGTTTGCACGGCCGATGACGTTCATCAGTCTACGGTGCTCCGTCTTCTCGTTCACTAGCAGGTAGAGATCAGTACGCTGGCTCGACGATAGCCTTCTCGATGATATGTTCATCCAGATCTTTTTCCAATTGATGCCTGGATGGTTTCGTTCCACTCTGGGTAGCTCAGTTTGTTCCAAGTAGAAACGATGGATTTGATCGCTGGAGGGGTTTTGTTGGATGTGGTGTGGAAATAAGGGAATTTGCTGTGAGAGAAGTTTTAGGCAAAGAAGATCGGCGGGGGGAGGAATATTTTGGGCGAGAAGGGACTGATAATAGGGAAGGGAAACGATCTCCTGCAGGTGACGATTGACTAGAAGTGCTTTGCATTTGATCGCCGGCAGTTGCAGTTTCAATCCACCCTGCTCTCTGCTGCGCGCCAACTGCTGCATTGGGACTCGTGCGGGTAGCCCACGAAAAAGGAAAGTCCCCATCGTTGATGTCAGCTTCGCCGTGTGAGCACATTGCGGTGGAATAACAGACGAGAGGTACCACACCTTCGCTGTAATGAAGATGTTCAGCAGTAGCACTTTCTGCTGCAGGGAAAGGGAGCGAATGTTATGCAACCATATGAGTTGCGAGATCCTCGATACTAAAGCGTCCCAGTTTAGTTTAACCATCAGTCGCACTGAGTTGGTGAAAATAACGCCAAGTACCTTGACATTCTCCTTTGTCTGCAAGACACCAAATATGTATAACGAATACTTGTAAAGATATTAAGCGTTTTTGGTGAAAACCTCTTAAATTATGTTTTTTAAGTATAACTTTTTTTTATAATAGTTTTTGATGTGAACATTGTTCTAGAAAAATGTATACAACATACAAATACATGTTTTTGCTCTAGACAGTATGTGGCTAAAATCAAATTCATAGTACTTTTAACATTTATTTTTCCTTATTTTCAGCTGCATATAGAGGAGAAGGTGGCAAACCGAGACACAGCACCAAATACTCTTTTTAAAGCTTAGACTTTGTACTACAAAGTAGTGAAGGTTTGGTTAGCGCCAATTCTTAAGTGAGTGAATAGGGTCACGTTGAATGTTCACGTGTTTGACATTTTTCTATATAAAAATAACCCTGTCTTCTCATTTATGGACGGTAAATAATGGATTATAAAAACAGATATTATCAAACTCATCCGTGAACAACAAGGAAATTTGTTGTATGTATGCATTAACAAAAAATGATTAATTAAAAGAAAACATTTTCTAAGACAAGCACTTTGTATGCTTAGCTTACTCCAGTTGTCAATATATATTTTGGTTAGAAAAGAGTGAAATTAAAGCGGTGGTGCAAATTTGTTCCAACCGCATTCTTCGGGGGAATGCAGTATCAGCATTGACAAAGAGCCAAGGAATAAAAAATATCTCCAAATGACAAAATGACAAGCGATCAACGAACCGAATGATAACGCAATGTCAGAAGTGGAAAGTAATAATGATATAATCTTCTTCCTTCTTTTTCATGACAAACAGCTACACATCTCACTCGGGGCGGTAGAAGGAAAAGAGCAAAATGTTGGCAAGCTGCTTCACGAAGTAAAACCGAAGATGATACACGTGTGTTTTTTTTAAGTCTTTTCTCGATTCATGTCCTTATACGTGTTTATTGCAACAAAGCAGGCAAGCAATATTGCATTATCCTTCTACCACTCTGATCGAGCTATGTTACAGAGCGAGTTTGTCATGGTAGTCGTAGCAACCGTTTTGTTTGTATCTTTGGTTGCTTTATGTGTTTGGATTCGCTGCATAGAGCTGTTAGTTTACACGCTGCATTAGTGTTCGGGAGATCTTGGCTAGTCTGCTTTAGCACATCAGCTTCAGACACACTTATTGTTTGTTCTTGTTGTCATTCTCCAGTGGTTGAACTAAAAATGCTTTGTGTTGTGGAGCGTGCTGAAGAAGTGTAAAATCAACATGGCCTCTGATAACGCAGGTATGTTTACAATAGAAAAAATGTTCTGAAAATGATCCAATTTGTTTATTTATTATTCACTGATGTATAATTTTGAAACTTTTGAATTTTCGATTGTAAAACGGGAATTATTCTCAATCTGGCGGAGTGCCGGTGGAGATTTAACAACAAAAATTAGCAAAATATACGAGTTTGTTGCTGATTTGTATAGAATAGAACCTGATATCAAAACCGACGTGGCGAAAGAAGTTGAAAAATGTGTGCGATATGTATGCAAGCGGTTCCAAGAAATGTGGTTGAAGCACAATCGAACTGCAAGCAAGGTTTTGGCGGCTCATACTAGTTTTATGGATGAGTCGTTTCAATTGCAACATAATGTGCTAATGAAGCTACCATCATCCAATTCAGGTATGAACTCCCAGCGGAGCGAACGTGGGCGTAAAACGTTGTCGTTCAAGGATAGTTCTGAGGCCGTCAAAAGAAGAAAAACGTTTGACCTTCGAACGACATACGATACAGAAGATTTACTTTATGCAGCTCAAATGAAACTTACAAATACTAGGCAAAAAAATGTTCAGAGTTGGTTGGAAATGCTAACATGAAGCTTTAGTGTGATGATTTATTAGCTAGAGAATGATCTTTAGAAGAGGGTAGGTGGATAGTTCCGTTAGAGTACGGCAGTATGAAAATTGAATAGAAGTTGAAAATGAGCGAAGGGCCATTAAAGCGACAGTTTTCAAGATAGACGCACATTTTTGCCTAGCCCGTACGATGTACGCGGGGACTTGAAGTATGTCTCCAAGTCCACAGGCAAAAATTAGCATTTCCAACCAACTCTGAAAATCGTTAACTTCGCGTATGAAGTAACAAAAAAAAACACTTTGAATGAAAAAAATGTTGCAAAGTCATTATTGCATGAACTGACAGTGGGATCGTCCGATGCAGCAAATCAGGATAAACCCACAGATTCCATTGTTGCATACAGCCCACTTGGAGCGGTTGCCTTGATTTTGGATCTGAGTCTTAGTAAGCATGAGTACAACCAACTGCGAACACAAGCCAAGAAACGAAACTGTAAAATTTACCATAGTTATGACAGAGTACTACCCACCGGAGAGCTTTTTTCTGGTTGGAGAAACTGTAGTTGAAATTCAGTTACAAGCATTACTTGACCACACAGCCAAACGAATCCTGGAAGGTTCATCACTCAACAGTTTTTCTGATTCAGAGCTATTGAAGGTTACCCTGATTGTGAAATGGGGATGTGACGGTAGTACTGGTCACATTCAGTACAAACAAAAGTTTGCCGATGATGAGAATGGAACTAAAACAGACGCAAATGTTTTCTTAACGTCCATCGCTCCTGTCAGGGCTGAAGCTGACACAAAAATTTTGTTTCAAAACCCTATACCATCCTCAACAAGATACTGCCGACCCATACGAATTCAGTTGGTTAGTGAGACGACTGAAGTTACACTCAGAGAAAAAGAGCATGTGGATAATCAGATCCAAAATCTTCGGCCAATGGAATTCGAAATCAATGGTCGTCGGATCCGAGTCAAATATAGGCATATGACCATGATTGATGGAAAAGTTGTTAATGCTGTTACGACCACCAAATCAGCACAGCGATGTAATATCTGCAAGGCTACACCCACTCAAATGAATAATATTCAAAATGTTCTTTGGCGACCAAGCCCTGGGCATTGGCATAACCTTGAGGATTGCTTAACTGCAACCAGGTCCCAGGGCTTGTCTGTATCTTTACATTTTGAAAGATGCACACTAGTGATGCTAGTTGTGATGCAGCGGACCAAAGTTTGTTTTGATTTAACTACTAGCCAAAATTAAATAATTATGTAGTTTAGAATTATAGTATAAAATATGAATTGTTTCTTTTAAATAATTGAGTCTAATAGTTACAAAAATGTAAAAAATTAATTTTCATTATTTGGCTCAAAACTTTTGGAATGCTACATCACACAGATACTACCTTTGAATTTGGCTTGATCGAGTGGCGATTTTGTTTTCTCTTTTCTTTTATTTAGATCAATACGATGCAGTTTTGAAGAAAACAACGATATCAACTATATTCCTTCTCGGATGAAGACAGCGAAGATGATTTCCTTATGAGCGAATTTGAAGACGACGAGAGCGCAAACAAAACGACTGTTCTACCGCAAATCACTCTTTACTACTACTATTCAATATTACTTCCTCGATTTCTCGTAAAATAGTCAGTCATTCATTGGTTTCATTTATTAGCATTCAGTGGAGTTTTTGCTTTTATTTGTACCACCTTTGGTGCCTTTTAAGTTTTTGATGATTAGATTTGCCAGATTGGGTAGAGGTTTCAAAGTTTACGTATGTCTATAAGCCTAATTGTACAGTAAACAGGGTGCCTTTCATTCATTTTGGCTGAGGGAATTTTTTGTGAGATGGTGGAGTGGTGGGATATGTATTATGATGATGTATGTTGTGCGTAAGTGGCGGAGGGAAGTGTGGGGTCTGTGATTGGCGCATCTTGTTATTCCACAGTTATGTCCATAGTTGAATGGAAGGCACCCTGATAGCAAATATAATAAATGTTACTAATAATACGTAATTATTTTTTTTTGTTCTATTGTCTTTCTCTCTTTATATCGGTGCATAATGAGATACACTGAACAAGGTGAAGATAAAATAATACTTAAATGTAAGTATCACATAATCTTGCAGAATTGATCCGACTCCTACGAATATAATGGAGATAGTTAGATAAAAACACGAAGGATCCACGATCAGATTCAAAATGGAAGTGATGCGGTATAATCGAGGAGCTGTACTAGTGAGATTGATAGCAAGAGATGAACACTGTTTATTTTCATCGATAGTGAACAAACTTCATCATACAGAGGTGCATTCGGAGCAACATTATGAGATGGTTTGGCAGCTCAGACGGGGAGTTGTCACTCACATCCGGAGTCACATTCATACATATTCTGACAACCTGATATCCTATCTTATGGATCCTGAAATACGCTTACTTACCTTACCAATCAGGCTAAGGCCTTGTTGTCCTCTGCTGTCCGAAGAAGTCGTCTCCACTCTACTCGATCCATGGCCACAGTTCGCCAGCCTCGTAGTCTGCGAAGGGTCCGCAGGTCGCCTTCTACTTGGTCGATCCACCTTGCCCGCTGCGCGCCTCTTCTTCTTGTTCCTGTTGGGTCGCTTTCTAGAACCATTTTCACTGGGTCGTCGTGCGGCATTCTTACGACGTGCCCAGCCCACCGTAGTCGCCCAATTTTTGCAATGTGGACGATGGATGGTTCTCCCAGCAGCTGGTGCAATTCGTGGTTCATTCGCCTCCTCCACGTTCCGTCATCCATCTGCACTCCACCGTAGATGGTACGCAACACCTTCCGTTCGAAAACACCAAGGGCGCGTTGGTCCTCCACGAGCATAGTCCAGGTCTCGTGGCCGTAAAGGACCACCGGTCTAATCAGCGTCTTGTAGACAGTCAACTTCGTGCGGCGGCGAATTTTATTCGACCGGAGCGTCCTCCGGAGTCCAAAGTAGGCACGATTCCCTGCCATAATGCGTCTTTGAATTTCTCTGCTGGTATCATTTTCGGCGGTCACCAGTGAGCCCAAATACACGAACTCATCGACCACCTCGATTTCGTCACCGTCAATCTGAACTCGGGGTGGGAGGCTAACATTGTCTTCCCTAGAACCTCTTGCTTTCATATATTTTGTCTTTGATGCGTTGATGGCAAGTCCAATCCGTCTAGCTTCAGCCTTCAGTCTGATGTACGTTTCCGCCATCATCTCAAAGTTCCGTGCCATAATGTCAATGTCATCGGCGAAACCAAGGAGCTGGATGGACTTCCTGAATATCGTGCCACTCGTGTCGATCCCAGCTCTTCTGATCACACCTTCTAACGCGATGTTGAACAGCAGACACGAAAGTCCATCACCCTGCCGTAACCCCCTTCGAGATTCAAAGGGACTCGAGAGTGTCCCCGATACTCGAACAACGCACGTCACTCGATCCATCGTCGCCTTGACCAATCGCGTCAGTTTATCCGGAAATCCGTACTCGTGCATAATCTGCCATAGCTGATCTCGATCGATTGTGTCGTATGCGGATTTGAAATCGATGAACAAATGATGTGTGGGCACGTTGTATTCGCGGCATTTCTGCAGAACCTGCCGAATCGCGAAAATTTGGTCCGTGGTAGCGCGGGCACCCATGAATCCCGCCTGGTATTGCCCCACGAACTCTCTTGCATATGGTGACAGACGGCGGCATAGAATTTGGGAGAGTACCTTGTAGGCGGCGCTCAGCAGTGTGATCGCGCGGTAGTTGCAGCAATCCAACTTGTCGCCCTTTTTGTAGATTGGGCATACGACACCTTCCATCCACTCCTCCGGTAATATCTCCTCCTCCCAAATCTTGGCAATTACCCAGTGCAGCGCTCTAGCCAGTGCTTCACCACCGTATTTCAATAGCTCACTTGGTAGTTGATCTACACCAGTTGCTTTGTTGTTCTTCAGCCGACCGATCTCCTCCTCAACTTCTTGAAGATCAGGGGCCGGTAGCCTGTCGTCTTCTGCGCGTGCTCCAAGGTCTGTTGCCGTGCCACCTTCGTTTTCTGCTGCTTCACCGTTGAGGTGCTCGTCATAGTACTGCTTCCACCTCTCAATCACCTCACACTCGTTCGTGAGAAGGTTACCGTCCAAGTCCTTGCACATATCGGCTTGCGGCACGTAGCCTTTGCGCGAACTATTTAGCTTCTCGTAGAACTTCCGTGTGTCGTTTACGCGGTACAGATTTTCCATCGCCTCGCGATCTCGATCTTCCTGCTGACGCTTCTTCCTTCGGAAAACCGAGTTTTGTCTGTTCCGCGCTTGTCTGTATCGCTCCACATTCAATCTCGTGCGGTGTTGCAGCATTCTCGCCCGTGCTGCATTCTTCTCCTCTACTAACAGTTTGCATTCGCCGTCAAACCAGTCATTTCTTCGGTCCGGGATTGCAGTACCTAGTGCCGCTACAGCAGTACTACCTATGGCTGAACGGATGTCCCTCCAGCCATCTTCAAGAGAAGCTGCGCCAAGCTGCTCTTCCGTGGGTAGTGCAACTTCCAGCTGCTGCGCGTAGTCCTGGGCAACTCCGGTGTCCCGTAGTTGCTCAATGTTGGGTCGTGGCGTTCGACTTCGACGTGTGTTATGCACCGTCGAGAGTTTTGAGCGCATGCATACTGCAACTAGGTAGTGGTCCGAATCTATGTTCGCACTGCGGTACGTGCGGACGTTGATAATGTCGGAGAAGAATTTCCCGTCGATTAGAACGTGATCGATTTGGTTTTCTGTGTGTTGGTCAGGTGATCTCCAGGTGGCTTTGTGGATATCCTTGCGGGGGAAAAAGGTACTTCGAACTACCATACCCCGGGAGGCTGCAAAGTTCACGCATCGTTGGCCGTTGTCGTTCGATACGGCATGCAGGCTGTTTGGCCCGATTGCCGGTCTATACATTGCCTCCCGTCCTACCTGAGCGTTCATGTCGCCGATGACGATTTTGACGTCCCGTTGCGAACAGCCGTCGTACACCTGCTCCAGCTGCGCATAGAACGCTTCTTTCTCGTCGTCGGGTCTCCCTTCGTGTGGGCAGTGCACGTTGATGATGCTGTAGTTGAAGAAACGGCCCTTAATCCTCAACTTGCACATCCTCGCGTTGATCGGCTGCCAACCAATCACGCGTTGGCGCATCTTACCCAGCACTACAAAGCCGGTTCCCAGCTCGTTGGTGGTGCCACAGCTCTGGTAGAAAGTAGCCGCTCGATGCCCGCTTTTCCATACCTTTTGTCCCGTCCAGCAAAGTTCCTGCAGTGCAGTCCTGAAATACGCACTCCTGGTAATACATTGGAAGAAAAAACCCAACTGTTCTTGCAAAGGTTCTTGCAAAACCTCAGCATAATGGGGCGGTGAGGAAACGATTTCAGCGGTATCCATAATCTATGGAAGGAGAGTCGACGTGTACAACGAAAATGGACCAATTATAAAATTTAACGAGAATGGAACAGTCAATGGAGTTATACGCCTTGCATACCGGATTACTGCTCATACTAGAGAAAGTTGCAGCAGGAATCACTACGATAGTATTATCCAAAATCTACAATTACGAAATAATAGATCCCAAGAAGTAACAGAACAGACACCCAATGAACGAGGTTATCAGGCCCCGAACAGCGAAATCGAAATATGGCAGCGGAACCCAAGGATTGATGCATCACAAATAAGTAACAGGTCATACGAACATACGACAATTAATACGACAATGACAGGAAACCCAAACCAAAAATACAGAATAGCAACATGGAACGTCAGAGGATGCTCAAATGACAGGAAACGAGACGAATTAGACATTGCTCTTAACGAACAACATATCACATTAGCCGCTATACAAGAGTCGCGTATGCCTGGATGCACGTTCGAGACACGACATTATGTGTGGTACAATGTTAACGATGACGATAGAATTCGCCAACGAGAAGGAGGAGGGACTGCTATTGTCGTTCATAAATCTATACATAAGCCGAATAAATTCAAAAAGATAAGTTCGAATTCGTGCTCGTATCTTAGTGACTTCGCTGGAGAAAATATTATATTTATATCCACTTATGCTAGACCGGTGACCAAGGAGGATAATGGAGAATTTTCTGTGTTGATTAGATATGTTTTAGGTCTTTCAAACCACCTACAAAACAGAATCGCAATGCTCGGCGATTTCAATGCCCACCTAGGAGTAGAAGACCTAACGGATAGCGATAAACGCTACATAGGACACAACCTACTACATCGGCAGTCAAATGTAAACGGACTGGAATTGAAGAATCTAATTCACTGCCTCAAACTCAAGGATTACCTCACATTCGCCAAGTCAAAATCCGTCAGAGTTACATGGAGCAACCGGAAGAGAGAATCTCAAATCGACCATATACTACTAAGCGTAATGTCCTTTTTATGCAATCCTGATATCAAAGCGTTCCTGCATCCAGCATCAATCAGCGATCATAAAATGGTGATAGGAATAATTAAACGCAAAAGAAATACAGAAAGTGTAACAATTTCACAAGAAGGTCCAGCCATTCATCCAACGAACCGGGCTAAACTAGATCTAGGACTACTATATAATGACGAAACCATAAAGGAAAGATACCAGGTAACATTAGATAGAAACCTAGCTCGCATCCCTGGTAATGCCAGCATAAGTGAAAAATGGGAAAAGATAGCTACGGCTATGACTACAGCAGCACAATCTCACTTGAGTTGTCGTGGGAAATTTATCCATATTAGAGACTGGGAGATGAGGCTACGAGAACAAGGAGCGGGGACAGATATTCAGCTAACTGATGAAACTGACGAGCGCTCTCCGGGACCAGACCCTACAAAGGACGAGGTGATAAGAATAATAATAGAAATGCGTAACAATTCCGCACCTGGCCTGGATGGAATAGCAGCTGAATTGCTGAAACACGGATCTGAAAACCTACTGGATCAATTAGTGGAACTACTAGTCGACGTTTTTCGGAGCAACGAAGTCCCGGTGTTATGGGCAACAACAATACAGACACCAATCCCAAAAATACCCAGCCCACAATCGACAAATGACTACAGGCGAATTACATTATGCTCAGTAGCATATAAACTGTATGCAAAAATATTGCTGAACAGATTCTCTGCTTGATCGTCAAGCAGTTCAGTTCGGTGTTAGCTCGCTCTCTCGAGTTGTTTGAAAAGTTCATTGCGATAGTGTTCGTGTTCTCTCTTTCGCGGTTTGTCGTGCGTGTGTGTGTGCCCCGTAATGGGGAAGCATCGGTCGCGAAGCCCGGCGAAGGTCCAGAACCCCGGAGAAGGAAGCTCCGGTGTGCCTATCTCGAACAGGTTTGCTGTTCTCCCCATGGATGGGAATATCCAGCCAGCTGTGTTGGAAAAACGCAGTAAGAAGAGGAAGAAGAATCGAGGCCAGTCCGATGTCACTGCGACGAACAACAGCGATGTTGGAGATTTCGGTGACGCTGCCGAAACCGTGAATACTGCCGAAATGAGCACGGCAAAAGTGAAGCTACCTCCATTGGTAGTGAAAAATGCCCATCTTAATGTGCTCATTGCGGATCTAGCGACGCTGGGTGTTAAAGCCGAATACAAGTTGGGCAGAGTCGGCACTAAAGTGATGCTCCGTACCAAAACGGAGTTTGACGTGGTCGTCGCCCACCTGAGGACTTCCAAGGTGGAATTCTTTACCCACGACATTCCCGGTGAGAAGCCGTTCAAGGTCGTCATCAGGGGCCTACCAAACTTCGACCCGAAGTTTATCGAATCAGAAATCAGGGACCGGTACAAGCTGGCCCCAAGTGCCGTGTATCGAATGACAAGAAGAGACGAGAATGTGAAGGCGTATCCGGATAGCCTTTTCCTGGTACACTTCCAGAAGGGAACGGTGACGCTCAACGCACTGAAAGCCATCCGGTCCATCAATTCCATCATCGTTCGCTGGGAGCCATACCGTGGTGGCCATCGCGATGTGACTCAGTGCCAGCGGTGTCTGAACTTCGGACACGGTACCCGCAACTGCAACATTAAGCCACGCTGCGGAAATTGCGCTCAAGACCATGCCACCTCCGAATGTGCTGCGGATGAAGCTGTGGCGTCCAAATGCGCCAACTGTGGTGGTGCTCACCAAGGATCCAACAAGCAGTGCCCTAAACGCGAGGATTTTAAGCGCATCCGAAATCAAGCGTCCACCAACAATCAACCAGCACGAAGGAAGGATAAGGCCCCGGCTTTCAGGACAGAGGACTTTCCACCTCTTCGTGGACAAGCAAATCCCATGGTGCGATCCGCGCCCCCTCAAGAAACGTCTGGATCTTCTGCTGGACAAAGCTATCCATCCCCCCCTGGATTCTGGAGGCAACCAACAGTTCAAACAAACAATCCCGATCTGTTCTCAGCAGACGAACTGATGGAGATTTTTATCAACATGACCGGTGCTCTACGTAAGTGCCGCAATAAGCCCGAACAGATCCAAGTGCTCGGTAAGTTCATCATCCAATATGGTGTCTAAACCGCTAACCATCGCTACTTGGAACGCTTGCTCTGTAAGAGCTAAACAGATTGAGCTTGCCGACTTCCTCCGCAAGCATAGCATCGACGTGGGTCTTCTAACCGAAACCCACCTAAAGTTCGGTGACAGCTTCTGGTTGCCTGACCACAACATTATCCGGCTTGATCGCACCAGCTCCAGGGGGGGTGGTGTAGCGGTCATCGTCAGAAAGGGAATCAAGTTTTGCACTCTGCCCCACATCCGCACTTCTATCATCGAGGCCATTAGTGTGGAGGTGGAATCACCAACTGGAAACGTCCGGTTCATCGCTGTTTACTGCCCACGCCAGTGTACCGCAAGCAACGGATTAGGAATCCAATTCAAGAAGGACCTGACCACCATCACCCGTACTAGCTCCCGATTCATCGTTGGGGGCGACCTGAACGCCCGCCATGAAGCTTGGCGGAACTACCAGAGGAATCGAAACGGATGTCTATTGTTCGACCACGCACAACATGGACTGTACACAGTGCAATTTCCGGACGAGCCAACTTTCATCTCTCCAGCGGGAAATCCCTCCACGCTAGACTTTTTCCTGTCAAACATCGGACTATCCAAGCCGGAGGCGCACAACGATCTCAGCTCCGACCACCAACCGGTGGTGACTGAAGTCGGTGTCAACGTGGTTCCTGCTAGAGGCTGCCTGCGTAAAGACTACCACCATGTCAACTGGGTGCAGTACGGTCGAATGGTGGACAGCAACATCGATGAAAATCCACTACTCGACACCGTAGATGACATCGACCGGGCGATGGAAGGACTCCAACAGGCCATATCCGAGGCTGACGAGACATGCGTTCGACAAGTTCCTGTGAGGGGTAAGTTTGTTGCTATTGATTCCCACACCCAATTATTGATTCGATTGAGAAATGTGCGTAGACGCCAGTTTCAGAGGACTGGAGACCTGGGCAAAAAACGTGAAATGGCCGATCTGAACAGGCAGATTGCTTCCAGAATGGACTCACTCCGAAATGAAAGTTTCGGGCGTGTTGTCCAGAATCTGGACGACCGCTCCAGACCATTCTGGAAGGTAGCCAAGGTCCTGAAAAATCATCCCAAACCCGTTCCACCTCTCAAAGTCGAAAATGATGACGATCGGCTTTTAATTACCCCACAGGAGAAAGCAAATGCGATCGGCAAACATGTCGCTTCATCGCATTTGCTTGGCTCGACTATCCAAAGTCCGCTCGATGATCAGGTTGCGCAATGCGTTCAAAACCTAGATGCCTCCCCTTGTGTCGTGCCTCCGGCGGATATGATTACAGTACAACAAATTTGCTCAGCGCTGAAATGCACCAAGAACATGAAGGCTCCCAGGTTTGACGGTATATTCAACTTGATCTTGAAGAGACTCAGCATGAAAGTGCAGTCTCTTCTAACCGCTTTCTTCAACAGATGCTTGGAACTGCACTACTTTCCAAGCATCTGGAAAGTAGCAAAAATCATACCAATCCGCAAGCCCGGTAAGGATCCAACATTGCCTTCAAGCTACAGACCAATCAGCCTCCTTTCAGCGCTGAGCAAATTGTTCGAGAAACTCATTCTCAATCGTTTGCTCAAGTGTGTCGAGGAAAATAACATTCTCCTTCCGGAACAGTTTGGATTCAGAAAGGGGCACTCCACCAATCATCAGCTAGTACGGGTGATGAATAACATCCGAAGTAACAAAGCTGTATCCAAGTCCACAGCCATGGCCTTGTTAGACGTTGAAAAGGCGTTTGACAATGTTTGGCATGATGGACTTGTGTACAAGCTTTGTAACTTCAACTTTCCTTTACATCTTATTAAAATCACCCGTAACTACCTCCAGCAAAGGTCGTTTAAGGTATCGTTGAATGGTTGTCTCTCAGACACGTTTTCGATCCCAGCAGGAGTCCCGCAAGGTAGTCTGCTGGGCCCCTTGCTTTACAGCATTTACACTTCCGACATTCCTCCCCTCGGTGACGGTTGCGTGTTTTTCCTGTTCGCAGATGATACCGCAATAGCCGTCAAAGGAATGATGCCTCGCGAAATAACGAACAAACTTCAACGATGCCTTAACGCCTTTGCTGATTATGCTACCACGTGGAAAATCAAAATCAATGCCACCAAAACACAAGCGATCATGTTCCTCCATCGGCAATCGCCCAAACTGAAACCGGCTCCATCTTGTACTGTAATCATGGATGGCACAAGGGTTGAGTGGTCTACCGAAGTTACCTATCTCGGGATGTTGTTCGATGAAAAGCTCCTCTTCCGTTCGCATGTAGAGAAAACAGTAGTCAAGTGTTCTGCCTTGGTTAGGTGTCTGTTTCCGCTGATTTGCCGCAGATCCCGCCTCTCAAGGGTGAACAAACTGGCCGTCTACAAACAAATCATAGCACCTGCGGTCCTCTACGCAGCTCCGGTGTGGGAATCATGTGCACAGACTCACAGGAACAAAATCCAGGTCGCTCAGAATAGAGTGCTGAGGATGGTACTTGATCGTCCTTTTGACACTAGAATAACAAATTTACACGAAGAGGCAGGCATTGCCAAAATAGATTCCAGAATTAACGAAATTAAGACTAAATTTGCACAAAAATGTAATTTATCAGAACATGCTTTGATAAGCCATTTGTATATAGTAGATTAGGTGTATATAGTAGTTGTAGGTTAGTTGTAGTTGTAAATAGTAGTTATAAGTAGTCTTCTTTTTCAAATTTTCAAGCAAACCAATCCCACCAAGGTGGTCATTCTCTAAAACAGGCCTGATAGGACTAGGAACTGTCATTAATAATAATTGAAATTTCACAGGAACTAAAGTTGAAAAGACGCATCTGTGTCACTTGATAAGTTAAACCACACAAATTCAAGAAATATAGATCATTTAAAGTCAAAAAAGTATTGCTGAACAGACTACAACAGCAACTTCCGCAGATTCCCGATTACCAGATGGCCTTCATGCGAAAAAGAAGCGCTACGGACCAGATTTTTGTTCTTCGACGGATACTGGATGAAAAATGGCGTAAAGGCAAACCCGTCATTATAGTATCTGTGGACCTTCGGCAAGCATTTGATAAAATCGATGTGTCAAAGCTTTCCCCAATATTGCGGGAAATGGGCGTGTCCGAATCATTGGTTAACGGGATTCTTAAGGCGTGTTTGAGTGAAGAGACATCCTTGCAGTGGTATGGCCGCTTTATTGTTTGTTTCACATCCTTGATGTGCAGCAGGCATTAATAATGACAAGAAAAATGATAGATGTATCATTTTCCAGGATTCTTTCAAGTACTGGCTGTGTATGTGTAGACTAGACTAGACTAGAGACATCCTTGCAGTGGTATGGCCAACGCACGCAAATAACACGAAAGAAAAGAGGAATCAAACAAGGTTGCCCCATCAGCCCAATCTTGTTTGTTATCATGTTGCATCACGTACTTGTCACGATGAAGGAATTTATCCCAGAACTAAATATGGAGCATATAAGCCTTCCATACACTATGCGGTTTTTTCAGCAACACCCAGTAAGATGGCCTGTGGTAAAGAAACTGTATCACGCTTTGATAACGCCGGTAGTGACGTATTCAATGGAAGTGGCAACGGCACTCAAAAGTAATAGGAACTCTCTCCGTAGAATGGAGAGCACGATGTTGTCTACACTAAAAAGATTGAGCAGGAGTAATGCAGGGTCTCGTGAAGGAGAAGAATCTGAAAACATGGAACAGTCACAGCAGCAACAACCACAAGAACAACAATTAGTCAATGTAGAGACTTCACCGAACAATGAACAGTCTGATTCACAGTATATAGCTGTACGGGAGTTGGAAGGAAGAACCATAAACAATAAAATCAGGGTTTCTCGTCTAAACTTTTATGGACACGTCGTTAGAAGCGCACCTCAGGGGATTATCAGGAAAGCCCTAGAGTATAGGATCCCGGAGAAGAAAAAAGTTGGAAGACCCTGCTTCACTTGGAAAACCAGCGCAAGGCAGGATGTAGAAAGAAGCGGTCGATCGGTGGATTATTGGCAAGAGGTGGCTAATAACAGAAGTGAGTTCAAATCAGCCACGACAAGATTGTTCACTGAAATGGTGGAATCACAATACGAAGACTCGGAAGTTACTCTCAGCGATTCAAGTAGCGATGAGCAACTGAACATCCTGGATTTCAGAGGTTTCTCTGAAGACGAGGATGATTGTTTCCAAGGATTCGACTAACTATGTGATGGTAAAATCTACTAACAACTTCCCTTACTTTTCACCAACCTCGATCATTATTAACAGGTAAATATTCATTTTATTAAATTACTATATTATACTGTCATTACTGTTAACACTATCATTGCAACTAATTCAATTAGGCATATTCAATTGACCTGCATCGGGTTATTATTTTGCATGTAATGATATGGAAAAAGGGGGGACTCACGATTCAGCATGGAGAGTGTATGGGAGTCGTTCTAGGGGTTGGTTGGGGCATGTGGTTCATTTTAGACATTATAGTCTGACGTGAGAACCATGTTCCACTCAAGTTCTGGAATTTGGCCTTGAGACTTGAGATCTGGCCTTCATAAGACCCCCTTCTGTCTCGTAAAATCAAATGTTCTTTTGCGACCAATCGATGAAGAAGTATTTCAGTTTGGATTATTAGTTCTCCATGCAAAAATCAGGTAATATAAATGCAATATAACGCTGTTCAATCCATTCAAATTTGACAAATTGCTACAGATTTTTCGAATATTTTCTACACCTGGGCTACAAAAAATTCTTGTTGACATGCCACACGGCAATAGAGCCGGCTCTTCGAATGATGAGAATACTGCGCGAAGTTTCTTTGAGAATGCAGCAGTTTCTGCAGAGATTTTGGGTGTCGACCTGCAGGTGATTGAACGTTGCTCAACTATTTTGCAGGTCTTGTCTTCCGGACGAGAAATCAATGCATCTAAGTTCAAGAACTATTGTCTAGAAACAGCTCAGTTGTTAGTAACCCTATACCCTTGGTTTTACTTGCCCGCCACAGTCCATAAGATTTTAATGCACGGATCAGACATAATTCTCCATTTCAATGTTCCTATCGGACAATTGTCTGAAGAGCAGTGTTGGAAAAGTTCGCGATATTTCACGAAGTTCTCCAAGGGAAAAGTTCGCGAGTCATAGTGATTTTTTGCGAACTTTTCCATCACTGCTGAAGAGGCACAAGAGTCTCTAAATAAAGTGATTAAAAGGTTCAGACTAGATCACACTCGAAAATCATCATAAGCTACAACAAACGGTGATCTCATGCGGTGATTCTTCAGATCCACTTATTGCTGGTTTGCGTGTAAAATCTCAGAAGAAGGACAGAGAGTTTTCCGAAGATGCACAGTTTTTGTTAGATTTTTCAGACAGCGAAGAGGAAACAGATGAAGAGTGAAACTTTTTTTTTGTTATCATCTTAACTTCTCAGAACAATTATTATTGTTAAATTATAGATAAAACTACCCAACAGCAAGATAATTGTGATCTTCTTGACTCACGTGGATAAATGAAAGTGAAAGCCAATTTCAAAACCATTTTTAATCCAAAACAACCTGCAGACTCTTCCTCACAAGCGCACTTAAATGGATAGGGAAGAGAACTACTTCGGCCTAATCGCCCATTTTGGGCCTATCGAGCAGAAAACTTAAAATAAATCCATGATTTTAGAGCTAACAAGTCAATTATGCGTTTGGTATGATACTTTAGTTAATAAGCTACCGAACGAAGTCAATGAGAACGCGTGATATGAAGGTTTGCAATGTTTTATCTTCATCCGATAGGCCGAAGTGAATTCATTGGCGTTTCAATGGCTTTTCAATGCGTTAGGCCGAGTTTAGAATCCGTAGGCCGAGTTTGGCGTCAAGAAGCAGTGTTAGACTTTTGACAATATCTCAACGATTGGTTTCTCTTTATCAAATCTTACGGTACATACGGAAAGGTAAATAAATTTGGAAGCCATCAGTAATAATAACATTCCGTTTGGTGCTAAACTGCGCTAGATTAAGAAAAACTAAGTGCGGGTTGTGCTTAATAGGCTGGAAATGGGGTAGTTAACCCTACATACAGAAAATTTCCTTGTTTTTCACGGATGAGTTTGATAATATCTGTTTCTATAATCCGTAATTTACCGTTCATAAATGAGGAGACAGGGTTATTTTCATATAAAAAAAGGCCAAACACGTGAACACTCAACGTGACCCTATTCACTCACTTATGAATTGGCGCTAACAAAACCTTCACTACTTTGTAGTACAGAGTCTAAGCATTAAAAAAAGTATTTGGCGCTGTGTCTCGGTTTGCCACCTTCTCCTCTATATGCAGCTGAAATTAAGGAAAAATAAATGTAAAAAGTACTATAACTTTGAAAGAGATGATTTTAGCCACATACTGTCTTGAGCAAAAACATGTATTTGTATGTTGTTCACATTTTGAACATTGTTCACATAAAAAACTGTTTTTTATAACTTAAGTTATACTTTAAAAACATAATTTAAGGGGGTTGCCACCTAAAACGCTTCATATCTTTACAAGTATTCGTCATACAAATTTAGTGTCTTCAACAAAGTTTCATATTTTTGTAAGTACTACAACTTTGCCGAAAAAACTACCCTTATTTCACCTTGGCAAAAAAAGTTATTTTATTTTATTTTTTTCACAGTATGCCATGACAAATATTGGTAATTGTCATAATATGCGCAATGTTTTTATGAACAATTCTTCTGAAGACAGTTTTTGGATTAAGTTAATGGTTTGACCACAAAACAATTAAGTTCACCAAATTGGCATCTCCGACCACTGTGCATTGGACTCCGGAGGACGCTCCGGTCGAATAAAATTCGCCGCCGCACGAAGTTGACTGTCTACAAGACACTGATTAGGCTGGTGGCCCTCTACGGCCACGAGACCTGGACTATGCTCGTGGAGGACCAACACGCCCTTGGTGTTTTCGAATGGAAGGTGTTGCGTACCATCCACGGTGGAGTGTAGATGGATGACGGAACGTGGAGGAGGCGAATGAACCACGGATTGCACCAGCTGCTGGGAGAAGCATCCATCGTCCACATTGCAAAAATTGAGCGAATACGGTGGGCTGGGCACGACGTAAGAATGCCGCACGACGACCCAGTGAAAATGGTTCTAGAAAGCGACCCAACAGGAACAAGAATAAAAGGCGCGCAGCGGGCAAGGTGGATCGACCAAGTAGAAGCCGACCTGCGGACCCTTCGCAGACTACGAGGCTGGCGAAGTGTGGCCATGGATCGAGTAGAGTGGAGACGACTTCTTCGGACTGCAGACGATAACAAGGCTTTAGCCTGATTGGTAAGTAAGGTAAGTAAGGAGATCTAACATCCCGGTTCAATTTCCCAACAAAATTTTGTTGTTGGTGGTTTTCCGGGTGTGTTCACGGGGCGAACAGTGCCGTTGAGCAAGCCTTCGTATCGGCAATCCAGGTGTATTTGAACAGGGAGCATAGCATCAATCATAGTATCATTGGTCGAAAGGTACAGTAGTAGCTTCTCTCCTACCCGTGTCTCCTTGAGATCGTTAATTTAACGGTGGTAGAGGCAATAATAGCTGCAATTTACAAACCTTTCGACTAGGAATAGATGCTAACATCACCCAATATACACAAAATCATGATGAGTAAACTGCTATACAACCAAAAATCAGTCATACAAAGGTTATATAAACTGATATAGAACATTTGTGCTGCTTGGGCAGATGGCAACTTGATTGTGTAACAATCGATATAACCATTTCCACACTGGTGGCGAAAGGAAACACCCCTCACGAAAGGCTAAGTTTGGTAAAGAGCAGCGTTGATAAAATGTCAAAAAATCAAATAACACCAAAGAACAAGATCACGCTTGATTATCACTGACAAAAATCTACAAGCAAACAACAGCGGTTGATATTGCAAGCTGTGATATTGCAGCGCGGAATATCAAGTTAACAAAACTCACCAGCTGCAGATCTCTCCAATCGGTGGTGAGATTGAGTTTCATAATTTTTGCTTTACACCCGAATGCCACCGAAACTTCCAAAACGGTTGGCAGCAGTCGCTTTGTGTTTTCCATCGGTAAGGAGAAAAAAAAGATAGCTTTATGATACCTTCTCTTTCTAAGAAAACGAGGTGCACCACTCAGCTTCAATTTTACACATTGTGAATAGTCTCGCAATATCAAAGGAGCATGTAAAATCAATATCAGGCATTATATTTTGCTCCAATATCACGCGTGCTATTGAGAGCGTATGAGAGCTGGTAAAGAGAATGTTCGATCCGATTCGTACTTCCCTCAAAATTGCCCTTTGCTCGCTTTCTACTTTCTATATACAATTTGCTCATTGCCGCACTATAACGGAACTATCAATTCTATGAAGTTATGAAATTGGGTTTTTTTTTCCTTGATTTGTTTTCCGTCGATCTTGTTTTCCGTGCTGATCACCAATGCTACCGACGCACAGTGGTGCCAAGGGTATCAAAACACGCGCATTTTTATTTACGCTGAAATGGATGATTAAAGGTACTAGGTGTCTTCTGAGAAGTTTCTCGGGTATCAACACTTCTTCTTATGGTAAAAGAAAATTAAAGATTAATCCACCTAAAAGTGAGATGCAAAATTTATTTTTTTAGTATGATGAGATACAAAATAATTGTGATCGGCGAAGCTGTAGAGAACATTACTGTGAACAACTGAAGACTGAAACTTTCTAGTTCTTATAGATGCTGAGATATAAAGGTTACTTTGTGGAGGCATCGTTAAAATCAATGTTGTATCTGTAACTTTTTCTACAATATTTCTACATGTTTGGCATGTTCTACAAAGATGTAAGCAATATCAAATTACATATCTTTTTAGAAGACTGCAAATTGCTATCATTAATATTTAAAAAGTAATTCTCATTTTTTGGTTGAAAATTACCTAACTTCCAATACCAATAACTTCTAAACGGGCAAAAACGAGCAGGCCATTCTCTGAGCAATTAAAAGTACAAGAAAATGCAATAAAATGGCGAAGAAACCAGATCGCCCCCTCGTGACCCTTAACCGAAATACTTGCATTGAAACTTGTCACTTTTCAGAATTTGAAATGGCGATTTTGTGAAACCACAGGACTGTTATCGAGTAGGTGTGAAAAGAGGCATGCAAATGGATAACCAAGCAACCTGGGTTATTTCTAGTGACTAACAAAATGACTCGGGATCAAAACCAGACCACCCCCAAACGACCCTTGCCTGAATCGCTTATGTACTTTAAATATCGACCCATCAACTCATGGACCGGAGACCAACGGCGCCGACTGGGATTGAACCCAGGCCTGCTGGGATGAGAGGTAATCACGCTTACCACTACACCACCGGCACCGCTAATGAAATTGGGTTGTTAGCGGAACGCTCAAATAAAACAGGGGAGAAAAATTCCCAAAGAGATAAGTACTTAAGATGGTTTGGTTTTTGAAAAGTCTTTAGTGGAAAGAACACTGCACATTGTAGTCGAAATACGCATCTGTCATGGATACCAAAATAAATTAAGTGGAATTAAATGCGAGATAACTTTATTTGCTGTATCTATTATATATTTTCATCTTAGCGTATACAATGCTCACTTTAAGCGAAGATAACATATCAAGAAGAATGGCAACTTTGCCTGAATCCGAGCGACAGACACAGTACAGCTGCGCTCGAGCGGAGGTGAAAGCAACGCATAAAAAAAATGAGCAAATACACAAACCTTTATTGTGAGGATGGAACCTTTGCTACACAGCAAAAAATAAATTTTAATATTACATCCAAGAGGATGCACTTCAATCACGTCGAAAATCTCATGTTAATTTCATGGCCACAAAAATTAACAAATGCTGTAAAAGCAGCGTAATGACAGTTCTTACACTGTATTATTGATAATTTTGCAAGGGGAAATTAACTCAGCACACCTCAATCAGTGCCGAATGTTTTAGCGGTGCCGAAAGCTGTGCCGAAGTCTGCCAATCAAGTATCCCATGAGTTTGGCAACACTGAAGTTTTAATGACTTTTGTGATTGTTTGTTTGTGATTGTGCGAGAAAAAGAAGCGTGATGAATTGATGTATTCAACAATCACTGCTGCAGTATGGAAATTCATCCGATTAAGAAAACTGCGCAAAGTAAACCAAATCTGATTCAAGAAAACACTGATTGTAGCGGATGCGCTGGTATTTATTTATGACTCAAACTTTGACAACTCTTGCAGAGAATTGGACAAAGTACTGGCTGCAGGAGGGATCCGATCAAAGTATATGTTTGTCTTCTAATCAGGAATCCGATCCGCTAGTGTCAATTTCATCCTGTAGTGAAGATCGACGACTGTCAGCAAAGTGCGAAACCTCAGGAACTATTGGAACAACGATAGAAAACAACAGTGATGCCGTTGCATAAAGCTTGCTTCATTTAGAACAAACTTTTGCTCATATTGTGGTGCTCCTGGTGGACGGATTTGGAAGTTCTTGGCGCCCACGTGTCGGAAATTTTGTCAGCTTTACGTATGTATTTTTGACATTCCGCAAATCGACTGTACTTTGTAAACAATCAACATGGAAGCCGAAAGAAGGGAAAAAATTGTGCACAGTTATTTGGAAAATCCATTGTGGTCTGCATCTAGGCTAGCTAAACAGCTGAAATTGCCCAGAAATACCGTATGGCGCGTTATCAAACGGTATAAGGAAACATTGACGACGATTCGGAAGCCTCAAGCCAATCGTCGGAGTGGAACTGTCGACCGGAAACTGCGTGGTAAGATTTTGAAGACGATTAAGAGGAATCCCAATCTGTCGGACCGTGATTTGGCCAGAAATTTTGGTGCTGCCCATAGTACCGTGAGGAGAACTCGACTCCGGGAAGGAATCAAGTCGTATCGAGCTAGCAAACAGCCAAATCGGACCATAAAACAGAATAGTGTGGCCAAAATCCGTGCGCGGAAGCTATACGACCAAGTTCGACGGGTGTCTTCTGATGGACGATGAAACCTATGTCAAGGCTGACTTCGGGCAAATCCCAGGTCAAAAATTTTACTTGGCAACGACTCGGGGGGATGTTCCAGCCAAATTTAAATTTGTTTTTGCCGACAAATTTGCACGAAAATTTATGATTTGGCAGGGCATTTGCAGCTGTGGCAAAAAAACGAAAGTTTTCGTTACAAATAAGACAATGACGTCGGAACTATACCAAAAAGAGTGTCTCCAAAAACGAATTTTGCCGTTCATTCGATCCCACGACCATCCCGTAATGTTTTGGAAAGATTTGGCAAGCTGTCATTACAGCAAAGTCGTTCAAGAATGGTATGCAGAGAAAGGGGTCCAGTTTGTTCCGAAAAACCTTAACCCACCTAACTGCCCCCAGTTCCGCCCTATTGAGAAATACTGGGCAATCATGAAGAGAAGACTCAAGGCAAAGGGAAAGGTTGTCAAAGACATCAATCAGATGAAGACCTGGTGGAATAAGATAGCTAAAACGATGGACGAAGAAGGTGTGCGCCGCCTAATGAGCCGTGTTACAGGAAAATTCGAGAATTCCTTCGAAACCGTGACGAATAATTTTATCCGTATTTTTTCTTAAAAGTATGAAGAAAACGCTACATTTGTATAAAAGAAGATCTTGAATTCAATAATAAATAACTGAAATACAGGCAATTGTTTTTGTTCCAATTCTATCTGAAGCAAGCTTTATTATATTTTGTGTCATACTTGTCAAAGTGTGCCCTAACCGCGTGCCGTGATGTGTTTCGACACAGTGTTCAGAGTTGATTACTCCTTGTAATTTTGTCCTTTTTGGCAAGTAACATTACACCATATTTTCGACACGATTAAAGTGCAACCACTTTGATGTGATATCAAAATTAATGTTTTGCTGTGTATCTATTTCGTTCGGACCATTTACCTTTGAGCAGCAGGTGACTCGATTGTGCCTGTTTCTTAAAGGTCGTTTGAGATAATGGAAGAGTAGTCGGTAGCACCAATGCTACCGACGCCAGGGAGGCAGCTCCCACACCTGGACCCTACCTATCGACCCATAAAACTCATGAACCGGAAAAATGGAAGAGTTGACAGTCTTCTTGATATGTTGTCTTCGCTTTAAGTCTGACATTGACGTTAAGAATTTTCAACTACGAAAACCGTTAACTTCAAGTAGGAAGTACTAAAAAACATGATTAGTTAAAGTAAAATTTAATGGTTTTATTAAAAATTGCCTTGATCTGAGCAGTTCTTTCAAAAACAGCTATTCTTGAAATTACTTTGAATTCAGATATTTGAATGTTTTAAATAATATTGTTGTTAAATCAAACAGCAAAAGAGGGTTTATCTTCCATTTAATTACACTTAATTAATGTTGATGAAACAACCCAATTTCCTTACTTCACTATGATGGCTAATAAGCTGTTGGGATTTTCCTTATTAGAGAGTTGTATAGATTTTTTCTCCTTTACTTTTCTTAAATCTTTGGTTTTTATTAGTTAGGTAGGTTCCAATTCAACACATTGTAGTTTCATTTTTATACCTGTGATCTTGACTTTTTTTTACCTAGGAGATGAGTACTTAAAGCGGTTAGATTTTGATAAGTTCTTTAGCACTAGCGTGCACAGGAATCTTGTTAAGGAGGGGCAATTTTTTTCTATGGTGCATTTAATCTGGTGATGGGGAGTACTCCAAAGTGCGTGGTGTATAGTGCTGTCCACCTCCCACTATTTCCATACTGTTTAATCTAGCTAATTTTATTTATTTTTTGCTCCGGTGGTGGTTCATCTTCTTCAATGCAAACTACTTTCAGACAGCCAATGGAAATTTGCAATTTAATCCCATCGACGATATCGATGAAGATCGGTTCGTCATTACATTGTGCAACGACGTAATCATGTCATTTTGAATACGGTACTTGTGTACTGGCTATTTTTGGCACCTTCCGCCAAGTGTTTTTCCAGCACAGGATCGTAGTTAGCCACCAACTGGGTGACACACTTTCCGCTCCTTCCGAATGTCCACGAAGTGGTCGGCCACCTTTGCAAAGTATGCGCACAATATCGATGAAACGTTCCATTATAGAGCGATTCTGTAGCCGCTTTGCCTCTCTAGCAGCAATCAGAGATGTTTTTTGGTGGTCCAGTGCTTCGTCGATACCCTTCCTGGTTTTGAAATTCTTCCACGCTTCCATACTACCAACATGGGTATCACTGACATTGTGTTTGTCCAGCAACTCGGTCGCTTTCTTCCAATTTCTGAACCCTGTAGGAATCGGACAACTTGATCGCCCGAAAAGATCGGCAGCATAATGTTTTTGTGTATAATTGGCTTTGAAAATCCAGAATAACATTGAAAAAAGTTTTTAAAGTTTCTAAGATTTCTTGGAAGTTTAAGTTACAGTTCGATTAATATTTTGATAGAAAAATGTTTTGCGTCATGCTCTTCTTTACAGGTTAAAATATAAACCAAAGAAAATATATTCTTCAAGGTATTGGTATCATTTTTTATACAGTTACCCTTCTGAAATTTTGTGCAGCACGTTTTGACCTAAATGCCAAGCTAATGGGATCATTAAAAAGGTTTAAAGCATATGTAACGATTGGAATATGATGCCGAACATTCAACATGTTTTAAAGATGATATAAAGGACAAACCCGAATTTATTGCAACGCACATAAACAGCTGTAACTTTTTATCCACGGAAACAAATGATTTGAAATTTTCAGAGAAGATTCTTACACGAATTTGTAGTGAGACAACAATCGACCAGGATTCAATGGCAAACTAATACCAATACCCTCTTTTCAAATAGGGAATCCAAAAGCTGTCTTTAAACTTTGTACAGTTGCAAAAAAGTCCATCCTCAGAATTCCTTTAGGTTCTTTTCGAAGTGTTTAGAACTCTATGAACTATTTTAAAATCCTTCTCAGAAGTCCTCTGGAATTATTTTTAGAACTATTCTTGACTTTTACTCAGCACACCTTCGAACTGAATTTCCCTTAGAGTTTCAGAAGAATTTCCTCAGTATTATCCAAAAATTATTCCCGGAATGAGCTAGAAATTATCGGTACTCCTTTGTCATTTTATTCAAAATCCCTTTGGAATTTCTCTCAAAATTTAATTTTATCGGTATTCTTTTCGGAATTATATTGGAACTATCTACAGAATTCACTAGAAATTACCCGCTAAATTTTCTTGGAATACTTCCCAGAAATCCTTTGGAACTGTCATCAGAATTCAATATACTTGAGGTTCTTCTCAGATTTTGTAGAACTCTCCCAATAGCTCTTTTGAAATTCTTCTCAGAAGTCCACTGGAATTATATTTAAAACTCATCATGATTTTTTTTCTTAGAACACCTTATAACTGAAATTCCTTCAGAAATGCTTTCCCGTTTCTAGAACTTATCCTCGGAATTCGCTTAAAATTTTGCCTCAAATCCCTTTGGAATTTCATTCAAAATTTGATTTTCTCCTTGAGGTTCTTTTCGGAATATTTTAAAACTTTTTTTTTCTCAGAACACCTTAAAACTGAAATTTTCCTAAAATTTCAGAAGAATTTCCTCTGTATTCTCAAGAAATTTTTCCCAAAATGAACTTGAAATTATCCTCGGAACATCCCTTTGGAATTTCATTCAAAATTTGATTCTCTCGGTATTCTTTTCGAAATTATCTTAGAACTATCTGCAGGATTCACTAGAAATTATTCGCAGAATTTTCATGGAATCATCCCCAGAAATCTTTTCTTTTAGAACTGTCCTCAGAATTCAATACCCTGGAAGTCAAGTTTAAATTGTCCGTCAATTCACCAAAACGTTGTAGTTTTTCTACCAGAAATGTTCAATAAAGCTTGTCCCTTCATTGATCAGAACTGTGCATTTTTTACATCAGGAATTTTCAATTCAGTGCCCCTCCATGCAGTAGATTGTTGCAAATCTTCGCCAGAAATTTTCAATACAAACTTGCCCCCATAAAATTTCAACTGACCAGAACGATGCAAATTTTCCACCGTTAAAGTTCAATAAAAATTGCTTCTCCAATCTTCTGATAAGTGCAGATTTCTTTTTTCTTTTTTCCACCAGACATTTCCAATATAGCTTGCTTCTCCTATCATAAGAGTGTTGCAGGTGTTCCACCAAATAAAGCTTGCCCCTATTTTCAAATTTTGAGAATGTTCAGCAAATCAGCTTCCCTCCAATCATCAAAATGGTGCAAATTTTAAACCAGAAATTATTATTAAAGTTTGTATCTCTATTCAGCAGAAGGATGCAAATTTAAGACCAAAAATTTTTCCGAAAAGCTTGCCCATCCGTTCACCAGAACGGTGCAGATTTTCCACCAGAAATTTTCAATATGGCTAAATTTTTAATAAAGTTTGTGCCTTCATTTAACAGTGCAAGTTTTCCACCATAAATCTTCTGTTCATTTAATTTATCACGGCGATGCAAATTTTGCACCAGAAATTTTCGATAAAACATGCTCCTCCATTCACTAGAACGGTGCACCAAAAATTGTCATTGAAGTCTGTTTCACCATGCACCTTTGTGGTGCAATTTTCAAGCTTTGCCTCTTCATCCACCAGGATGGTGCAAATTTTCCACCATAAATTTCCAATGAAGCAAATTATGCACCAGAAAATGAATAAACCTTGCTGCTACATTCACCACACACACTTAGAAATAACTAATTTTACACGTGACGGAATTCGTCTTTGGCATAAAATATGAAACGTTAACAAACACGTCATGTAATATTAAGTGCTCCGAGACTGAAAAGTTTGTTGCACGTCGAAAAGTACGTTTGATTGAAATATATTTCGCGTCGGTTATGACTCAAATTTATGTCGAAATTGACGCTCGTATATGTCACTCTCAGAGCACTTAAATTCACATGGACTTTTCTAAGTGTGCAGTGTTGCGAAATTTCCACCAGAAATTTTCAGTTAAATGTGCACCTCCAAATTTTTAGCGTGATTTAATTTTTCCACCAGAGTTATTTATTTTGATCAGTCCCTCAATGCACCACCTCCATGCACCACCTTACACCAGAAATATTCAATAAAAAGCTTTTTCTTCGATTTACCACCACGAAGGTGAATTTTCTCAACCTTAAATTTACCCTCTTCTTTTAGCCCTCCATAAACCACCTTGTGGTGCAATTTTTTGACCAAAAAAATTCATTGAAGTTTGTCCCTTCAAGCACCTGTGAACCAATTTTCAGGCACCATCTCAAAGGAATTGACACAGTAAAAGGTTTTCAGTGCCCTTATATTATGAAATGAAGTTATTTTACCTTCAAATCAAGTTATCAAGGAATCATGTTATTTTATATCATAATTTTGTAAATGTGGAAATAAAAATCATATTTATAAAAGAAGGGGCAATTGCCCCACCTTGCCCCACCCTGTGCACGTCAGTGTTCTTTAGTGGGAACGACACTGATGAAGACTGCACATTGTAGTCGAAATACGTATCTGTCATGGATTCCAAAATTAATTAAATGGAATTAAATGGAAGATAACCCTCTTGTGCTGTTTTATTTAAGCATTCCGCTAACAACCCAATTTCATTACTTCATTCAATATTTTTATTCTTTTACGAGCTACTCAATCCTTTCTTGAATTTGTTTCCATTAACATTCAATTATGTATGGTATTGTCAATTCTTTTAAAAATTACCTGTTCATTAGAAATTAATTATTTCTGTGGGGACTATTGAGCATATTGATTTAATAGTTCACTTATATTTATCTTTCAAAAGTTCCGCGTTCCTTATTCCATCAACATGTCATGTTCATATAAAATTATTCCATCTTTCAAACATGAGCAGTTGTTTTGTTCTTTATGTTGGATCTAAGATTGGGCCCATTGCTAAAAATCTGCTATTTATCAATTTTATCTAGATGCACACGTCATTGCGACGGTACTTGAGGATATTTTTGATCGCTATTGAAAATTTAGTCGATTGCTGAATTTATGTATGGGCCCAAATTAGGGGCATTTAGGCCGACATTACATCTATTTTCCCTGTACATGAAATAGTTTATGTTTAAAATTCAGCGAAATGACCATCGGTGAAACGTCCTTCGACGAAATGTTCTTCGGTAAAAATATCCAGCCCCATATTTTGGTTTGATTTTCAAAAAAAGCAGTTTTGAAATTTTGCAGTGTTTCCTTTTGTGGAACAAAGGTACCTTGAAAATGAAATCCAAAAAGTGTTCATATCAAAAAGACAATAATTTACAGCATAGAAAGGTCAACAAGTAAATCCCTCTTGCGGAGCACCGCTCTATCCCGTTTCCCCAATACAGCTCAAACATCGTTCGTTACGTGACATCACGAACGCAGCATCGAGTGGAACGAATGAACCAAAAATAACCGATGCTGGATCGGTCCATCTGCCAAGATTTGGACACATACGTGCGTTTGTTGGGCACCGTCGGGGTCGGTACGTCGCAATCGATCAGCTGAAATCGTACTCTTCCGATGACCGACGCTGCGTCTACCATCACTCGCTGATTAGATGATTGTCGATTCCGCTTGGCCCACCACGCTTAGCGATGTATTTTTCATCCGAATTCGATTCCGGATGTCTACCAAGTCAAGATAAATAGCAAGCAGGTTTTAAGCTATCAGGGCAGGTTTATTTTTATCCTTTTAAAGAATCATAAAATATTAACTCGGAACGAAACAGAAAGTCACAGTAGCAACAAAAAGTTAACCCCAACAGGGAGGCATCATGTGACAAATACCGCGTGCGCGCTTTCCCTTACCAAAACACATCACGAGCGATTTATATTCATACGCCGGGCGACGTCATAAATCATTACCATTTTGCGCGCGTCTTCTATTTGGAATCGCTTTTTGCAATAATTCGAGCTGGAGGATTTTTTTTTCTCCCGACGCTTTCAAGCGAAATATACACGTTAAGGCTTCTCGTTTAACTTTCTGTCAGGCCATGGTTTCGAACGTAGTGACACGCGCGCGCACTCGCTCATAATTCCACTCCGGCTCATGTGTGACGCTATTTCGAATGCTCGATTCAATGCTTTGTGCTTTTTTTTTTGTTCTTTGCCTCATGGAAGGAGGCTTTTATGTTTATTTAAAAAGGACAATATTTTATGAAGACATTCGACTCTGATAAAGGGCTTCTGCACCGACGGGAAAAGGTTTTTGTTGTTCGTCTTGACTTGGGCTTTTTGGCCTATTCTTCGTGTGATAGTCACAATCGAAATTTATGACGCCAGTTAATCAGTTGCTGGTTTTTATGCACCGCAATGGCATAGGGATGTTGATGTTTGAAATGGACTTATGACAGTCAATGATGTTTCGTTCCTATCATCTTGCTTATGTTTTGTTTTGTTTCACCATGTATGTTGTTTTGGTAATATTGAATTGTACACTTCACGAATGGTTTCGTTTCTTTGTCTGATTTTGTTCATCGAACACTTCCACAGTTTTCTCGGGCATATACCAATTATCAAATACCATTTGTAGTGCTTTTCAACCCACAATAATCCTCTTCTAGAATGGAACATACCAGCACCCAGTAACTAATTTTTCTTCCACCCCACCTACGATTCAAGACGCTCGGAAGAGTGAGAGTCATGCTTTGATTCGGCAAAGCCTCTTAAGTTCGTTCAATTAATTTCAACAACCCGAGCCGAGTAAATGGTACCCACTACTCACTCAGCTCTACTCTGTCCATTGGAATGTGCTGTCCAGGAGCAGGAGCAACTTACTGACCGTGATAAATTCCAAACTAATTGAATAGGACTTATTTACCATCCCCTCCCCCACCCCGGTTTAAAGAGCTTGGGTTTAAACCAGGCAAGACCCATGAAATTGAGATTTTTTAATCAAAGTCAAATGAGCCAATTTTGCTCGGCTGGAAAATCTGAATTACTCGCTTCAACCCACCCGATTTTGAACGTGATTCAAAGAAAGAAAAAGTAATCGATACGTTTTCAAACGGCGTATGCTTACCGGGAAATCTCAACAACTTTGAGTAAGAAGACCAGTTTCAAAACATTTTCCGACTGCCGGCAGTTGGTAGCACATGTCAGCATGTGAAGTTGACGTCGTCGTCACCATCATGAACCATTGCTGCTGGTCGGTGGGGAGGCCAAGCAGTTCTGAAAAACGCCAAAAAGGATTTTTGGTTTTCCGAACCTCTACCGCTCGCTGCCATCGGAATACGATACTGCTCTGAGGTATTTGGCCTGAGAGACAACATCAATAACACGCATTCCGAAGCAACTGACGGACGACGGACTGGAAATAATCTAAACCAGCTTTCGAATGCTACGAAATGTCCTTTTTTATGAATTTATTTGTACAGGCTCAATCAAATAAACTTTACAGAGCCAAGTAATCATTTACGTTGTAGATAATTAATGTCTTAAATCTAGAGTTAAAGGAATTGAACCGATTACTCGCGGTCGTCTCGAGGTTAGCAGAGAAAATGCTCGTTTGTATCATAATTCTTTGTAAGTTGTAAAATTGCTCTTATAGCCTGTTGCTATATTTCAAGTGATTGAGCCCAAAGGATTCTTTATCGTTGGATATATATTGTATGAAAAATTGTCGTATGAGAATTAGTTTACATTAGGCCCCTTGGGAGCATATTTAGTTTGAGTTGAAAAATTGAATAACCTGTAATTTCTCTTTTTTTGAACTCTTTATTTGTTCCAAATTCAAAATAAATTACATTTCATTTTAACCTAGGTGCTCCAGCTACTACAGTAACTTACCAGCGTTAATTGTTATGATATATATCTAAGTGTTTTAACATTGTTCCTGCCTTGGCAATTCAGTATTTTAAACAGGTTTTTTAAACCTGCATTTACATCTTAAAACTAAAAACTAAAACTAAATCTTATCTAAGTATAGAAGGAATTAATTGAGGATTGCAATGATTTTTGCCTGAAATTATTAATTTTTTGTTGGACATACAACGCCCCATTTTCCGTAAACCCAAGATTCACTGACTCAGCGTAAACGTAAGCATGGAAAAGATTGGAACAAATGAAAAACAAATCCATCATGAATCATGTAGTGGTCTATTTATGACTCAAACAAGCAAATCTGAAATATTGCATAAAATGCTAACGAGTTGATACGATGTTTTTGTTTCAGGTTCTATTCTACCAGCGTAAGCCCATCAGATATAGAACATCCAAGGCTATACATGGAAAAGCTGGATGACTCACTAATATTGCAAGGATCATTTGGCTCAGAGGTAAATTTAGATTTCACCGAGCTAAATCGAAACACGAAATATTTAAAAGATGCATGGAATTTATACAATAAATCATGCAATTTACTAGCCGATCAAATAAATAATCTGAAATGCAACCGATTCAACACAAACCTAGAATTTGTGTACAGAAAAGTCAGTTCAAAACAGGATTTTATTAGGAGTTTTTTTTTCCGCATAGGTCTAATAGAGGAGTGTTGTCATTCTTTGGAATTAAGAACTCAGATGACAAAGTTCAAATTGATAAAAATTTTGACACATTAAGAGGGAATGAAGAGCAACTGCAGGATAACATCAAACATCAAACATTTGTAGTAGATTCAATGTTTGATCTACTAAACAATGCCTCATCTAAAGTAGAGCAGAAAATTGGATGGATAGAAAAACATTTCGATGAGATGAAAGGTGAAATTGATAACGGACTAAAATTTACAGACAACATAAAGGAATTCATTTTTCTAGAATCAGAACTGATAGAATTAGGGCTGTGGATCGAACAATTACTAGACAATATCAAGAAAGCCCAAGAAATTTATGTATCAATTCTAACGGGAAACAAGCTACACATAAATGAAGTTCTAGAAATCATCAAACCTGAATCATTTTTCATTCAGCTTGAGAAACAAGAAATTTTACTTCCAGATTATGTAACTTTTCCAAGAAAGGCGAACAATGAATTGTTCCCAGAGATTTTGAATATTCTTGAATATGATTTTGTAACAACGAATAACTTTAGGCTACAAATCACCCTGAAAATTCCACTAGTTAGAAAAACTCGTTTTGAAACATTTCGTGGAACTGTTTCACCAGGTCTAAAGGGACATACAATAACAATAATAATAATAAATAAGGGGGTATTCCCGATCTTTTTTTTCAAAAAATCAAATTTTTTTTTTCACGTTTTTTTGTACTTTAGACTATATACTTTCATCCCCCCAAGCCGTTTTCCGATCAGCGAATTCGGTGTCCAGGCATAGCTGACTAATGGTAAGAACCCCCAAATGGTTTTAACTAAAGTCAAAACTTTAAACGCGTTTTTCTCGAAACCACATTTTTTTTTATCGGGCGAAGATTTTTCTCAGAAACTATAAGAGATATTGACTTGAATCTTTGCGCATTTTGTTCCTTATTAAATTTTTTGGAGCTTCTCCCACTTTCAGCCAAAAATATTAACATTTAACATTGTTTGAAGCACCTTAAAGCTGCAAAAAAGCGGGCTAAAAATCGCCTGTTTTTTCATCTGGCCGCCATTTTGTTAATTTGCAAGATTTTTTGCTGCCAACGGGAGAAGCTCCAGAGAATCTTATGCAGATTATTAATTTCATCACGAAATCTGTTTCAGATGAAGCCGTTCCGAGAAAAGTCTTCGCCCGTCCAGGCGTTTGCGGCGAACAGGGGTCTGTTTGCCGCCATTTTGTGACGTCAATAATGTCTTTTTTTATGTCGAAAATTTTTTATTTGTAAACTTTAATGTTCAATAAACAAGAATCCCAAAGAGTTAGGCGCATTACTATTCATTTTCCTTGAAAAAAATTAATTGAAAAACAGGCCGAAAAAAGGCAAAAGATTGGGAATACCCCCTTAACGGACTCACAATTCTGTGTAACGGAATTGTATTTTCAAAACAGATCAGATAGCTGTAGAACTAAAATACTAAGGACACACCACGATGTTTGGTTTGCAACTTTGACACCAAACAGATGCATGTACATAGCACCATTTCCTATAGAAGTAAATTCGAATACAACGAACATCAAAATATTGGGATCGGGAACTATTCAACTCTCACCCGATATGAGATTGAAAACTAAAAACATGTTGATAACATTTTTTGATGACTTCAACAGAACTCCAGACATAACGGTATATCAACCCCATTTCAATTTTTCCAATTTCGAATTTGAAGAGTTTAAGTGCAGCAAAATTCCAATCCTAAATGACACAAAGCAGCTGTATTCATTTATAAATAAAAAAAAAACAGTTGTTTGACTTAGGGATAGACATTAAAGATCTAGACAATCAGCGTACAACTCTACAAAACATAATGTATACACCATTAGAAAATCCATGGTTTACATCAACTACTATAATGATTATTGGCGGATTAATTGGAATATTTTTGTGCTGCTTTAAGGGTAAAATTTCCTGCTGTGCTAAGACATTAGATTTTAGCCCAGGGAAATGGGAAAAAATGGCAAGAAAACAAATAAAGAATGAAAACTCAGGCGAGGTAATAATTACGGGTAGTGGAAATTCTGAAAAAAACGCAGCAGATTCTGGAAGATGCGTAAAAACTATAGACAATGAAAAAAAAATGTATAACCAAAAGAAGTTTGAAGAAAATCAAGCAAAAGGAAAAAATTGCAGAGCACAAAAGAGATGAAATAGCTATGGAAGAAATAACTATTGAAAAACAAGACAAAAATAAGAGATTGAAAAAAAATGCTAATAACAATAGTACAAAAGCGATGAAAACCCCGAACATAGTGGGTATTCACAGTTTATCTACAAAAGGCTTTGGAATAAATGTGTACTAGAATCCCACAGCGAGATTGAATGCAAATCAATTTTGAACGGTGAATACCGTCAAAACACAGCATTAATACTACAAATAATCCCAGAGTCATAAATGAGGCTACGGTTGAAAATCTATTAAAAAGACGTTTTATTTTACAGACAGTTACAGATGAGGAGATGAACAATTGGACAAGGGCATCCGGAGCCCAGAATGCACGAGAGTTTATGAACGAATCTAACTGAATTTTGAGTTTACTTACAGATACCCACCGTTTCCACCTCATTTTAGCGAAGGGGAGCATGTGCAGCAATTTGGCGACGAGACCTTCTAGAAATTCAGAACAGTATTGGTTTGTTTACAATCTTTTGCTGCCAGCTGCTCTAACAATTTCAGTCGAAAGAATTGTAAAAAACTGTTTTGAAACGCTTTTACAAAGCTCCAATCTTCTCTAGTGAGAGCGAGTATTGTCGGCAACCAGTTTTTCTTCGGCATCCGTTCCATTTGAACTGCATGTAAATCTGCTGTTCTATTATCGGCAACTCGAAATCAGCTACAATTTGTAGTGCGTGTGTTTCATTTCAAGAAAACCTTGCTAGATTGCTTTTTCTCAGTGGTAAAAGTATAGTCAAATTGAAACTGAAAGCATTAAGAATCGTTTGCATGCATTCAGCGAAGTGTTTTCGTAAGAAAATCCAGTGAAAATAGTGTTTCAATTTGGGTTGCCGAAAATAGTCTGGCATGCTGAAGCCGTCATTTCCCCTAGTTAGGAATATTACTCGGCATGAAAAAAACGACAAGAGCATCATCACCAGCTGACACGGCAACGGCATTATCAGCATTCCCCCGGTAAAATGGGGTCCGGTCGACATCCCGTCGACATGGACAGGAGAGACGAAATGACGACTCATGCGGGAGATCAAAGATTGAAGGTGTTGGGTAACAGTGGTCATGCGAGAAACGGCGAAAGATGGCAATTCAATGGCACGATATGAAGACACGGCGAAAGGTAGAAATTCAATGGCATGATATGAAGAAACGACGAAAGTTAGCAATTCAATGGGCAATGGATAACATTACAAAACAGAAAAGGAGTGCAGTGAAATCAAGTCAAAACAGCTTTAAAAAAAAACATCAGAAAAAAAAATAACAGTCAACTATGAAACTATCAAAAGCTCCAACCACAGACAAACAGACATAACACATTGAATATTTATCACTGTAAAACATCGTCGCTAAAACATTACCGCCATCTGTTGAATACACTGTGGTGGGTAGTACACTGAACAGATGGCGGTAGTGTGTAAACGTCGAAACGGGAATTGACTATGCGTGCCACAGGTGGCGGTACTACCAATTACGAGACTTTTAAAATGACCGTTAAATGCTTGTTCGATGAACAACTTGCGAGTGTTATGTCTGTTTGTCTGTGCTCCAACCTACCCTTGACAGAATGGAAACCGAAAATGTCTAATGTTCGGAACGAACTCAATACGTGAAACAAATAAGTAAATAAACGGTAAACTAGCTCAACCCATACGCTAAGAATCAAGCGATTAATATCCAGGACGGGTCACACAATTCCCACAATCAACTTGGGAGATACCAAAGAACGAATGACATAGGATCGACAGGCAAGCGACGAGTGGCACAAGAGATGGTACGAAACTGAAATATAGAATCACCGAAACCCACACCTAAAATCTGAGATGGACCAATTGAGGAGTCAAGGCACAATCAAGATGAATGCAGTAACATATTGGACAAAGCGCAACGAAGGCAGCTACTATGACAGGATACGACACACCGAATATCAGAAACAAGTAACGCTCATGAAAAGACGTCATAAATGAATGAATCACAAGTCAGGTATACAAATAAGGTTTTATTTTCCCGCGCAATCTTGTGATCAATCTTTTCTAGATTAATCTCAAGCTCAATAAGTATAGGGGGATGCAACGCCCCATTTTCCGTAAACCCAAGACTCAGCGTAAACGTAAGCATAGAAAAGATTAGCAAATGAATAACCACCACACGCCAAACAGGTGAAACTGTTTTCATTCGGTTATGTAAACGAATAAACATTGAAGGGCAGCGTAGCGTTCAGAGTGACCCTCCAAATGGGAACAAATAACAGGGCCATGCAGAGTAGCAAAATTAAAAACCAATATAAACAAATGAAGACACCAGAGTATATCGCTACGTTCGAACAGGGCATATGACTCATGAAAGAGACTAGAATATATGCTAATGAATTAACGAATGAACACTATGTACTAAGAATTAAGAAAGGGGAAATGTCAGCCATATGGAAAGTTCTATTAACAGGCGGGTTCAAGTGACTTAAGAGAGGTGGTTTGGCCCACTGAGAGCATGAGAGTACACATAGAGAGAGAGGAGTTGCATACAAGTTATGGCAAGAATTGTGGCTTGCTAGATACAGATATGATTGAGAGGAAGGTTCTAGAAAGTAGGAGAAATAAAGAGAGTATAAGTAGTAAATGGTTAAGTAAATGTGAGAAAAAGGAACCACTGTATCGTTGATTTTTATATTGCATATAATCTGAGTAGAAATCTATATAGTAAAAAAACCCGAAGTTTTATATACTAAGAACGTTTTTAGAAGAACTTAGAGGAAGGGGTTAATAACTGAGAGGGAACATGATCTTATAGACTGAGACAATACTATCTCTACTACTAGGTAACCGAATCCAAAATAGTATGTAAAGGGAAAGTCAAGTAAATCCGAGTGGGGGTAAAACCCATAGTTAATATGTATTGAAGTAGATAAGGTGGGTATAGTATAAAAAGAGTTAGTTCTTGAATAAAAAAGGGAGAGTTATTTCTGATGAGTTGATTATCCGAGGTTTGCTAGGTGCGGACGAGCACAGTTTCAACCTCAGCATAAAAGATCATCAGAGTTGTTTGTTAAACAGTAGTCGGGATTACTGTCTTTTATTTCATAAAGGAAAGAAAGACTACGCGAGTTGTTGCTCTACGTTGGGCACTTCAGGACATTTGTTCTAAAGTCTCAACATTCGAAATTCTATGTACCTCAGGAGTACTGTGCCAGGGAGGCAACTTCAAAATCATCTTCAAAACTTCCCTTGAAGTGCTTTTTTCCTGGTAGTGCAACAACAAGACCATATTGGCACAGCGTAAAGCATGGCCGGTCTAAACACTTGTTTAAATATTAGAAGTTTGTTCGTCAGGCAAAGTTTTTGGTTTGTTTTTCTTTTTTCCGTCGATCTTGTTTTCCGTGCTGAGCACCAATGCTACCGACGTGCCAGGAAGGCAGCTCCCACACCTGGACCCTACCTATCGACCCATCAACTCATGAACCGGGGACCAACGGCTTTACTTCCCATCCGAAGGAAGGCGTGATCAGAGATGTTATGCCTCAGAACATCGTCAGGCAAAGTTTGGATTCCCTGTTTATAAGAGGATACACACATTTTATATATTTGTTACATTTGGCTTGAATGCCCTCAATGTGATCTTTAAACGTTAATTTTTGGTCAAGTATTTAATCCGAGATATTTCACTTGGTTTGACCAGGAAATAGGAACTCCGTTCATAGTGACTATGTGACTACTACACGCAAACCAAAAATCTATTACAATGAATGTTAGTTCCGTTTCCTATCATCCTCTGTTCATGAACATCGCAACGAATGTTAGAAATTGACCATGCAGGCGATGTAATGGTTTTTTGTCTTTTTTTATTTCGTGTTCCATCTACGCTTTCGACTATACCAGTAAGTTTGTAGAACGACGTACATTGTAGAACATTGTAGAACGACGCACACACTTGTCTCGAATCTCTCCAGCAGAAAAAGCATACGAAGTCGAGCATTTTTATTTCGTGTTGCATCTACGCTTTCGACTATAGGTACCAGAGGGTACCAGTAAGCTTGTAGAACGACGCACATTGTAGAACGACGCACACACTTATCTCGAATCTCTCCAGCAGAAAAAGCATACGAAGTCGAGCATGCGAGAAAATGAGCGCTTCATAATTGCTTTTAGGCTGACCATATTCAGAAGCATGGAGAGAGCAGTGGAGAAAGCATAGGTCTGATAGTCGCTACGTCCGTGGTTCGAGTCCAGTCGCGCCAACCTTTTTTCTATTTTTTTCGACATAATTAATTTCACTCACTAATACAACTCCACATTTTTCGGTCTCCAATTTTCTTACATCGGACCGCAGCTAGGTCGCATCCTCGGTTCATGCGGTCTCCACTTACATCCTCTGATGATGAATCCCACATAATTGTAAGCGAATCTTACATCCACCGGTTGGGTGTACTAGGTTTCAAAAAGGAAGCTCTAGGCTAATGTGGAAATATTATAAGTTGAGTTTTGGAAGCGTTGGGAGAAATCTTCCATTTTTGTAAATAAGAAGAGAAAATATTTAATCTTTTCTGCAGTCTGCTGCAAATAACACGAAGACTTCTTCCTTTAGCGGAAATGCCTGTGTCATCAGCGAACAAAGATTTGTGGCAACCCTGAGGCAAATCAGGGAGGTCCGAAGTGAAAATGTTATACAATATAGGCCCAAGAATGCTACCCTGAGGAACTCCTGCTCTAACAGGTAGTCGATTAGATTTGGAATTTTGATAATTTACCTGCAGAGTTCTGTCAGTTAAATAATTTTGAACTAATTTCATAATGTAAAGTGGAAAATTAAACTTTTTCAATTTAGCAATCAAACCTTCATGCCAAACACTGTCGAATGCTTTTTCTATGTCTAGAAGAGCAACTCCAGTTGAGTGGCCTTCAGATTTGTTTGAACGAATTAAATTGGTAACTCTTAAGAGGCGAAATCCAAACTGCTCATCTGCAAAAATTGAGTTCGTATTGATGTGAAGCATCATTCTATTTAAAATTATCCTTTCAAAAAGTTTACTTATTGAAACTTATAAGTAAACTCATTGGACGGTAGCTAGAAGCGTCAGCTGGATTTTTATCCGGCTTCAAAATTGGAACAACTTTTGCATTTTTCCATTTATCAGGAAAGTATGCCAAATGGAAACATCTGTTAAATAATTTTACCACGAAAGACAAGGTACTCTCTGGGAGTTTTTTGATGAGAATATAGAAAATTCCATCATCACCTGGAGCTTTCAAATTATGAAACTTTTTAGTTATAGACCTTACTTCGTCGAAATCAGTCCCCCAGGAATCATCAAAAATATTTTCCCGAGAGAAAATATTCAGAAAATCCCGAGCAACCTGATTCTCAATAGGACTAGTAAGACCCAAACACAAACAAAAGAGAGTGTTGCTCAGAGAAACAATGTTCTAGAACTGTTCCAAGCACTTCTGCTTTCTCATGTAATTCTCTTTCACTCGTCTCTGGTAAATTAGATCTAAGCAAAGCCTGCAACGTTTCCTTTGAATATTTTCTCCAACATTGTTATACCTGTGTCTTCATTTCGCACATATTGTTCTTCTTTACTGATGATCTGAAGAGTTTCATGATCTGATGTCTTGTAATCTTTTAGCACTGACAAATCTGTCACAGAACTATTGCTAAACACTAAATCAATCATTGTCTCAGAATACACTGTACATCTGGTACTTTCAGTCACTATTTGCTTGAGACCAAATCCATACATTACACTGCGTAACCGTTCACTATCTTTACAATTTAGCCAATTTATATTGAAATCACCAACAATAAAATTGTCCACATTCGATTCAACCACGCTTTCAAACCAAGTGTTCTCCAGAAACTCTAGGAAATTGGAATCACTGTCATTCGGGGAATGATACACTAAGCCATACATTCTTCTTTTAAATCCATTTTCAACTTTTAGAGCAAGAAACCAATTACGCTCGAAACAATTGTTGCTTACAACCCGAAAATGTATTGAATCATGGCAATACATGATAACTCCTCCTGTATGCCTCGAGTCAGAATAACACACACATGTTGTGAAGTTCATAATCTGATATTCAGCCATATCAATATCATCTGTTATATGTGTTTCAGTAATCATCAGAATCTTGGGTCTCATTGTGCTTGCAATAATAATTATTAATTCGCAAAAATGAGCAGTCAGTCCAGCAATGTTCAGGTAAATAACATTCGCACTACTTAATTGCTATTTGCCAGAGTCTATAAACTGCTTAGAAACCATCAAATTCCTTTTTTACACTGGGCAATCTGGACTCCAAGCAGCGTGATCAACATTTATATTTAATTTCCTCTCACTGTTCAAAGTAACACAATTAATCTCGGACCTGAATGGGTCAAATACAAGTGGCAATCCAACACCCGCTAAAATTGCTCGGCAGAACTGGGGTACTCGTAAACCTCCAGTCAAGAATAATTCGGTTCAAAACCGTATTGATGCGTTTCGATCAGAACACTCAGAACCTCCTAGAGGTAAAGAGGGTAAGGTCAACCCATCCTACAGCGATGTTGCGAAGTATGTGAAGCTGGGTGTGCTCCCAAAAGGATACCCGAATATGGAGCTTACAACAGCTCAATTAATTGCTACGCAAAAAGCAATTTTAGCTAAAGTAGCAGGTCAACGAAAAAGCACCATTGAAACCAAAATTTGGCGATTGTGTTTTCAAATCGGGCTATTTAGTCATAGTCTGTAAAAATAAAGAAACTGCAGACTGGCTAAAAAGCATTATTTCTACAGTAACTCCCTGGTCAGGGGCAGAGCTGTTAGTAGTGGATGAAAAGGAAATCCCGCGTCCTGAAATACTCATTGGTTTCTTCACTTGGAGTTCAGAGGACAAAAATGAAGAAATTCTGACTCTCCTAGAAAGTCAAAACGATGGGTTGGCTGTTGATGCATGGAGGATACTGCAGCGCAACGTAAAAAACCAACATGTAGAACTAGTTTTCACTGTCGACGGAGGATCCTTGAACTCCATCAAAAATAATAAATTCATCCTTGATTTCAAGTTTGGAAATGCCAACATAAGAAAAAAGTTCCAGAAGAGAAATCTACATGATGGTAGTGAAAGACCAGGGCAAAGGGATGATGGTGAATCTCAAAAGACCCACGTAGGCACTGGCGATGACAAGATGATCGTAGATCAAATTGACGAAATCCCAGGACCAAGTGGTGTCGAGAGCAAAAAAAACAAACCGTAATGCTCCTGGTTACACTACAAATACAGTCGGTGACAAAAGAAAAGAAAAGAATACAACACAAAAACAAGGATTGAAGCCAGGATACAAAATTACTAGGATCTAAGCAGAAAAGAATCCAAATAAGGGGAACCGCAAAACCAATGTTGGGGAAGAACTAAATCCCCATGCGAGCGGCGAACAACAACAACTTCAACAACAATAAAATCAAATTTGTTCAAGTGAACCTTCACCATGCAAAGGGAGCAACTGCTGTACTTTGTAAAAGGTTCACAGAGAGAAAACTGGACATTGCCCTTATCCAGGAGCCATGGACAAATAAAAGTAGGATATGAGGAGTTCCTACAAAATCTTGTAAGTTAATTTACGATGAAGGGCAATTAGCTCCAAGAGCTGCAATTTTAGTAAATGGAAGAGTAAATTTAGTTCCTATTACAGAATTTATAAAAAGAGACATTGTTGCGGTCTTGATGGAGGTTCCAACAACTCACGGGAAAACGGAAATATATATTGCTTCAGCATACTTTCCAGGAGACTTGGGAGATGTACCTCCACCAGAAGTAGCGGCGTTTGTTTCATACTGCAAGAAACAAAATAAGGCATTTATAATTGGCTGTGATGCAAATGCTCATCACACGATATGGGCTAGCACGGATATGTAACAGAGGAGATGCTCCAACATTTATAAATGCAATTAGACAAGAAGTTCTTGATTTGACTTTGTGTAGTCCAATAATCTCAGACAAAATCAAAAATTGGCATGTGTCAGACGAAATATCTTTGTCTGATCACAAGCAAATATTATTTGAATATGAGGCTGGTCAACAGCACACACAAACTTTTAGAGATCCTAGGAAAACAGACTGGGAGCTATATAATTCAGAGCTAGTGGCAGGAAGAGACACGATTGCAATTAACTTAAGCACTTGTGAAGAACTTGAGAATAGTTCTAAACAACTTTCAAATTTGATCCAACATGCCTTTCATGAGAGTTGCATCGAAAAGGAACGCTCTACAAACAGGGATGTATCTTGGTGGAACAACAGGCTACAGAAACTTCGTAAAAAAGCCCGGAAGCTTTTCAATAGGGCTAAACGAACACAACAGTGGGAACAATATAAGGAATCCCTCACCGCCTATAATAAGGAAATACGGAGATCAAAGAGGATACACTGGAGGCATACATGTGAGAACATTGAAAATACTCCAGCAACTGCTAGGTTGCAGAAAATACTCGCTAAAGATCATTCCAATAGTCTGGGCACTTTGAAAAAAGAGGATGGCTTTTTTACTACTTCTACAAATGAAACGTTAGAGTTGATGATGAGAACGCATTTTCCATGTTCTATTATTAATTCAAACGAAGACCTAAACGTGACGACAACAGCAATTGGTATCGATGAAACAAGGACGGATATTCATGAAATATTGAATGAAACGACTGAGTTAGACAGAACAAGAGCTGATGCTTGCACTTTGGCCAACAAAATCTTTGCTGAAAGAAAAGTTGAATGGGCGATTGACTCCTTTGAACCTTTCAAGTCACCAGGTAGGGATGGAATTTTTCCTGTACTACTACAGAAGGGAAAAGCGGTTGTAATGCCTATTCTAACAAAGATATTTCGAGCAAGCTTAATATTAAGCTATATAAAGGGAGTGTGGCGACAAGTGCCGGTTATTTTTATCCCCAAGGCTTATAAAAAGGATAAAACTTCACCAAAACCCTTCAGGCCAATAAGCTTATTGTCTATTTTGCTAAAAATAATGGAAAAAACAATAGATGAACACATAAAGTCATCATATCTAGTTAAAAATCCTCTGAGCAAATATCAGTTGGCATACCAGGAAGGTAAGTCATCAGTAACAGCACTTCATACGGTTGTTACAAAACTAGAAAGATCTTTTAAAGCCAAAAAAATTTTACTTGCTGCATTCCTTGACATTGAAGGTGCATTCGATAATTCATCTCACGATTCAATGACTACAGCTATGATGAAACGTGGTTTCGATCAAAGCATTGTAAATTGGATCAATGAAATGTTATCAAAAAGAGAAATATCAGCAAACTTTGGAAGCTCACTCATCAGTGTAAGAGCAACCAAATGATGCCCGCAAGGAGGCGTGTTATCACCTCTATTGTGGTCTTTAATAGTTGATGATCTTCTCAAAAATTTAATAGCCCATGGCTTCGAAATAATTGGCTTCGCAGATGATATAGTCATAATTGTACGTGGCAAATATGATTGTATTATTGCTAACAGAATGCAAATTGCTTTAAATTTTGTCTCATCGTGATAGGGAAGGAAGGATTAAACATAAATCCTTCTAAAACTACTATCGTTCGATTTACCCGAAGGAAGAAATTTTCATTAGACAACATAAGATTGAAAGGCACACTTTTGGAACTTTCTAATACTGTCAAATATCTTGGAGTAATCCTCGATAGTAAGCTTAGTTGGAATATGCACCTAGAGCAGGCAATAAACAAAGCTACTAATGCTCTATGGATGTGCAAAAGAACATTCGGTAAACAGTGGGGACTGAAACAGAAAATGATCCCTTGGATTTACTCGGCAATTGTGAAACCCAGGATTACTTATGGTGCATTGGTCTGGTGGCCAAAAACAAAAGAGAGTGTTGTTCAGAGAAAGTTAGAAAAACTCCAAAGGTTAGCAACTCTCTCAATAACAGGTGCAATGAGAAGTACACCATCGAAGGCATTGGATGCTTTGCTTTAAATGCTACCATTGCATCAATTTGTACAATTAGAAGCCAAAAAGTGTGCTCTAAGGATTACAAGGTCAGTGAAACTCTTTGAAGGAGACCTTAGAGGACATCTTACGATTCTAAAAACTGTTAGTATCAACTCTCTAGTAAGGAACAACGAAGACTGGATGGAGAAAAGATACAATTTCAATCGACTTTTTCGAGTAGTTGACCCTGGGCGTAATTCATGGCAATTTGGTGGCCCGGTTCTTCGTCCAGGATCGATTGTTTTTTATACAGATTGTTCAAGATTGAACAATCAAGTGGGAGCAGGAGTAACTGGCCCAGGGATAGAAATATCGGTTCCTATGGGCAGATGGCCAACTGTGTTCCAAGCTGAAATCCAAGCAATTTTAGAGTGTTCCGTAATATGTTTGCGTAGAAACTATAAGAGTTCAAATATATGCGTCATATCCGACAGTCAAGCTGCTCTAAATGCTTTAAAGTCGGTGACATGTACATCAAAACTTGTCTGGGAGTGTGTTCAATCACTTCAAAAATTGTCTTGTCATAATCAAGTCAACTTATATTGGGTTCCTGGTCATTGCGGGATTGAGGGAAATGAAAGAGCTGATGCACTAGCAAGACTCGGATCTTCTCATAAGTTCATCGGGCCAGAGCCCTTTTGTGGCTTATCGGCTGCATCTCTTAGAATGGAGCTAAAAGCGTGGGAATCTTCAAAAGTGGAGGAAAACTGGAAGAACACTTCCATAGCTAGGCAGTCGAAGCGATTTATTAATTCAAACATTTCTGTGACCCACAAAATTCTGGAACTTTCTAAGGAAGATCTTAGTATATATGCAGGTCTTATAACAGGTCATTGTCCGAGCCGTTATCACTTGAAGCTGATTGGAAAACTTCAAGATGATGTATGTCGCTTCTGTGGCATAGAAAAGGAAGACTCGGAACATTTGCTATGCCACTGTCTGGCAATTTTCAATAAAAGGCGTAAGTTCTTCGACAAGGGGCTGATAGAAACCTTTGACATTTGGAGAACAACTCCCAGTACGGCAGTGCACTTTATTCGAAGTATAATGCCGTGCTGGGATAATGCTATTAGTCAAACGATGGCGATCACTCCTAATAATAGTGATACGGCATCTTGATATAGCTAAAGAAAAAAAAATGGGGAATATATCACAATAGATCAGAAAAATGGTCGCAGTGATGAAAATACCCGACAAGGAAAAAAAAAAAGACCCAAACTGAAATTATGGGAACTCTAGAATTGCTTAGCAAGTTTCTGAGCTTTTTCCGAATTTGTGATCAACATTTTACCACCTTCTTTAAGCGCTGGAATAGGCTTTTGAGGTTTTTTTTTCAAAATTTTTGTGAGTTTCCAAAAGGGTTTGGAACTCGGGTCTAATTTCGAAACATTATTTTCAAAAGTTTTGTTCCTCAGGGCAGAGAATCGTTTTTTAATTTGTTTTTGTAAATCCCGCCAGATAACTTTCATGGCAGGATCGCGTGTTCTTTGATATTGTCTCCTACGGACATTTTTCAGACGGATCAATAGCTGAAGATCATCGTCTAATATAATTGAATCGAATTTAACCTTGCATTTTGGAACTGAGGCAGCTCTTGCTTCAACTATAGAAGTAGTCAGAGATTCAAGAGCATAATTAATTTCATCTTTGGTTTGCAAAGGAATGTTTGGATCAAAGTTAAATGTTCAATATTGCTCCCAATCAGCTCTATGGTAATTGAAAGTAGAGCTGTTGGGATTAGAAATTATTTCTTGGGATGTTTCAAAAGTTATTGGAAGGTGTTCAGAACCGTACTCAGCATGGGTAACTAATTGGCTACAAAGTTGACATGAATCAGTTAAGACCAAATCAATAGTTGAGGGATTTCTTGCAGAAGAAAAGCATGTTGGGCTGTTTGGATATTGAATAGTGTAATAACCTGCAGAACAAACATCAAACAGAATATTACCATTGGAATTACTTTGAGCATTATTCCATGAGCGGTGTTTTGCATTAAAATCACCAATAATAAAGAATTTAGACCTATGACGGGTAAGTTTCTGAAGGTCACCCTTGGGAAAATTCTTTTGCTGGCCTACGCATTGGAATGGCAAATAGGCAGCTATAAACGTAAGTTGTCCAAATTTTGTTTCAACAGAAACACCCAAAGTTTCAAAAACTTTGGCTTCAAATGAAGAAAGAATTTTATGTTTGATTCGTCTATGAATAATGATGGCAACGCCACCACAGGGTCCATCAAGACGATCATTTCTATAAATGAAATAATTTGCGTCCCTCTTAACCTTATGGTCAGGTTTAAGGAACGTTTCAGTTATAACGGCAATATGCACGTTATGAACTCTCAAAAAGTTAAATAGCTCGTCTTCATTATCTTTAAGAAATCGAGCATTCCAATTTAAAATATTTAATGCTTTAAAATCCATTAATGAATTTTAAAGTCATGACAATATTATTTGCAAATTTTACCCCAGTTTGAATAGCATCAAACATGGAGTTAGATTTAAGCATATCAGAAATCATGTCAATTAATGATTTATGTAAAAATTCCATTTTGGGGCAGTAATGCTTCCTAAGTCAAAATTGTCAAAATTTCCGTTAGAATTACGTTGGTTAGTATTTTGATTTCTACCCGCTGCAATAGCAGCATAGGTAGCTCCATTAACTCGCTGAACATTGTTAGCAGCGAGGGGAGTAGGTACAGATGAAACATTTGAAACAGGAGTGATATTTGTACCTACGGGTACGAATGTAGAATTTGTTCCTCGCTGACCGTTGTTAACACCAGAGTAATTTGTACATGGTCGGAAACGTGGAGCGTTTCCTACCTGTCGGTTAGAACGAGATTTTAGGATCGCTTTGCGAGTCTTACATTCCCAAAAATTAGATTTGAACATTTAAATTTCTTAGGATCTTCCTTCACAGGACAGTCGTCCTCTACGTGAGAGGAATCACCACAATTCATGCATTTAGCTGGCATGTAGCAATTTTTAGTTCCGTGACCCCATCCCTGGCACTTACGGCACTAGGTGAGGATTTGGAAATTTCCTTCAGTCTTCCTGAAGTGTTCCCACTTCACCCGGACATGGAGAATAAGGCTAGCTTTTTCTAAGGCCTTAAGGTTCACTAGACTTGAAGTGAACTAAATAAAAATCATTAGAAATCCCATTGCGAGAATCGCCAGGACGGGATTTCATTTTCATTTTGATTACTTGGAGTGGCACAACTCCAAGTAATTTTTCCAGTTCATCTTTGATCTGATCCAGGGATTCACCACTGGGCAGTCCTTTCATGACAACCTTGAACACACGTTCAGTTTTGGTTTCGTAACTAAAAAATTTGTGCTGCTTCTCAGTAACATACTTGAGAAGACATTTAAATCCGTCCAAGGTTTCAGCCAATACACGGCATTCACCCCGACGTCCAATTTGTAGTGAAAACTTAACTTTCACGAAATTCAAAAATTCCATGCGAAGAGCATGGAAATCGGAAGTCGTTATCACAATAGGGGGAATCTTTTCCTTCTTGGCATTAAGCCGGGAAAGTTTACTAGAATTTTTCTTGGATGATGGATCATTCTCATCATCCGTGAGCAAATCAAATTGATTACTCAGATTAATTTCATCAGACGGGGGGTTAAGAGTTTGCCCCTTTCTTTTGCGTTTAGGCGCCATGGCGGCAGTAAATTTTTATCCAAATCGACTTCCAATCAGATTACTATAAGAATCTGAAGGATCGAAGAGGAATTTTCCAAATCGATATCCAAAAAGGATTACCTCGGGTAGAGTCCAAACAAGGATCGAAGAGGAATAAGAGTTGAACAAGGTAGAAATTTTACAGGTTGAGCACTAAAAAGTGCTGTTTAAATTTGTTGTAGCTTTAGGTAGTAGTAACACTTCCTTCAGCAAAAAGCAAATAGATCCGCACGGCAAGAGAACACGATGCTGACTGACCTGTAACTTCTCTGAATCGTACTAGATCCCTACGGATCTATTTACCTAACCTCACACAGGTGTCTCAAAACCATTCCACTTTAACCGCTCATCCAGTGCGTGTGATCCAGACAGGCGGTAGACCTCAGAATTACGAGTTCGTGGAGGACTGTTTGGTATCATCCGAATGATCTTTTGAAATTCAAGGTGGATGCATTTAGCCAACTCTCCCAGATTGGCATACCGTACACGGTGTCTCTGAAAGAAAAAGTAATTTATAAAAAAAATTGGGAATGTGTACAAGACGCGACCCGAAGGTTGACAATGGCTACGTTAAGCTGTTAAGCGAACTTCTTGTGCATTTTTTCTTGATATTGACTTAAAATACAGTTTGTGCAACCTTTTATTTCGGTCCTATGTACAAATATTGGGTTTTATACTAAGTAATAGTTTGTTAAATTTTAAGACCCCATAAAAATGCGAATACATAGTCTATTGCATTTGGTTTCTTAATTCCAATCAGATATGAATAATAAAATAGGGGAATATGATGAAATATAATCAAGTTAAAGAATCTCCTTCCAGCCGCATGAGTGTCCAGGAAGTTGACAATTTCACTCTCCCCATTCAAATCGCTTCAATCGGGTCTGTAGGTCCCTCCCAATCCCAGCATTGTTTTCTATATATGAGCAATATTAAAAACTAAAAATGTAAAACGATCTCACCAACTTTCGCTATTTCTTCACCCTTCTGTTGGATTTTCGTGCTTCTCTGCATCACTGCTAGACGCTACTAGTCTCCCGAAAGTCTCCCATCTTATTTCTGATGTGTTTTACGATATTTCTACGTCTATTATCTTTGTTTGATGATCTTGAGTTCCTAGTTGCGTCTTATAAAATCGTAACACCAATGCGGAAAATGGCCAGTATCTCTGGGTATTTTCTTAACGAGCATCACTCGAATGTCGTATCGTATGTGCTCCATTTAACACCTCTTCTTTCACTTTTAGTTTGTTGACTTTGCTTCTTCTTTGGATATCAACCAATAAGTGTGCGAAAATCAATGTTTGAAGAAAATATTGATTCCATTTCTTCAAAAAATATCACGTAGATGGAAACTACATGTTATGGTCGGATAAAGCATAATCGCATTATGCAATGGAAACACTAACCTTTTTGGAAATCAAAATATCGCGTATGTATTAAAAAAACGCAATCCAACAAACTTTCCTCAGTGTCGCCCGATTGAGATTTTTTTTTTGTAATTTGAGTTCGTTGGTGTACAAACACAATTGGAGGGCCAAGAATTGAGTTCGTAAAATCGATTTAAATGCTTCACAACCATCATGTTCTCACATCATGACAAAGCTACGTCAAACAGCTGATAACGGACCTTATTCAAATGTTCATTGATTTTTTTTTTATAGAAACGTGTCGTAGCTTCATTTTAAATAAATCAATTTTTATTTTCTCAAACATATGTTTAGTTATCACCAGTTATTATGACAGGTTGAAGATCTGGACCGGCTTGAGTCCATTTGCTTTCAATTCCTTCGACAGTAGGCCGGTTGTCACGCAAGACCATCTTGAGTGGCTTATTGTCGTGGTAGAAGTGTTATCGGACCGCCATGTAGGGGGCTATCGATCTGCACAAGTGGATGGTGCATCTGAGACCGTTTCCGATGTAAAAGTAGAATTGCTCTCGCAAGCCCATCAGGAGACCTTTCGGCGAAGAATGGTGGAACTTTCTCCTTCTTTCGAGTTTTCCAGATCGGCGTAACGGTTATTGGCCAGTAACTTCTGTCCGGAACCATTTCGTGGTTTGAAACTTCACTCGCAACACTAAGTGATTTCACCCATCGTTGGGTCAAAAAGTGAAATCAAAAGAGAAAGAGCTACACACTTAGAAATTATCGCCGACTTCGGTCATTTTTACCGAAATCTGAACATCTGAACTATTCGGTAAAATTTATGCAATTCAATTCGATTGCTTTTCAGCTACTTTGAATCTAAATCTCCACTAAAATGACGAGATTCGATTAAATTATCAAGGTTGAACATGTTTTGAAATTATTTTCAAGTTCAATAGCCTGTAAAATGAAGTTCAAAGTTTTCCCGAACGTTCAGCTGTTCTGATTTCGGTAAAATTTACCGAACACGAAAACAAAATCTTAGTGTGTATATTTCACTGAGTTTGTTTCAATAAAATTTCATTCTGTTATTTACTGTCGATAAAAAAATAAAACTTCCCATCATTCTTCTAGTCCAAATGCCACATAAATCATTATCTTGATAGACTAAACTTAAACCTTTATTCACAAATGCACATACTCAAGTGAGGCAGGTCAAATCACTTTCGAATCTCTCATTGCAAGCTATACCCACTTGACTCCCACGACAACCTGGAGGAGGGTGAAGCCTGCTTTGTTTTTTCATTGCGCCCACTGATTGCACTGTTTTCGGAACGTGACTCTCTGGTTTTCGGGGCTAATTTCGATTGGTTGTGTGGGATCTATCGTAAAAATCTCGTCCTTGTACCATCAGAAAAGGAATCCAGCTTCCGGCAGCCGAATTCATTAATCACCATCCGAGCGAACAGCAATACAGCAAGATTCCCTGCCGTGCTCATTGATTAGCAGTCCATCGAGCAGTGCAAATGATGGGCCCTAACCCAACGCGAACAAAACAAAACATTCCTAATAGAAATCACTTCATCGCACAGAGGAGTGCGTAGAACGAAAAGCTGGTCAAAATAGGAAAAAGTAGTTTTCAAAATTGGTTTAGTGTTACACTGAATCCTCCGTTTACGAAGTCTTTTTTTACGCAGGTTTAAATTTACGTCCCTCTTTCTACGAAGTAAATCCCAAATAACGAGGTTTGTTTTTACGAAGTAAATTCCAAATAACGAGTAATGTTTAGCGATTTTGGGAAACTGGGATATACTGTGAAATACCTCACAATATGGGTATTTTTGGAATAGGAGTGACGTGAAAGAACATGAAATCCCTGTCTGACACCATTTTGAAATCCAACCTACAGAAAAACTTGTAAATTCTGCCAAATACCGCACAATATAGGTATGTTTGGAATCGGAGTGGCGTGTAGGGACCAGAAATCGATGTCTGACGCTATTTTGAAATGCAAGAAGACGGCTTCCGGTTACAGAAAAAAAACTGGGATATTCTGTCAAATACCCGAGACAAATATCTGAGACGAGTAGCAACCAGAAACCGATGCCAAACGTCATTTTTAAATCCAAGATGACCACTTCCGGTTAGAGAAAAGCTTGGAAATTCTGTCAAATACCCCACAATATGGGTATTTTTGCAATCGGGGTGACGTGTAGGAACCGGAAATAGATGTCTGACGCCAGTTTGATCCAAGATCGTGGATTGATGTCAACAAGGTTTAAAAAAATACCCATATTGTGGGATATTTTACAGTATTTCCCAGTTTTTCTCTAACCTGATGCCGCCATCTAACCTGATGCCGCCGTTTCAAAATCGGGTCAGACATGGATTTCTTGTTCTCACACGTCACCCCGATGCCAAAAATACCCATATTGTTGGGTATTTAACAGTGTTTTTCTGTTTTTTCTGGAACCGGGAGTCTCCATCTTTTAATTTAAAAATGCCGTCATACATAGATTTACGGTTCCAACACGTCACGCCAATTCTTAAGAAACCCATATTGTGGGTTGATAACATTAATTTTTTGTTTCTATGTAACCGGAAGTCACTATCTTGAATTTAAAAATGGCGTCAGACATGGGTTTTCAGTCCTTATACGTCACCCTGATTAAAAAAATACCCATATTGTGGGGTATTTGACAGTATTTCCCAGTGTTTCTGTAACCGGATGCTCCATCTTGGATTTCAAAATGGCGTCATACATGGATTTTCGGTTCTAAGACGTCACCCCGGTTTTTAAGGTACCCATATTGTGGGTTATTTAACATTATTTTTCTGTTTTTATGTAACCGGAAGTAGCCATTGTAAATTTCAAAATGGCGTCAGACATGGGTTTTCAGTCCTTATAGGTCACTCCGAATCCAAAAATTCCCATATTATGGCATATTTGACAGAGTTTCCAAGTTTTTCTGTACCCGGAAGCCACCATCTTGGATTTTAAAATGGCGTCGGACATCGATTTCCGGCCCCTACACGTCACCCAGATTACAAAAGTACCCATATTGTGGCGTATTTAACAGTATTTTTCTGATTTTTTGTAACCGGAAGCCGGCGAATTGCAAAATGGCATCAGACATCGATTTCCGGTCCCTACTTGTCACCCTGATTCCAAAAATACCTATATTGTGGGGTATTAGACAATATTTTCCAAAAACCTCTTTTTACGAAGTAAATCCCGAATAACGAGGTGTTTTACCTTTGTTACTAGCGTAACATAGGTATTAGAATCGATTTTCACACGTCCTGCCGTCTGCGCCCGATAGCCATCCACACAAGCTATCTCACCTGTCCAAAACATTCTCAATCGATAGAACTCGGCGCGATCTGGCTCGACAGTTTAATTACGACATCGTAGAATCAAATTGAATATGAAAAATCGACCCAGCAAGGTGAAATTTGCTGATGTCTGTATGTGCGTCTGTGGACGCGTTTCATCTAGGCAAGCTTTTTTCGAGATGGCTCATGCGATCAATATGGTTGATATCTCGTTCGATAGGCCCCATAGCGCCATTGATCGCTATTGAATTTTTTCTCGATCTGACTTCCGGTTTCGGAGATATATAGGCCAGAATGATTTTAGTGAGCGATTTTTTTAAAATCAACGGTACACTTTATCAACATGATTTCTTTAACAGTAGAAAGACCTAATCCATATCTACTTGGGGAAAAAATTTCATACCGATCTGACTTCCGGTTCCGGAGATTTACAGGATAGAATGATTTTAGTTAACGATTTTTTACAAATCAACGGTACATCCCATGAACGTGAAATTTGCAGCAGTGGAAAGACCTTATCCATATCTACCTGCAGAAAAAATTTCATACCGATCTGACGTTTGGTGTTTGAGATTCCGCCTTATTACCTTTGTTACTAGCGTAACATAGGTATTAGAATCGATTTTCACACGTCCTGCCGTCTGCGCCCGATAGCCATCCACACAAGCTATCTCACCTGTCCAAAACATTCTCAATCGATAGAACTCGGCGCGATCTGGCTCGACAGTTTAATTACGACATCGTAGAATCAAATTGAATATGAAAAATCGACCCAGCAAGGTGAAATTTGCTGATGTCTGTATGTGCGTCTGTGGACGCGTTTCATCTAGGCAAGCTTTTTTCGAGATGGCTCATGCGATCAATATGGTTGATATCTCGTTCGATAGGCCCCATAGCGCCATTGATCGCTATTGAATTTTTTCTCGATCTGACTTCCGGTTTCGGAGATATATAGGCCAGAATGATTTTAGTGAGCGATTTTTTAAAAATCAACGGTACACTTTATCAACATGATTTCTTTAACAGTAGAAAGACCTAATCCATATCTACTTGGGGAAAAAATTTCATACCGATCTGACTTCCGGTTCCGGAGATTTACAGGATAGAATGATTTTAGTTAACGATTTTTTACAAATCAACGGTACATCCCATGAACGTGAAATTTGCAGCAGTGGAAAGACCTCATCCATATCTACCTGCAGAAAAAATTTCATACCGATCTGACGTTTGGTGTTCGAGATTCCGCCTTATTACCTTTGTTACTAGCGTAACATAGGTATTAGAATCGATTTTCACACGTCCTGCCGTCTGCGCCCGATAGCCATCCACACAAGCTATCTCACCTGTCCAAAACATTCTCAATCGATAGAACTCGGCGCGATCTGGCTCGACAGTTTAATTACGACATCGTAGAATCAAATTGAATATGAAAAATCGACCCAGCAAGGTGAAATTTGCTGATGTCTGTATGTGCGTCTGTGGACGCGTTTCATCTAGGCAAGCTTTTTTCGAGATGGCTCATGCGATCAATATGGTTGATACGTGCATGCCCCTGTTTTTTTTTTTTTTTCAGAAGAAGGTTTTATGTTTAGTTTGGGCGTTATGATCAGAAGAAGAAATCGGACGCAAAATCGTGGAATGTAGGGAAGAATAGCCCATAATGCACCCCTGGGTTAAAATGGCCCCGTGCAGTTTTTCGTTGCTTATCCATTACTAACTTTGGAAATATCATGTGCCAGAATGTTAGTTCAAGCACTGAACTAGCAATGTTGATTTTTAAATTCATGAATTGACAATCGGAAAACTATGAAAAACAGCGCAGGGCCATTTTTTCGCGAGGGGTGCGTTTTGAACCATCCTACCATACGTATTCCATTAGACCTTTTCGATGCTGAATCGTCTTTCTCTATCTATCAAACATGTATGAATCAGCGGTGTATTTTCCCACTAATGTGTTTCCCTCTTGCTCGCACTCGTTGGATTTAAAATGTACAGTAGTGTGCACCGATTAGACGTCGAGAAGCTCTATAAAGTGAACCCTACACGATTGCTTTTATTGACAATAATCGTATTGTCAATACATGCTATATTGACGTCAATATATCGAGATTGACAATATTTCTGAATTCACATCATCAATATTATAGTCAATAATTCCCCTTCGCGTCAATATATTGATGCGTGTGGGGTTTGCTTAAGACCAGTCAGATGTTGTCCCTTCAAATTTGTGCACGGCTGATGAGATCAACCCAAATAAAAGCCTCAATAATCTGCTGTAAAATGAGGAAAATTTACCAAAATTTTACACAGTCTAGTAGTAGTACCAATAGGAGAAAATCCAATCTTTAGTGTTATCATTTTCTGGTATTCTGGAAAAAACTTTTTGTGATTTATGAGTAAAGTAAAATCAAATTTGGGTTGATCTCGTTGGCCGTGTGCAGCGAGTTTTTCCGGGGGGTAACTGGCGCTTTAAACCTTGGTCTATACATCACACTCATTTTTAAAAATCGCTACTGGAACTGCTACATCGTGAAACAAAATTGGAAACTCTGACCGATCAGTCCCGTTAGCGTAGCTGTTGGAGGTGCCGCAGGCTATGGTGCAACATGTTTTCGAATTTTATTCTGTATTCTTGCGGAACATTTGAAAAGGGCCTATCCTCGGCCTCTCTCTTCGATTTACCACGGCAACATAAACGAATTTCTCGCTAAGCTCACAGGACAGTTCAACATAAGATGATGTTAGCTGTATAGTCGCTATATTCATAGCCTGGCGGAGAGAATCTCGTGAACCAATTGAGCTGTCAAATAGTCGTTTGACCAATTAAGCTGTCAATTCACGACCAACAACAGAAAAAGGCACATCAGCTATTACGAACAAAACTTCCGGAAGCCGTTTTCTCGTGACTTAAGCCTCGCCTACGCAAACTAACTCAAATTTCCCCTATCCGATGATGAAAGCATAATCAAAGTTTTGTTTATAAAACTTGATAGTACCATTTCAATTGTTGGTCTACAATATATTGAATTGGTTCCGCTCTTTGATAGATCGAAATTCTATCCGCCAGACTATAAATATAGCGACTAGCTTGCACCTGAATCAACACACTGAATGGGAAATTCATTTGCAGTCGGGTTATTCGCGAAAGAGAAAATCAATGAAGAGAATTGGGCTGATTGATTATTTAACTTTATTGGTTCGTTAAATATTGTTGTAATATAATAAGATTGTATATAATAAGATTGTGCTTAAAGTATGTAGAGCACAATAAAGCAGATTAAGTAAAAAGCTATGATTTATGTTTTGGACTCCAATTCAAACTAGCAATTGCTGTTTTGTTTGCAGCAATTGAGCAGTGCAGAAACTGAGACCAATAAAAAATATCCATTAGGGCTCGTACATATATCTATGGATAATATCAAAAACGAGATTATACTGGGTAACAAAGGTTCTATTCACCTGCCCGGTGGATCAATTTGGGTTTTACGCACAAATTCGATTTACGAACCCCCGCACAGTGGCGGGCCTCCATACAAAGGTCGGAAAAACCTCATATGTTATCCGAAATGGCTAAAACTCACAGGTTAAGATGATTTTGGTATCCTGAATGTATTTCTGATATGAAACTTTTCATATATTTTGGTTTTATTATATTAGGGTGGTTCTAAATTATGAAAATCAGCTCATTTTGGGTTAAGTAAAAAGTAATAAATAATAAGCTATCACGATGTGTTAGTTGAATGGAGATTTTGATTAATAGGGTTATTAGAGGGTTCTGAAATCATTATTGATATTGAAATTAACTTTACTTGTGTATTTTTTGCTCTTAGGGTGGTCCAAAAGCTATAAAATCATATAAATTGTTACTAAAAGTTCGATTACCTACGTTTTTCATTCAATGGATCGATTCAGCTACACACACACATGTTATTGGTATTCTTAGAGACTGTCCATAAACCACGTGACGTTTTTAAGGTGCGAACTCAGAGCTAAGTTAATGCTGAAGTTGATGTTATATAAGGATTAATTTCTTTTACGTTTTACAATGGGATCAGATAGTCTCAAAATGTGAACTACGTTAAATGTGAACTGTCCCTTACCAATCTCATTTCAACGCTTTCATACATGCTCCTCTGAGTGTGGGCTATAATATACATTGATCTTTTTTTCTCACTTGTCGAAGAGATACCATACAGCGCGCTGCAGCGAACAAAAGAATGATGATACCTCATCTCATTTTACTTGTCGAAAGGGAAACAAATGTCAATACACATTCGCAATACCGAACGGAGTTGCTGATAAACAATCATCAGTGATCGGTGATCATATTGATAAAAAGTAGAGTTCCAGCAAATACTTTCAAATTGTTAATCACTCTTTGTGTGGTTTAGTGGAAATGTGCTCTAAGAAAAACGGTATAGATAACACACAATGACATTTCTAGTTATATTAGAAGTAATATTTGTTTGTATTTTATAGAAGTTTACTTAAAAAGAAAAGACGTATTGGAGGGTGCTCTGAACTGTAGCGATGTGCGTGTAGAGCAGAAACGCAAAGCTGTCGACCAATATGTGTCGCTATATGTTGGATGTGCGGTAGAAGGTCGTGATGAGATCGTTTCCAAGCTTTTTAAGGAGTTTCAACGAAGATGGCAGAGTGCGAATCGAAAAAAGGATCAGTTTTTGAAGACCAATGAGCAATTTGTTTTTAAGGGGCTGTCCATAAACTACGTAGACAGTTTAGGGTGGGGGGGGGGGGGGTTGACAATTATCCACGGCTCATACAAATTTAATTTTTATTGTATGGACAATTGTCTACGCAGGGGGAGAGGGGGGGTCAAGAATCTCAAAAAACTGTCTACGTAGTTTATGAACAGGCCCTAACTAGTATGTTTATTTGGAAGGCTTAATCGCGTTAGCTTTACGGAGCCGATAGTTCATTGTTCTTTGTTTGTAACAAAATTCACTTAATTCTTTGTCTAGTAGGAGTTGGGCCGAATACTCGCGGCTTACTCGAGGTTAGAGAGGTACATTGTCGAAGGATAGGATCAGGGGAGGAGCTTGGGGGTAAGGTTTCGTTGTCTCGTCAGAGCGTTGTCGCCAGTATGAATGGTAGTGCGGTTCTAGTTTCGTCTGGAGTTCGACCGGCTATGGTGGGTGACCAGTGGGCGACGATGAGACTCATCGAGACGGGGGGACAAGACAAACAAAAACTAATAAAGAGAGACAAAAGACAAAGGAATTAAATTCTTATACTAGACATTTGAAGAAACACATAAACCGACTGCATATAGCAGATATCGCGAGTTCCCAACACGTCTCTGATAGGAACATAGGGTTGTCTTCCTTGGGCCTCGAGGGTATTCAAAAGTCGCTCTCTGGCGGCGTCATTATCCGTACATTGCTAAACTGCGTGATGGATGTCATCGTAACCGTTTCCACACCGACAGATGTTGCTGTCCACGAGGTTTATTCTATTGGGATGAGCATCTAGCAAGTAGTGGACCAATGAGCAATAGTTTGTAGTTATTGTTTCATGTTTTTTACGGTTGATTATTTTTTGCTTTTATTTAATTTCTTAGGTTAGAAGAGTTTGTCGTTTTTGGTGAAGCAACATCATCTTCAACAATGTGATCGAACCAACCGGCGAAAAACAGAAGTGTTGCGTAAATCGTTTACTCCGCAAGAACTGAAATTTGCTGCAGGAATGGCTTTGCAAGCAGAAGGAAATGCGGAATTGGCTTCGTTACTAAAGAAAGGCACCTGCACAACAAGCATTCCGATTGAGCATGCTTTGGCAATATATGTCGACGCAAAACTTTCGAAAAGAAGACACAATATCATTCATGCACCCGTTAAAATAATATCTTCTTCGAAAAATGAGTGCTTTCCATCACTTGAGCACTTTGAAATTACGGAGACTGTATGTAACATTCAATTACAAGCATTGCTGAACCACACTTGCTCTCGGTTGATTGTACTTGTTAAAGATAAATTTGAAAATCTAGTTCGTGAAGGTTTCAACGATTTCAGCCTTTTACTAAAATGGGGCTGTGATGGAAGTTCTGGTTTTAACGAATACAAGCAAAAATGTATGGATCCTAGCTGCTCCGACGCTCACATTTTTTTAACATCGGTGGTACCATTAAGATTAATTACCGATCGGAAAGTAGTTTGGGATAACCCTCGATCGTCCTCTACGCGATACTGTCGCCCTGTTTCATTGAAATTTGCAAAAGAAACTGTCGAGTTAACAAAACAAGAATTTGAGCGCATGAATGACGAAATTTCTAATTTAGAATTTGAAATTTCAGGCATCAAGGTGTTAATCACATTTGATCTTATGTTAACTATGATTGATGGAAAGACTGTTAACGCCATCACCAATACAAAATCTTCTCCGAGATGCTACGTTTACTATGCTACGAGTTCCAATTTTAACGACATTGAAGAAATGTTCAACAGAGCTATCATCTCGGATAATCTCGAGTACTGTATGTGTAGCTTACATTGCTGGATCAGAACATTTGAGTGTCTGTTACATATAGCATACCGACTTAGCTTCCGAAAATGGATAAAAACTGCACATATGGAGGAGTACAACAATGCTAAAGCTCGAATTCAAAAAAGTTTCTTCCAGCAACTTGGATTACACGTCGATAAGCCTCGTGCTAAATTTGGAAATAGCAACGATGGTAAGATGGCATTTTATAAGACTGACTTTCTTTGATTTGCACGCTAGGATTCTTCAATATTAATACCTTTTACCTGTTAATATTCTAATCGTATCGTTCTTATTATCTACAGGTAACACCGCGAGACGTTTCTTCAAAAATGCTGAGATTTCATCTCAAATCACTGGAATTGATCTTGATCTTATCATTCGATTGAGAACGATTTTGCAAGCCGTTTCATCTGGAGAATCCGTTGACCCAGAAAAATCCACCAATATGCAAAAGAGACAGCCAAACGCTATGCTTCTTTATATGGATGGTATAATATGCCTACAACGCTCCATAAGTTGCTTGTCCATGGGTATCAAATAATAAATAACGCATTGCTTCCCATTGGTCGTATGTCCGAAGAAGCCCAGGAAGCTATGAATAAAGAAATTAGGCAGCTAAGAGAGCATCACGCGTGGAAGGGTTCACGCAAGCAAACAATGAAAGATATATGTTGTGGATTGCTTGTTGCATCCGAACCCATTGTTTCAAGTTATCGCCATGGGCAAACGGTAGTGGCAGATGAATTGCCTAAAGAGGTGCAAGATTTGTTGATAGTTGAAGATTGCGATGAATAAATGTTAGTTTGTTTAATAAATGTTTGTTTATAGAAATAAAAGTTAAATTTTAATAATTTTTTGATGTCCTAAATTGATTACGTAATTGACTGTTTAAACGCTATTCAAACTGTTTATCAAAACTCTCAAATCACTTTTTTCTGGAATGAAACCTCTCCAAAAATAAATGTCTTAACAAATAAAGGCTAAATCATTCTTAGTCATCACTCTCCTCCTCTCCACCTTACTGTTTTTTTACCTAATATGTAACAATGTCCTTGTGGTATTTTGTCCGTAGAAAAATTGTAAAATTTGTTAGGGCTGTGGTCATGACCCCCTCCCCCTCTGCCCCTCCCACTTCCCCTCCCCGCTAAGACCACGTGGTTTATTGACGGCCATTTATCTGCCAGAATAAGGATTACACTATATAGTCAGTATTCAGATGGTAATTTTATTTATGTTAGGATAAAATACAATCTTCAAACTATTTTGCTTTCTCCACAACCATGCGTCTCCATAGTGAGTTGATAAAAAAAATTACGCAAAGAGTGGCCTATATACCCAAAAACAAGACAAAATTTCGCGTCAGATCCAGGATATGGCATCGTTTTCTGATGTTTCCTGTAAAAGTACTGGCTCTCCGAAATACTAAGTATTTCTACAAAATTGCATATAAATCAATATTTTTGCACGCTGGAAAAACACTATAATTTTGCGAATGGATTTCAAACAAACCTTGAAATGTTTTGGTTATTTATGCCCAAAAACACCTACAGTACTGTCAGATTATCCAAATTTTCCAATGTTTTACAACGAGCTCATGAAGAAAGCTCATAAAATAAAGAGAATAAAAATTGAAAAACTATCACACAAACCTCAACTTTGAAAAAATCCCCAAGACTCAATTTTTGACCAAATGACTTGAGATTTGGGATTTTCTTAGTTGAAGTATCTATAGGGTAGAGAACTACTTCGGCCTAATCGCCCATTTTGGGCCTATCGAGCAGAAAACTTCAAATAAATCCATGATTTCAGAGTTAACAAGTCAATTATGCGATTGGTACGATACTTTAGTTAATAAGCTACGGAACGAAGTCAATGAGAACGCGTGATATGAAGGTTTGCACCCATTATCCCCAAAAACAAAAGAAGCGCTCCGACCGAATCAATTTTTATCTTCATCCGATAGACCGAAGTGAATTCATTGGCGTTTCAATGGCATTTCAATGCGTTAGGCCGAGTTTAGAATCCGTAGGCCGAGTTTGGCGTCAAGAAGCAGTGTTAGACTTTTGACAATATCTCAACGATTGGTTTATCTTTATCAAATATTACGGTACATACGGAAAGGTAAATAAATTTGGAAGTCATCAGTAATAATAACATTCCGTTTGGTGCTAAACTGCGCCAGATTAAGAAAGATTAAGTGCGGGTTGTGCTTAATAGGCCGAAAATGGGGTATTTAACCCTATTGAGAGAAAAATATAAGAAAATTAAAATAATGAAGTCAATTTTTGAGGTTTTGTCCGACTTCCGGCCACTGTGCCTCGGTTTGGTTCGTTAATGGAGATTCCAGTGTTTTGTGCTGTATACTTGAATATAATCTTGCACAATGTGGCAACGGTTGAAATACGTTAATTGATATTTAAATTTGTTGGAAAGTGTTTAAACATTGCTATAATTTCGAGCTATATTTCTTTTTTCAAAAACCAACTATTTTGTGCAGCGGCGCCGGTAGTTTAGTGGTAAGCGTAGAAGTAGTTACGCGTCGGCACTGCTTAAGTCTGCTATAAATTAAGCACAAATCTTACATGCAATTGATTCGAGAGAAAAAATAAATTAAAAATAAATACAAAATATATTTACTAAGCTCTCAGGGTAAATTTTGTTCATCAATGATTAGTTGTGTGAAAGATTTAGCTTGAACAGGATGGTTAGTTTGACCTGATTATAAAAAAAAAACTTTGACATACATAAAATTTAAAACCTATTTAAAGCTTGAGCTTGAGCTTGAGCTTGATTGACCGCCCACGGTTGCTACTCTGTTATTGCCAGATCAGCTGTAATTACACAGAGAACCAACAGACGATGCTTGGGACTAGCAATCATCCTCAATGTGTATTTAAAAACTGGTGATCTTAAATTAGGCAATACCAGCGCCGGCCGCGCCCGAACACAGGTCAAGAAAGGAATGGGAAGGATTGTGTTGACATGACACTCGCTTTGATGGAAGATGTTGGATAAGAGGGTTGGGTTTGCAGCAGGGTTCGTTTTGGTAAACGATAAGCTGAATTGATGTCCTAACGATCATATAACGCGAAGGAGCTTGGGACTAAACCCACGGTCTTCTGCTCAGTAAGCAAAAACGTTTGCCACTAGGCAGACGAGCACCTTTTTAATCACCGAGTTGCTGTTATTACCATGTAGTCATATTAACAAATAAAACGATTGACGAATCTTGAATGTGTCAGGGCCTGAGATTAGACTCATGATGCTCTGCTCAGTAAGCAAAAACGGTTGCTGTAAGGCAACTGAGCCCCTCATATCACATAATACCGTTGCTCAAATTTTTGTTTCCATTCAAACCCGGAACCAACGACAACAACGAGTTTCGCAAAATACACGATACACAAGCAATTTTACCATAAATCTCTTTGATATGTAAGGACCTGGGACCGCGTTTTTCTGCTCAGGAAGCAGGCCACTGTAACCGACGATCTTTCAAATCCGAAAACTAAAAACTACGAAAAAGTACTTAGGCCTTCATTAAGTTCCACTTTCACGTGACGTTCAATGTTTCAATTTGCTCTTTCCGTATTGTTCAGGCTATAAATAGGCCCTTTTCAAAAGTTACGCGAGAAATACGCACAATCGTCGCCTATCTCGCAAAACTGGTTCCAAACGACAACAAAGGCATAAGCAACGATGGATTGTTGGACTTTGCTGGCTGGTGTAGTGCACAGCAAAAAAAATATAATATCGATCAACGTAATTTAAGCTGATGTATGAAATAATGATGTAATTGTAATTTTGTAATTTATCAGCACACACCCTGGTCGACCACTGTAAACCAATCTGCCGTTAAGCTAGTGTGTACCTACTGAAACCAGGCCGTAGGCATGCTTGGCATGCACAGCTGTACACATCAACTGCTCATTTGGTAATAACTTTTCACTCAGATGTTGAAATTTATTTTTCTTTAAAATAATTTATAAATTAGGCTTTAGTTTACTATAGATATGCGAAGATTAGGTAAAGCTTTACATTTAAATCAACACTAACCAATTTAACACTTCAATTCCGAGATGTGTAGTGAGCATTTCTCACCTCATTTTTATAACGCAAAAACAAATACAGTTTACTACTAGCATTAAAATCTACATTTTTTTTACATATCTATAACAAGCTTACACTCTATTATATCTACTGCTTCAAAAAGAACTATGTTCCGTCAACTGTATGCAAAGCTATTAGCAAATGAGCAGTTCGTGACCAAAACTGTGTATGCCAAGCATGGCCGTAGGCCTATGCTAGACCGTATAGCATAACGACCTTCTTCCACTAGCAGGCCTGTTTCTGTTTGCACAGACAGTCTCACTAGTTTCCGATACTTTTATAGGAGATAGTAGGAGATTAAAAGAATGGAGAAGAGCTATAGAGGTTTTTGTTGTTGTTGTTTTGCTGAAAAGAGAGAAACAGAACTATACGAAATTACACCTGCTGAAAAAAGATAAGTCTATTATTTTGGTTAGTGATCGTTTGGATTTGGGTCACCCCACGTTGTGTTTAGGTAAGTATAAATAAATAATACTATATAGTCATATAAATCACCACAGCTCATTTTCTTCAGCGTTATCGGTTTTTGTTCCTGGATCTTTAGTTGCCTCTGTGATATACTTACTTGCGGCATACTATTTTGGGAGTGTATATGAGCGTGTACAATGTACGGTAGCTCATCTCTCATCGTGATGGTGGGACATAGTAGACAAATTAGAGAGAAAACAAGGAGGTATTAGTATTAGTTATAAGTAAACAAACAAAACAAAAGAAGAGAAGAGGAAAGAAGAGCAGAAAAATAAAACGGGGATAAAGTAGATAACAAAGAAAAGAAATGTAGGCAGATTATTAGAAAAGGCATTATCCGAGACCTCAACCAAATGTCACTCGCGCCGAGATCTCAGCGAAACCCTCCCCGCCGAGACCCGCACAGCCGAGCTCGGTAGAAAAAACTTTGTGTGTAGATAGATTAGTAGGAAAATTAGTTAGTTAGTTTTGATCCGTAATCAGTCCTGCCGACCCCTCCAACATTAGTTGCAGGCAGTGATTGTTAGATAATGCGGCACTGTAACTACTACTATTTTAGAGGTATGATTCGTCAAGTTTATACAACTCAATGTTTCAATTGAGGCAAACTATCTATCTTACAATTACAAAAGCAAACCTAAACTTACAATTATATGCAAATGCAAAATGAAACTTGACAAATCATCGTCAATCCCCTTATTCCAGGGCAGGGCCTGACGATTTGAATCTAATTTTGATCAGTGAACGGGCACCATATGGTACATTTTCTCACCATGAACCAGCCAGCCTATCTGAACTATTTCCAGCCTATCTGAACTATTTAATAAATGGAAGCCATAACATAAGTTACGCTCCCCCTGAGCGGGCCCTCCGCATCCTGTCTCTGTCTTATCTCAAATACAAAATGCCATGCCAATGGTATGAATGTATCTATATATAACTTGGAAATGACGTACAATCAAATAAACCCGTAACCCACTCACTTGGTCACTCTCGATGTGTGCTACGCGATCGTCTGTTTACTCGGCAGCAACCATTGTGTGGTCCTCCTCATTGTTCTTCATCAGCAGTTCTTTCGGTCGATGCGTCGTCGACTTTGGAAAGCAACCGTTTTGTGATGAGTGTGTGAGTGCTGACCACGTTTTGCGTCCATTGCTGCAATGGACGCGCTCTGACCCTCGTTGGCGTACAACAATTTGCCATACAATGAAACTACTGGAAGCGACTCCAGTTCTGATGGAGGAGGCTTTTTGGATAGCGGAAGATAAAGTGTTTATTGTGTTGTACCTTTTGACTATAGCTTTAAGATGTATTGTATAGTGACCATGAATCCTCGGCTCTGTTAAGTTAATTCGGTTGAGCCTTATCAAATAAATTAATATACACTCACTTGGTCAGGCTTCAGAATCGTCCAGTGGGCAGTGCAAATTTGATATTTTACCCATTGAGTGTTGATTAGTCACAATGAAACATTGTGACAGAAGTTGAGGTTACTAGTGTATTAAATAATCTAGGTCCTATTTAGGATTATATCTGAATAATCCAAATCTGGCCAACGCCCACCCTTAACCTAAACCTGTTCTAATCCACCTGAAATGACTAACAAATGGAATACTTTGACTACCCAGCCATGCAATAGTCTCATTCCGTGCCTTATGGCAACTTGATGATTCTATTGCGCTCATCTTCTTGCACCACCCAGGGGAGACTTGGTCCTGTACCCAATGCTTAACTTATCTCCATTATACTCAGCTACTCACAACTACCCTGGTTATCGCCTGGTACCTTATAGCACGATGCTAGGAGGCGAACCGGAAAAATCAAACAAACAAGATTATTTTCCTGGTTGACTTATGAAATTCCTGCTTTTTTCCCGGTTTTTCCAAGTGAAAATAAATTCCCGACTTTTCTCGGATTTCCTGGTTTTCCTGGTTTTCCTGGTTTTCCTGGTTTTCCTGGTTCACTTGCCACCCTGTCATACTAAAATTTAACCGATGTATGTTAGCTGAAATAAATACATATACTGAACGACTGTAACAATTTGGTTTCATTTCGATATCTATAGCCGATTTTCCAATCAATCTTACTCACCCTTTAGAGGATGGATTATGGTCTCAATATTTCAGTGTTTTTGCTTGTTTTAAGAAAGTTTGATAAAATAAGATTTTTTAAGAATTTTTGCACTTTTTAATTTTTAAAAAAATAATCATATAATATATGGACGAATGAAACTTTAAGGTGACATAAACACATTAGTGGTGAGAACTCATCCGGGCTTGTCCGGGTTGACGTTTATAAGCCTTTTGAAAACATTTTGCTCTAATTTTAATCCAAAAAATGTGTTTCTTTTTGTGTTCTTTAATATTGACCTATAGTTAATAATAAAAAATGTTACGTTGCTTCCATGCCCTAAAATCTCTCGAAACAGCAGTAAATATTTTTGGCCAGATTTTTGCCCTAGTTACTCCTCTATGCGTCGGTCCTAGTAGATAGCAAACACACAACAGATTGGAATCCAATCCGATACGATGTGCTGGGGATTTTCCAAACGGCCCCTCCTGGGGAGCGGAAAAATGGCTTGTCGTGATTGTCTTGATCTCACCTCAGCACTACTGCTGCTGGTTGGCGCCATCCGGTAAACAACAACCAGCGGTCGGCCAGTAGCCCAGTAATGGCAGCAGTGTGGTTGATGTTGGCTAATGAATGGCTGTTTATTTGGTTTCATCTCGTCTGTTTCGTACATACCCCTCTTGTATATTTCTTGGAGTTGCTTCCGCTGCTGTGCAGTAATTAAGACGGAAATGGGTAGTTTTGGAAAAAGCCTTCCTTGCCAAGTCCGGTGGGAATCTCGGTCTGATGCGGAGAGGCTTTGTTTGTGATTCAGAATGGGAAATTAGCAGGAAGGCTTAATCGCATTAGCTTTACGGAGCCGCGAATTCATTGTTCATTGTTTGTAACAAAATTAACTTATTTCTATGTCTAGTTGGGAGTTGGGCCGGGATGGGGTTTCGTTTTCTAATCAGAGCGTTGTCGTCAGTATTCGGGGTATTCCAAATTCGATCTCTGGCGGTGTCATTATCCGTACATTGCCAAACTGCGTGATCGATGTCATCGTAACCGTTTCCACACCGACAGATGTTGCTGCCCACGAGGTTTAAACTACGCTCTTGAAGCAACATTAGTAATAATTTAATCTAACCACGGTCCAAGATTTCCAGTGTCCCAATCGGTTTCCCAGCTCTAAAGGGTACTCTGACGCGCTAGATAGTCAAATTCATCCTGTGAAATTTTTCTGTCATAAAATTCGCCTTCCTTTGCGAGAGAGTCCGCCTTCTCAATGCCTGGAATTGAGCAATGTGAGGAGGCCCAGACAATGGTAATCATATATGTGCTGGTCACACTCATCTGCTCCCGTACCTTTGAAAGGAAATAATATGAATGCCTACCTGGTTTCGTCGACCGAATAGTCTCAATCGAACTGAGACTATCCGAGAAGATGAAGTAATGGTCTGCGGGCATGTTGGAAATCATCTCCAATGCGAAGTTGATTGCTGCCAGATTTCACGGGACCCGTCTGTAGAATTTTTTTTCACGCAATTGATGTGTTGGTACTTTTCATTAAAAATATGTGGGATAATAATAGGACGAAGTTGATCGGGAATTCCATGAACATAGTCAGATCGTATTCAATTGAGCAACTGCGATTGGTGAAGTGAGCACGGTCTAGAAAATAATAATGAAGAAACATATCCGTCGATATGTAGTGACGATAGATTCTCATAAATCTAGGTTTGGTGTTCAGCCCAAGAATTTCTTTAAAATTTGCAATTATAAGTGTGTTTGTCACTATGCATTTGATAAGTATTCCGAAAGTGACAGCTCCCACAAACCGTTCTGAAGAGGTGTTACTCCTGCCAGAATCTTGAAACTCATGTATGCGTTGAGTGCATACAGCCTAGAGCAATACGCAGACAACGATATTGAATTCGTTCCAATTTTATTAGGTGACTTTTTCATGCTGAGAGAAAACAGAAAGAGCCGTACTTAAGAACAGAGAGAATTGTTGTTTTATAAAGCGTTATGAGATCTCCCGGATGAGCACCATATGCCGCAAATTGAACAGAGAAAGTTGATCCTCTGTTGGCATTTTTGCTTCAAATACGTAATATTGGTATTCCAAGTGCTCTTTGAATCAAACTAGACCCCAAGGTAATTTTAAGCTCAATCTGGAATAGGGACCACTGTACTGATTCCAAACTACAAGTGGTAACCAACTTAGAGTGTAGCCCACACTACATTTTACGGAATCCACATGTTGAGTGAAAGTGAACTCAATTTTGGGTACATTTATCTTAGTGTGCAGATTTTACTTCACCAAAATGTTCCAAACCTAAACTATGCATTGGTTGTTCACGAATTGCAGGACGCAAACTTGGTTGTTCACGAATTGATCATTTTGTCAAGCTTCTGCATTCATGTTCCATCAGATGTCACAGCTGTTGTTTGCGGTGACATCTATCGGAAATTAGACACAATCTGTTTTCCTATAATTGTTCACAGAGGACACTGCACTGCAAAACATGTCTGGTACCTCTATATATGCATTTAGATTATTATTCGAAGTCCCTCCTTTTTTACACATTCTGCACACAAAATAGCTCACCCCTCACAGAATTTCCCGCCGAATTTTATGTATGGGGCGGGGCATAAAGTATCTTTTGCGCAGAATATGTAAAAAAGGAGGGATTTCAAATGTTAAAGTAAATGCATATATAGAGGTACCAGACATGTTTTGTAGTGTCAGGTACTCTCTTTTGTAATCAGTGAAAGGGAAATCACAAAGCGAGTGTCAACAAAATACATGGCATGTTGAGATATTGGGGTCGTGAGAGCAAATTCACTGTCTCAAATTTGAATTTTTTGGCTCTCTGGGGACTGGTAGTAAAGCAGGTAAAACTGTATGGGGAAAAATCATTTTTAATTAATTGTAGCTTGTTTAACAATAATTTCCGGGAAAAAACTGAACGACAAAGTCCCTAATTAATTTCTTTAGGTTGTCGTTCACTTTTTTTCACCTGAATATGCACCGAAAGCGAATTATTCCCACTTCTCTCAATTTCTATATGGGGATTTTTATCACTTCCTACCAGCGGAACAGCGTCATCTCTGTGGAAAAAGGTCGAACAAAATGATTAATTGATTTAATGTGTTCAACATCACTTCGCGTTCTCCGTTGTAGTTTTCGTGTCCCGTCCTCATGTTGAGAGTTTGAATGTTCGGTAGAGTAGTCCACTTCCAGATCGGGGTGACGCCTAGTGGCAAGTGACGAGACTGCCGATGAGGATAAATTCTCTTTCGTATACGCTTATTCTGGTTTATTCAAAATTGAGTCGAATGTACTCATGTACTCAGCGGCAAGTAGGGCTACTCAAAATTGAGTAGCCTTATGATGACTCACTTTTGAGTAAACGACGTTCTCACGCAGACTGAGTCAAATCCACTCGGCGGTATTTTCAGTTGCGGGGAGGGTTTTTGTTTAGATTTTTATTCAAGGAAATGGAAATTGCCTGCTCCGGATTCATTCTACCGGAGCGGAAAATGGTTCAACCCCGACCAACCATTTCGTTAATTTTCTTTAATTTTCTATATATCGATCTTCAAAGCCATTCATAAGAAAAATCGATAGCGACCGTCACCATTTCATGAATAATTGTAAAGATGCTAGAAGTCTAATCGTGAATCGTTTGTAATGATCTTTCTCAAAATATTGCTACCAATCGTTACTAATGTTAAAATATCGATTGTGTTGCCAGATCAAAATATCGATTTCTGTTGTAAAATCAAAATATCGATACACAACTGCTGATTTTATTTGTGATTTTTTATCTGCATAGTTTCTAGTTTCGATCCCATGCCATCTGAGGTGTACTAATTTCGTTGTTGGTTGCTAATCCTCGGGCAAACACACTCTAGTATGTGGTTAATTGAAATTTCTGTAAATTTTTTCATACATGAATTCAATATATATATTTGTCATAACCATCAACCAGTCAGCCATGTAGGTGTAATAGAGGTCAAAAAGATATCAATTTTCCTCATTGGGTTCCAAATGCCGAGAATCCCACCACGCATGCTCTCACGGGTTATTTAATATATTGACGTAAACTTGAAGAACTACAATGGTAAACATTTGCTGCGCCGCGGCCATCGGTCTTCTCGTTCATTTACCGGCAGATTGCTTCTTCCGATGAAATGCCAAATATGTCGATAAATAATATAAACATTGCCATCTGTCACCTGGAGTGTCTCGAACTCTCTTTAACCAGCGATGCAAATTGATAACAAGGAGATTATAAATGTGCATCGATGGCAATCTTTGTTGTTCTTTGTCAAAGTTCAAAGTTACAATGATATCAGTATTTAAATATTTATTGATGAATATTTGTAAATAATATTAAAGTCCATGTGACATATCGAAATTAAAAGAAATTTAGTATGGCACCTTTATAGATTACTATCATATGACCGATGAAGAAATAATCTTAAATGTAAGTATCGATCAATAAAGATTTTTAAATGTGTACATACAAATCATAGAAAATTTAAAGTAAACAATTGCCGACATAAATCTTTATTTCTGTATAAAGAACTTTGAAGAAGTTTCACGAACGGTTGGTCGGGACACCGTTTCCCTACACGCTTAGTGCAGTTCACCCAAATATGGGTGAAGAACACCCATAATCGCGCAAAAGTGCACATACCCATTTTATGGGTAAAGTTGATTTACCCATATATGAATACATGCACCTTACGAATAATGTAGGTCATTTTTATCTATTTATAGGTTTTTGATTTTGGGTGAATTTAACTCATATTCGGGTGAATATTTTCATTTTTCTTCTGAAATTTTAACGGAATAAATAAAAAATAAAAATACTTTGTTTAAATTGTATTTTATTTGTAGCAAATTTTACACATTTACCACCAAACTGGACTATTTCAAAGATTAAAAAAAAGAAAGCGGAAACGATCATATAACTGCGATTTTGCGTCGAATCGTCTCGGTACCTTTTGGCAAAATTTAAGGATGTAAGAAGCAGCACACGCTTATGACCCCAAATTCAATATATTTTTATCATAGTTTTTTTTTTCTATTTTACCAAAACAAAAGTACAGCAAGCTTTCGTAGTCACAAGATTTTTTTTTACTATTCCTATGAAAAATACGACAAAAATACCAGTTGCTTCTCTTTGCTTCTTGTTTACATTTTTTCGTTTTTTTTAAATTTTTTTTCGTTTGGCAAATTGTGGATCTATAGACCCAGTATAGGGAAGTGACCATTTTTCACGTGATTCCGGAATTCCAGGGGATCGTCTAATGACCACATAGTAGCATAATCGATGTAGTGATGACATTTGTTTGTTGCTCATGATTGTATGCAATTCAGTAAAAATCTCAGATCTATAAAAAGTGGAAAAAATAATGTAAATATCGGTCAATCAACTATCATGCAAAATACTTACCTATCAAAGGGAGTCTTACGGAGCAGCACAGAACCTAGAAGGGAATATCGAAAAAAAGTACTATTACTTCCGTCAAATTACTAACCAGCCAGCAATGGAAACGCTGGATGACACGGTGAGGTAAGCTTGTTCCCTCCAGCTTCCTCTTCCTCCTCCAAATAATGTAGAATTTCCACCAAGCTACTTACGAATTACGGCAATTTGATTACGGAATTAAATTCGACTAAATTCTCGGATTTTAAACAGCAAACACGACGGATAGTAATTATTATTAATATTGCATCGCACACTACACGCTATTTCAAACTACCCGAATTTGGGTACAATCCACCCAGATCGGTCATAACTGAACCTACCCAAAAATGGGTAAACTGTGTTGGGAGTGACAAGTTGACAAATGAAAAACATTGACGTGAATCCGATCGACGTTGTTCATTTGTCAACTTGTCACTCCCAACACAGTTTACCCATTTTTGGGAAGGTTCAGTTTTGACAGATATGGATGGATTGTTTTTAACCAAGCATCCCGAGCAAAGTCCAGCATCAAAATGGCAGCAAAATCAAATCGAGTTTTGATATCATCTTCAAACTGAAATGATAATTTGATTTCAGTATACGCTATTGACAAATTTGATACAAAATTTTGTTTTCATTTTGCAGTACATTTGCTCTTCAAAATATGTTGTTGCATGTTTGTTTTCATTGCCTTAGCATAACATCAAATTGAATTCTTGTTTTGTTATCAACAAGAAAAAGGACATCATATTTATTTCTCAGTTTGCTCTCACTGATAGCAGAAATAGTTTTCAATGTGATGTCACGGGATGATTTTTTTGCTCTCAATTTTGATATTTGACAGCAACCTGAGTAAACATTATCAGCGAAATCACAGCATCAAATTTAGCTTTCAATTTAATCTCAGACTTTGCTCGGAATTGGTCTTATTTAAAACAACGATGAATGAATTAATCATTCCCACAGGGCCTTGAAGGAGCTAGAGTTGCGATCGGGAGTGCTGATAGGTATTTACTTTCAAGCAAGATTTTATCGATTATCGAATTGCCCATATGATGAATTCTAGGATAGCTCAGATGAGAAGGGAAGCGGCTGGTGATCGGAAGGTACATGGGTCAGATCCCATGCAACGACATGTATAAGTATTTACTAAATTTTATAATATCTGTGTGGTGCGAGCCACGTCAGAAATAATGAAAACAATCACACCCTTCCATGTCCCCGCCCTAATAAACAAATACCATAAACGAACTGTATCCTGGATGGGTTAATAACTATCCCACAAGTGGTTTGGATGATACTCCGAACACGTCGTTAAGCTCTCTTTATGGTTATTTTTATTAGGGCGTCCCTCTTATTTTCGGGTTAATTTTCCCACAGTTGAATTATCGTTTAATAAATGTATAACAATGTCTAATTAATCGTTACTTCACACGAGAATCAAGCGTATACAGAGCATCACTGTTTTAAGGAAAGCAGTGATGTCTAATAAACGCTGAATAATCAAAAATGTTATCGAATAAGCTCTGTTACAACTCATATAAGTCAAATAAAAGCTTCTCGATATACCTTGTACAACACCAAGTAGTTCAATGTTGAGGTTGAATAAATTCTCCAGATTTGTGTGAACAAAGCCTGAACAGAAGTTATTATTAAAAATAGTATAAGTACTATTAAGCATGCAGTTGAATAAAATGGCCAAGAAGTCGTTTCTTCAATAGACGATTGGTTTTTGGGTGGTTTTTTGCGAACACACTTTTTGATGTGTTTTTAGAATTAATTTCACATTGTGGCCAGAATATGGACCCTGGGAATCACAGAATGGTCCTCCGAAAGATCCGGAACATCCGTAAAAGAGGTAAGTTAATTAAACTTGCCTATAGCTAAATATTTTTTTGTGCATTCATGTGGCCAAAATATGCAGATCCCGAACATCCGTAAAAGTGGTCAATTCATGAAAATGGTCCTAGAGCTCCATGTTATTTTGCACAAGCTCTTGTTGATGTATTTTCTGACTGATTTAGGCATTAAGGCCAAATTATACACCCTGGAGGCCACAAACAGGTTGTCCAGATGATCCGGATTATCCATAAAATTTGTCAATCACGCTTACGACAACGTATGAAAAATCCGTGAAAGTTTTCATATATTTTTTGAACAACTCTGCAGTGACCTTGGCCATCTGAACAACTTTGCAGTGAACAGTTATTTCCCAGTATGCCAAAGTTTTGAGATATGATACATGCACAAGCTCTTACACACACCAGCGCCGTGTAGTTAGTAGGTTGCACACTTATTGTCCATCATTTTATATGACTTGGTTAGCTTACCAACTATGTAGAAGACTGTGATAAAGCACATAGTAAATATCACATATGCAATAGCACCGCGCAACGGGGGCATTCGCAACTAACCTGTTCTTCATGTGAAAAACCGTGTCCACCGAAAAAAAAAACATTGTTGAGGACTGTATTTTCCATGAAAGTCAGGTTCATGAGATATAAATAGCACATAGTAAATCTCATATATACACTTACGCCGCCTAGTGACTGAACTCTGAACTTATATGTGCACCATCCGAAAGACCTTATTCACCTTAAAATGTTTGCCTAAGACAGTAACTTCTTATATCGCCGGGATCACGGGGTATTCCATTTTGGAACCAATTAAATCAAATCCCACATGCTACGTATATTCCATTTACGCGATTCACTCGTGTAATCGGAATAACTCTAGAACAACGTACTGCGGACACGAGACGAGGCGCCCATTGTTGTGGCGACGGTGTGGCATCATACAACATGTCAAAAGATCAAGTGGGTGTAATATGGCGTAAGGCGAACCTCGACAAGCTTTTTTACCATGCTAGCAGATGCCACTCCGCCGCCATATCAGAAAACACCTTGACTAACATCATGTTTACGTTCGCCACATGCAAAGTTTCAGCATAATGTTTTGACATGCCACATCACCGCCACAGTAGTGGGGCAGTGGGTGTCTGTCATTAATCGAGGTACCCACTCGTGTGCATGTTTTGACATGCTAGCACATGCCACACCATGGACAGTGGACGACACCTTAACATCCCGACCGATTAAGAAAATCCAGCCAAGAACATGGGGGGTACTAGGTATTATGTTTTGTTGGAAATCCTCTGAAAAAGTTTTCAGGAATAAAGTATTTCAATGGTTATATTAACTAAGAATATATACGCAAAATTAGGAACCTGGCAATACAAAATCTCCCCCAATAACCCACGTAATTCAATGTGAAAAATTAATGTTCACTTTATGCAACAGCTTTTGACCATCCATATTCAGTGTCATTACATGTTGCTGAATATGAACCATTCGCCAGTGTTATACTGCGATACGCAGATGGTTTTTTTTTTGTTTATTAATTTATTTGATAAGGCTCAACCGAATTAACTTTACAGAGCCAAGGATTCTTGGTCACTATACAATACATCTTAAAACTATAGTCAAAAGGTACAACACAATAAACACTTTATCTTCCGCTATCCAAAAAGCCTTCTCCATCAGAACTGGAGCCGCTTCCAGTGGTTTCATTGTATGGCAAATTGTTGTACGCCAACGAGGGTCAGAGCGCGTCCATTGCAGCAATGGACGCAAAACGTGGTCAGCACTCACACACTCATCACGAAACGGTTGCTTTCCAAAGTCGACGACGCATCGACCGAAAGAACTGCTGATGAAGAACAATGAGGAGGACCACACAATGGTTGCTGCCGAGAAAACAGACGATCGCGCAGCACACATCGAGAGTGGCCTGCTTTTGTCGACAGCCGAGTGAACACTGATACGCAGATGTATCATGAACAGAAACTAACGCACACAATCCATGCCGAATGGTACACACGAATATAAAGGTTCTTTCGATGATACCGTCAGTAGTAAATCGTTTGTGTGAACGTATTTGATCATCGATGAAGTAAAATTTATTTTTCTCTTATTCTTTATGTGCCATGATTCGTCGTCTCGCCGATACAAGGAAATCAGTTTAGTTTACTGACACATGGGAGTCCAACGGTTACGAAAATACACGTGAATTATTCAGTGAACAGTGAAAACTTCAAACACTGACTCAGTTTGACTTTTCTCGTTTACTCAATTTTTGACAACTCGATACACCGGACGAAAGTGAGTACGATCGACTCACCTGGTGAGTAAGCAGAAGTTGGGGTGTAGAGGTCTGCGATTATCGTGTTTGTTTTTTTTATGGAGATAATACCCGAGCAGGAAAAAAATAACTAATGAATACCTAATTCTGATCTGATACCGAAATTTGGTATTGACCAGCATGACATAAGAGGTAAAATACCAAAGAATAATACCAAAAAAATACATGCAGAATACTTTGTAAATACCAAATATTTAAATTTGGATACTAAAAGAATACCTGGGTAGTATTGTTTTGGTATTGCATTATCATAATTTAGAATTGGAATGGTATTGTGCGAACATTTTTTTGGTATTTTACCTCTTATGTCAGGCTCATCCATACCAATTTAAGGTATCGAGATATTCGTTCCTGCTCGGGTAGCCCTTCACTGTGTGCGGGCCTGGTGAAGGGGTTATCCAACCACTCGTTTACGGAAAGTATGAACTCGTCCATGTGAATTCAAGTGTTGATCCACCGCTTGGTTTCAGTTCATCTTCGCTTTCGCTTTAAAATATTAATAAATAAATAAATAAATAAGTAAATAAATAAATAATATATATTTGCATATTAGTGACTCTGAATTGTTTGTTGGGAATTAAACGCTTGAATTATTGACATTTGGGCCTGCCCAAAATAAATCCATGTGAAGATCTGTAATGAACTGGCAACAAAAATCGATATCTTTACATCGCTAACGATTGGTATCGATATTTTAAAAATGATCTTTATAAATGATTTTCATATGAGTGTCTTTAAAGACCAATACATCCAAATTTAAAGAAATGGTTGGTCGGTAATGTCGTCGGAAATCGCTAGCCTGACTAAATAGCGCACTTCAATTTGGTGCTGGTGCCTCTACAGTTTGAAACAAATCGCGTAAACCTTTCAAACAGTTTAGCATGATTCTGTATTCATAAGCCCTTCTCCATGGGCACATACTGCAGAAGTTAGGCTGTCGATGCAGGTTGTCATGACATAAAAGTTTGAAATATTTATAAAAATCTCTCCTTTCTCCCTCGTCCAAGGCAATGAATCTCAACGTCGTTTAATCTTCAGCTCAATATACACAATACATTATCTCATGGATGGCTTTGTCAGGAAAATTCTCCGCACGCATATCCCATATGTAGCTACAGACACACACACCTAACCGACCACATCAATGCTGGCGATGATGTGTGGCATGGTGGCAGCGTTGCCAGATATGCATCAAATCAACTATTGGTCTGCCGGGTCGGTACTACCGGATTACGTCGCAATTGGGAAGATTCGACTACCTGCACGCTTGTTTGTACCGAAGGTAATGATCTGCTCGAAATACAAACGGCCTACTGTGGTGACAAACCGCGCTGTGATCCGTGTGGCCATGACCATGTGGAGGGCTCTTGTCATACTGCCCCAAAATGCGTTTATTGCAAGAATACTCCACATGCTCTTTCAGATTGCCCGAAGTTCAAACAAGAGGGAGAGAAACTTAAGCAGTCTCTGAGGGATCGCTAGCGACGCACCTTTGCAGCGATATTGAACACTTCTGCTGCATCTTCTCGAATCTCCAAGTTGATGATTAGGGCTCTGACTAAGAGGTTGGTGACGGAAGCTCCTTTGATTTCAATGGCAATACAAGAAAGCGATCCAGAAAAAAAATGTATCTCAACAGTCTCGGAAGGCCTCTCGTATGGATCCCTAAACCACCTTGGATAAATCAAGAACTTGGCCGGCGCCGGTGGTGTAGTGGTAAGCGTGACTGCTTTCTCACCCCAACAGGTCTGGGTTCAATCCCAGCCGAGGTCGGTGGGATTTTTCTAAGGCCTAAAATCTCTGGTCACGGTTCCGGAAGGGAAGTAAAGCCGTTGGTCCCGGCCCATGTGTGGGTTTGAATGGGTGCGATATCCTACGCAGGTGTGCACATTCGATTGCTGTCAATGGATGGCAATCGATGTCCGTCGATGATTGGCACTAGATTGCGGAACAGAGACCGTCGTTAAATAAAGGAAAGACAAATCAAGAACTCGCGGTGATGTTCCAAAAGCCCTTCCGCCGGGTTTCAAGTTATTCAATTTTGACAAGGGCTTTCCATGACTTCCGGGTTTACCTAAAAACCCCAGGTGTCCCAGTTTAGCAGCCAGAACAACATGACATGTGTGACTCTGGCATGACCAGACACTCCCGGGTAACTAGTTCAGTAGCATGAGACCCCTGAACTGTGTCGCAGGGCCGGCATGTTACTGGGTATTCGGAGGGGCTACGCGGACAAAGTATGAAACACAGGAATATTCACATTTTCAAAAACATTTATTTGCCCTTTTCTGTGGCGTGTGGGTGTGGGTTTTCACATAAATGTGGCGTGTATGCGAGAGTTTATGAACGGTACGGTACTGACTGCTGCAGCAGATTCTCCTTCGGCGTCGCGACGATGGCGTTGGCCCACACGGCTGCTCCTGCACTACCGTGTGGCCGGAAACTTGCGGCGCGGGCTGCAGACAGTGTAGTTGCCGCTTTGGGAGAATGGCGGATCTGGTGGCGTTCATCAGCCACATACGGCTCAGCAGGCGTTGCTGGCTCGTTTGGCTGGCAGGCGTCTTCCGTCGTTGACAAAATCGGCTGACCGTGGCATGGCCACCTTGGTCGAGCCGAGACGGGACCCTCCTTGGCAATTAAGGCCACCGGCCTGAGGGAATCATCCCTGACGGACGATCGAGGATCATTTACTATTAGGCTCGGAAGCCATCTTGACTTCCGAGCCGAGCCGTGTAAAACCGTTTTGCTTACGGTACGAGGTGTACATGTTGTACAAAAGCACAAGAGCACAAGAGCACAAGAGCACAAGAGCACAAGAGCACAAGAGCACAAGAGGTCCTGAGAACTGAACGGAGGTAGGCTTTCCAGCCCAAACCCCCACAAGGGGGGGGGGGGGGATTTATTGTATATGCACTACACTTCACGATACCGGTCTACACGGACGCCTGATTACTTCTGCCAATTAGAAGGTTTTTTCTTTTACAACATGGCCACTCGCATGCCTTTTGCCGATCATTCTCCATTTTTAGCTTAATTGTCCTTCCTTTAGTATCGTTCGAGTGTTTTTGCAGCGGTACTAACCCTCTCGCTGCTGTGTGTTGCCTTCTGTCTTTTAAATTAAAATAAGTGAATTTTCCAAACAACAACAACTCATACAAACGAAAATACACGGATTGTAACCAATTGGTTACACATGTTTTCTGGAATTGTGGACAGCATCTTCGAAATTCTTACTGTCTCTGACTCGACGAGAAGCATTACAAATTTAATGCTTCCCTTGTTGAATACTCTTCTGAAGCAGATAGTTTCCAAGTAGCCCTTGCTTGCTTCGATCATATGAATAATTTTCCAAAAAAGGTCGGGGATACAATTTTTTTCAAGCAGTGGAATTGTAGAAGCCTTATACCGAAGCTTGACGTGTTTAAATTTTTACTTCACAACTTACATTATGATGCATCGATCTCCCGATTAACGATTTTAATATCTTATATTGGAGTGTTCGACTGTGAGGTTATGCAATAATCAGTTTCGGCTTGGCAGTCTGGACAATTATTCATCAGAAAAAAAATTAATTTTGTAATTTGTCCCTACGTTTTGGCTCTGATTAGGGCCTTCTTCATGGGGAAACTGACGGGAATTTTATTTTAAGAATTAATTGATTCACATTTTATATATATTTTGCGCTCACAATTGTCGGATTTGTTCTTTGTCTAGATACTGTTTAAAGTCTAATGTTGTCTGTTTGTTGATGGATTTGGCTTTTAGTGAGTGTAAGATCCCTGTGTTCAAATTGTCTACGTCTGAGACAGGACGTAACAGGAATTACAATTATTACATGGCATGCTGTATAAAATATTGTTAATATCTTTTTTGTTTTAAGGATCCTTGACTTTGGTGTGGAATGTCTCTACAGTGTTGTGTTGACTAGCAGCTATTTTTACCTGTGGGTAGTCTTTTTTGAGCAGTTTGTTGATGCGTTCGATTCGACCAGATACCGTATGCGTGATAATGTTTGCACTATTGAGCAATGTCAAAATTAAAAAAATTCTCAAAAATTTCGTTTCGAGTTTTTTTATTTATTCAAAGGGGGATGTTTCTCAGAGTCTTAAACTATGTTAATCATCGATCGAGTTTCCACTTGCTACAATTACGGCCTCCACACGCTTCCGGCATGCACGGCAGGTTCTAATAATGTAGTCTGAATCTATTTCTCTCCAGGTACGGGTCAATGTTTGTCTAAGGCTTGCTGTACACGGGTGGCGTTTAGAACAGGCCTTGACCTTTATGACACGCCATATTAATCGGACCTGGATGGCGGACACATATCCTTCACCCAGAACGGAAGATGTTCCTGCAACCACTTCTGAGTGCGGTTCGAGGTGTGGCTCGGAGCCTCATCTTGTTGAAATACAACATTTGGCTTCGGACCGTACTGTTCTTTGATCCACGGAAGAACATAATTACTTAAAATCCCGATGTAGACCTCCGTGTTGACCTTGTCGCCTTCTGGAATGAGCACCGGGTCCATTTTTTTTTTGCCATCGGAAGCCACCAATTCAAACACCATAAGGCTAGCAGGATGCTTGATCAAATGCAGGTTCTTGTGCTCGTCGGCCACGTCTTTTATCGGAAGAGTACTAATATACCGGTCGGTTCTGGAATTTGATACGGGATCGACGGTAAACATGCTCTCGTCGGTGAACAGGATTACTGGATTTTTTTGCTCAAGGAAGTTCAAGATTTTCTTACATCGTTCGACTCGTAGCTCCCGGATGCGGCTGGTAATTATGTGAGTTTTTTCCGTGCCCTTGACTTCGCCCTGCAATCTTCCTTTACGATCTTCCGTGCCGTAAAGTCACTGATCCCGTGTTCCTTTACCATTTTCCTTATTGAACGCACTGGATTTACCCGAATCTTCCTTTTGAAAGCAGCGATAACCCTCGGAACCCGAACTGACCTCGGACGACCTGTGGCCACCTTCGCGGATAGTTGTCCTTTCTTTTCTCGGTCTAAAACCCTTTTGACGGTTCACCGGGACACTCCCACGGCTGTAGGGACGCGCCTTTAACAACGCATACAATTACAAGCTGTAATGGAGCACACCTGAACAACATCTACAACCTTGGATCGGGCTGAACGGGGGAATGAATGTGGGTGTGGTGGATTGGGGGAGAGGTAGAAAGGACGGGCGAGTGAACGGGAGTGGAGATGATGGAATGCGCAGAATAAAAGAAGATTTTAATCTAGAAACGATAACGAGTTATTCTTAATTGTTTTGACGGAAAACCTCTACATCTGGCGACGACGATGGAGAGAATTGTAAGTATAATAAGTATTAAAGGAAGGATCTGAAAAGAAAATCCTAACCGTAGTTCATCCTAGCACTCTGTGAAAAAGAGAGGTTATGTGACCCACGCCATTCACGAAGAAATATGCTATCTGATTAAATAAGATTCAATTTTGAGAGATTGTACTAGTGCACTTGCTGATTCTGAGGAATTTGAAATGCGGGAGGGGACTATGGATGTGATTCCTCCGAGGAGGTCGATGAAAGCAATTCCTTTACGGAGGTAGAAAAAAAAAAAAAAGATTCCTCCGAGGAGGTAGATAAAAGTGATTCCTCCGAGGAGGTAAAAAAAAAAAAAAAAGAGATTCCTCCGAGGAGGTAGATAAAAGTGATTCCTCTGAGGAGGTAAAAAAAAAGATTCCTCCGCGGAGGTAGACAAAAGTGATTTGTCTAAGAAGGAAAATGCAACACTTCTGAGGAAGTGGAAAATGCGATACCTCTGAGGAGGTGGAAAATGAGTCGCTATTAATTCAGTGCAGAGTTATTTTCTGAGAATGAGGTTATAATGCCAATAGGTTTTGGAAGAACACACAACTAACGATGTTTACATTGATTTTTTTTATGCATGTTCAAATTTGGAATTCTTCCTGAGGGATGTCTTTGTTATGACTGGTGAATTGCAAGATGAGTAAATTTGATTTCTATCTGATTTTAGATCGATGAAGCGCGAGCGCTTCCAGCATTCCGATGCGAAGAAATTGAGAAAAATCATTTGGCGAAAGAATGGAAAGCTTGGAAGTCCGCATTGGAAATATATTTCGACGCGTACGACGTGACGGACCAACGGAAAAGGAGGGCGAAACTGTTGCATTTGGGCGGAAAGCAGTTGCAGCGAGTGTACGACAATCTACCGGATGGCGATAAGATTCCGCTAGTGGCAACGAAGGTAAACTGGTACGATATAGCTGTTGAAAAGTTGGACGCATACTTCGAACCGGGTCGTCAATATATTTTGGAACGCTGTCGGTTGAGGAAGATTAAGCAAGAACGAAATGAGCGGTTTTCGCACTTCGTGATGCGAATCAGGCAACAACTTTCTGATTGTGGACTCGAAAAATACTCTTTCGAAGTGAAAGAAGTTCTTACGGAAATTTTCGTAATCGATACCATCGTTGAAGGATGCGTTTCTGATGAACTGCGACGCCGAATTCTACAAAAGGATAGATCGTTATCGGAAATTGTGGAAATGGGCGCGATGATGGAAGGAGTCGAGCAGCAGATTAGAGATATTGGAACGTTGAAGTCTCCGGATAGAACAGAAAAGGTTCGAAACCCAGTGAAAGATCCGTCACATGTTATCGTTGTGGAACGAAGGGTCACATTGGATCATCAGAAATTTGCAAAGCACGGAATCAGGTCTGCCGCCGCTGTACGAAAGTTGGTCATTTTGAAGCTGTGTGCCGTAAACGTACATTCGAATCGGTATCTGCATCGAGAACAGGGAAAACCAATAAGATTCGCCTGGTTGAAAGCCACCACTCTCTAGATCCACAAAAACCTAACCTGTCCGACCATAAACCTTCTGAAGAATCACATGATTCGAAGGTGTACTACTGTTTTTACGGAGGCAATGAATCGAATGTCGTTGAGTGTAGTGTAGGAGGCATTCTTCTTAAACTATTGGTGGATTCGGGATCCGATATCAATGTGATACACGAAGGGGCCTGGACGTTTCTCAAACAGCAACAGGTTAAGGTTACCAACATGCAAAAGGGATCTAAGCAGATAATCAAAGGTTATGGTAGTGACATACCACTGCGGGTTTTGGGAACCTTCGATGCTGAGCTAACAATTGCTTTGCGACATTTGCGCGTGGGGCAAATCACGAATACGCTGCCACTTCGTCATGGTGCAACTGTCAAAATAAGTAAATCATTTTCTTTTATACACAGGCTACTACGGTATGAGCTATACACTCAAAGATAAATTAAATCAAAAAAGTATAAAAAGTATGCAGTTTCCAGCTTCACGTTATTGAGTCCGAGCCATGATTACTTCGGCAGTAGTCATGCATGATTAAAATCGAAATAATCTTTCCAGTATTAAATTTTATTCTTTTTCAATACGGATATATAATAAAAAAAAAGGTTAAACTTCAATCAATTTTTTTAAAAATAGAATCAAAAATGATTAAAAAATATTCAAAAAAAGATAATCTACAATCTAATCAAACATGATTAAACCGGGATTAATATCAGATGCTTATTTTTTAGAAAGAGAGGATTAATTTTCAATCATTCGATATGATTAAACTGAGTTTAATGTCAAATTGATTTAATTTCAAGCAAAATGGGAATAGTTCAATTTATCAGTGTAGGCTACGTGCATGCAAAGAAAACCAAGGCATTGTATGCACAGGTGAAACGGGAACCTTATTTGTACGATGGTGCAAACATTATCACGCATACGGTACATACGGGAAAGATCTGTAGCTGAATTCCACACGCCGAATGAGAACGACCCAAATTTGAGTTTAGTTCACTCATAATCGCCAAAAGTGCAGAAACTCAGCGATGAGTAAATTTGCCTCATGTTTTCCCACGTTTTTCCAGTATTTTCCAGGGAAAATTTACGTATTTGAAAAAAGTAAAGATTGGACTCACTCAGTCTATTGGTACTACTCCGAGACTGAATAAAATTTTCGTCATTTTCCTCATTTTCCGGCAGATTTTATAGGTTTTCCACAGGAAACCATGAGACAAATTTTACTCATCGCTGAGTTCCTGCACTTTTGGTGATTATGAGTGAACTAAACTCAAATTTGGGTCGTTCTCATTCGCCGTGCAGTTGTGCTGTTGTTGTTGTTTGCAGGTTTGGTGTTGGCGCAGTCACAGCTGGATCATTCGGCGTTTGGTTATCGATGTTGGATATTGACTTGTTCGTGGATGATGCATTGGCAGATGTATTGGCAGATGGTGAAGTGGAGGGTTGTGTGCTGGTAGATGGTCGGCTGGAGGTTGATCTTCTTCTTCTTCGCATTTCAAGTTTCTTGCATATCGCATATTAGCTTATTGCGTGCTCTCAACTGAGTGTTCTACTAGATGCACTTCCATAGTTATTAATTGAGAGCTTTCGATGCCTGTACCATTTTTGCATTGGTATAATTGTGTGGCAAGTTCAATCATACTTCTATGCCCAGGGAAGTCGAGAAATTTTCCAACCCGAAAAATTCCTAGACCGGACCGGGAATTGAACACAGCCACCTCCAGCATGGTCTTGCTTTGTAGCTGCGCCTTTACCGACTGAGCTAAGGGAGGCTGGAGGTTGATGCTTCACTTCTGGATGCGTTGCGTTTATGTTTATACATATGTATGAGTCTGTTGACTAATGCTTTTGGCTAGCTGTTTGCTGACAGTTGATTGTGTATAATCTGGTTGACATCCCGTTGCGCTTTTTCGTCTGTTGTGAGTGATGATACTCGGTGAATCATATTTGTGGCTGCATTTATCTTCGGCTTGTACCGGTGGAACGATTGGTAGTTGAGCATTCTGCCTGATGCGATTGGTTTGATGTACCAGGTTGTGCGAAGAGGACAATCTTCATTTCTTATCACGGTGGTGTCCAGATAGGGAAGTTTGCCGTTAACTTCTGTTTCGGTGGTGAATTGCAGTCTGGTCTCTTGTCTGTTGACCGCTTCCAGTACGGTGTCCAGTGCATCTTTTGGTATGATAGCGAATAAGTCGTCTACATACTTTCGTAAAAAGGGGATTTCGAACGATAGACCGTTAAAAGCCCTTTTGATGACTGACTCGAGGACTATGTCTGCTAATATAGGTGATAGAGTACTTCCATACAAAAATCGACAATCTCTAGGGAACAGATCAAGGGAGATATCGGTGTCTATTTCATCCCATCGGTCGATGATGGATCTGCTTACCAGGATCTTCGGGACGTTGGTGAAGAGGGAGACCACATCTAGGGATACCATTGTGTGGTTGGCTGGAATGGTGATTGTACATACTTCTTCGCTGAATTGGAAAGAACTGGCGATGTTGTAATTACTTTTGAGTGAACTGCTCTGGATGCCTGCAACGAATTTGCATAGGTTGTAGGTCGGGGCTGTGTGATTTGGAACAACAGGTCGGAGTTGGAGATCATTTTTATGGGCTTTCGGTTGACCAAATATTCTGGGACAGGTTGCGTTGTATGTGGTGATCCATCGGCATTCCTTATGGGTGATCAGGTTGAGGCTTAGCAGTCTGTTGGCAATTTGGTTGTTCTTCGTTTGCGTTCTCGAGGTGGGGTCTCTGGGGATGATTTCATACGTGGTTTCGTCGCTGACTAGCCTAGACATCTTTTGTTCGTAGTCTTCTAGGTACATGATTACTGTACGGTTGCCCTTGTCAGCTGACAGCACACATAGTTCTGAGTGGTTGCGGATGGGTTGTACGTTGAAACCATGCAGGTAGTTGAGGATGACATTTGTTGCTTGACATCTTTCGGAATCCTGTGTGTTCTTTTGTGGTTCTGTCCTAATGATTGCTTCTAAATTAGCCATGGTAAAACGGTATGTCCTGGATATTAGAGTTGGGTAGTGAAAATTTAGGTCCTAAACTGAGTAGTGTAAGCGATTCTGGTGGCACTACGACGTTAGTGAAGTTGCTAATCGTTTTCTCATTCTGCGTTGGTTGTTTGAGTTGGTTGAGAGGATTGGCCAGACTGCCAAGCCGAAACTGATTATCGATTTTAATATCATTCGTCTCGATTGAGTACGGAGGTGTGCTCCTAGTGGTCAGCAAGCTCCACTTCTTTTATAGAATCGACCTACCATCAGTATCAGGCATTGAAATGGTCGCATGCAAGGTGAATACTCGAGGTAAAAACCTCAGGATTCTTCCGAGAACTGCTGTTTCTCGTCGAGCTTTACCGGATATCTGCTCTATAATACCTGAGCTGCAGTTGATTTTAGGCGTTTAGCCATGGTACAGGCTGGAGGGAATTGTACGATGACAACCGCTCCACTGTGATATATGACCTTTGCGACAATTTCAAAATGACAATTCTAAACACGGGGGAAGCAGATTAGACCTTTCACTTTGCTCGAGCTCACTACCGTTGGATTGCTTATGGGAGGTATTCCAGAACCCCTACGGTAGTGATCACTTACCATTCTCAATGGTTCATTTTCAAATCGCTCAATTAACATCACGTTCGATCTCTCGAGAAACATCGACTAGAAAAAAACGACGCGGTAGTCTTTAACCTCCAGTAAGCCGCGAGTAATCGGCCCCCGTTCTACTTACTTTAGTCATAAGAAATAGTGTTAATATATATCGAATAACGGCTCCGCAAAGCAAACGCAATTCAGCCTTGACAAATAAATGAATTTATAAAAAAAAAAACTATCGATCTTACTTTGATACCCACTTGTCATGAAAAATGGAACATGTAGCAGGCCGTGTCAAATTGTTCTTATATAGTAGGGATCCCAAGGAATGAGTAAAATATATAAAAGGGTTGGTTTGCACTAATTTTCAATGCATTAGAAATATTGGCTATGAAAAACGAACTTTTTTTTAAATGTTATCAAATCTTAATCACGTTTTTCAGAGTTGTCGGCCGCCATACAAAAGCTAGGCTGTCCAAGGGGTATTCAGCTCTGCACACTTTAATCTGTGCCAATAGATTGAGAAGTGCCGAAAGCTGTGCCAAGCGTTGTGCCGATCGTTCCGAAGGCTAGCATGTTATAAAAAGGTAAGTCCTTTCAATTCATGAAATTGTCTGGTTTTTTGATGACCACCGCAGTGTAGATTTTCGTTAGTGCAATAATACGGCAAGGTCATGGCGCCTAGAAATTGATATATGAAAATTTCACTAAACTTTTTCTTTGAAAAAGAGCAATTAATGTTCTTAATTTGTCCCAAAAATAGGCAATTCATTAATGGATAACAATTTCACAGCAGATGTGGTATTAGTTTTACAATGATAATCATATGGATTATGCTCATTTGTGAGATTTGTACTTTTGACATTTTTCCAACACTAATGAAAATTATTCATATATGATATCTATAGTAAGTTATGGATAGGTAAAGAATAGAGAGTTGATGTTTTGATTTTTTTTTTTAAGTTCTATCAAACCAATCTGATATGATCTGATCTGATCCGTTCTGATCAAACTGATCTGACTATTAATTTTGTACAGGTTGATTGTTTTTGGATGGACCTTATGATGTCGATTTATTTTGTCCATTTAATATATATGACGAACATTATCTACCATCATTTTCATTTTATTTATTTCATGTTAAAGTTTGCCTACTCCAAAAAAGTGTCCCGTTCGGTGGTACCGGTAAATACCGATTTTCAAAAAAACCTTCGTCACCAATAAGCTTGAGAACAATCTGGCAACGCTGCCCGGTGGTGGCGTGCGGCAGTCAGTGGGAAGGCGCATACATTCAGGCGCCGGTCCTAAGTGCTCCAACCATCCCAACGGAACGCAACGATTGAGTGTGGCCACGTGGCGGGCCCCGCAAAAGCGATCATAAATAACTGCCGATGCGCTTCGGATTCTTTTTTTTTTGCACCAAATTCGAGAAGGGAACGACGACGATGTGTTTGGGTTTATGAAGAATGGAAGTCAGTGACAGGCGGATCCTCGCATTTTTTTTTACTCTCACTCTCGGCTTTCTGTTACGGTGCCCAATGGATCGGGAAGTGTAGGAAATGGTGCAAGACCGTGGAAATGGTGAGTGTGTACGTGGCGTGTTTTGCGCCATTGCGTCCAAAAGGCATAAATCAACGGATGCCGGCGTGAGTTTTTTCTCGCTCACTTTCAGTTGCCCGTTTCCTCATCTCATCCCACCCCGCTTCCTGCAGGGAGCTTTTGTCTAGTTCTGCATGGACGATGAGATTGACTCAAAATTGAGTTGAATTCGATTAAAATTTGCAAAAAATGTATTTGCTCACAAAGTGAAAGTCTTTTCGAATTTAAGGAATATTGCTCGATTTTCCTCGTATTCGAGAAGTTTTCCCTGCAAAAGCTCGGAAAACTTTACACATGTTGTGAGCAAATTCACTTTTGTGCAAAACTGAGTTGAATTTACCTCAATTGTGAGTCAATCTCATCGTCCGTGTGTGAAGTTTTAAACGTGTAGGCAGGAACCGTGGGACGGGATGGGGATTTATCATTTATCCAGGAGAAATGTTGATAATAATGAGAAACGTGCCGGTTTCTTGAGGATTATCTCTCTCTCTCTTATGTCTGAGCATAAATATGAAACACTTTATTAAATTAGAAAATGTTCGCTGGGCACATTTGAAACCATGGACGGTTTTGACGTTCCCAAGTCATAGCAAGTTCTAAAGCTAATGTTAGTAATCGAATTTCCAAATGCACACTCACGAAAAAAAAAATTAACTAAAGTTTGATGTCTGTATGTATGTTTCGGTATGTTTGAGCTTTCTAAAAGTTAGCTCCAAGGTGGATTCGTCTTACACCTTGCCTCGAGTTCTTCGCTTTCGGTACCTACCGAAAACCGACACGTAGAAAATCACAGTCCCCTTCTCGAAAAGAGCAAATGGGAAAATCTCAGCCCCCTCTCGAATTGTGATGGGGCGCAAAATAGTTATTCACCCATCTAACGCCTTTCGTTTCCTCCCCCGGCCGGGACACGATTGATGGAATCAGAAGAGAAACTTTGCTTCGAATTTCGCTTGAACGTCGTCAGCAGCAGCAACGGCAACCATCTCCGGTACCAGTCCAGAGTGTTGCTGCTACAAAGAAGCTGATGGAGGGAAAAGTTTATCATCCGAAACACAAACAATCGCTGCAGGGTCGGAAGTTAGTGTTTGGTTGGATGACTGGATTTCTTCCGGACGTGTGTTTCCTAGTCCTAGCGGAGGAGTCGGTGAACGTTTGCCGATTATGTGACTTGTTGTTGAGCTACTATGGATGCTATCAATCAGTGATCCCAAGATCAAATCACCTGCTACTGATTTAATCGAACGCTGTGTATTTTATCCCAGCTCGCACAAATCAATCGATTTGCATTCTTGGATTGGTATCAGTTATCACAAAGGAAACTATTTGTTTGGATGCGTTTTAAAGAGCAAATGTGGTGCCTTTTTGCGTCAATGTCACCTTCAGAAATAGACAAGATGTTGAACTGCATTTTAAAACATAACAGAACCCAAGTAGCATTTCTTGTTTTAGTGCACTCTGGTTCAAAAATAGGTCTTGCACTTTAAGAAGAATTAAAAATTCCACTCTCTGTTGGCCTGGACATAGAAATCCCAAAGATCACCGCATTCTGTCGAGGCTTCGAATTGGACACACTCGACTTACCCATAGTTACAGGATAACGAAAGAACAACCCCCAAACTGTATCACATGTGGTGCTACTCAGTCCGTCTCTCATATTCTTATCGATTGCAGAGCATATTGCACAGAACGTTTGGCTAATAATTTGAATAATTATTCATTGGTGGAGGTTTTGTCATTACCTTGTGAGGAAAAAGCTATTAAAATATCTACGAAGAAATATAAATGTATAAATGTATAAATGATATGTAAAAATTTAATTTACTGAAGGGATGAATGACCTTAAAGGTTAAAATCTATCAAAAATAAATAAACAACAACAGCCTCTGCTCATTACCGTTTCGGACGGCGTGGCACTAGGTCCTGCAGCAAGCAGGACCAAATATATGCGGATAGCGTAGCTTTTTTTTTTACTTTAAATGATCTATATTTCTTGAATTTGTGTGGTTTACATGTATTACTTATCAAGTGACACAGATGCGTCTTTTCAACTTTAGTTCCTTTGAGATTTCAATTATTGTTAATTACAGTTCCTAGTCCTATCAGGCCTGTTTAAAGAATGATTTTGAATTTGAAAAAGGAGAAACTTATAACTACTATTTACAACTACAACTAACCTACAACTACTATATACACCTAATCTATTATATACAAATTGCTTATCAAAGCATGTTCTGATAAAATACATTTTTGTGCAAATTTAGTCTTAATTTCGTTAATTCTTGAATCTATTTTGGCAATGCCTGCCTCTTCATGTAAATTTGTTATTCTAGTGTCGAAAGGACGATCAAGAACCATCCTCAGCACTCTATTCTGTGCGACCTGAATTTTGTTCCTGTGAGTCTGTGCACATGATTCCCACACCGGAGCTGCGTAGAGGATCGCAGGTGCTACGATTTGTTTGTAGACGGCCAGTTTGATCACCCTTGAGAGGCGGGATCTGCAGCAGATCAGCGGATACAGACACCTAACCAAGGTAGAACACTTGATTACGGTTTTCTCCACATGCGAACGGAAGAGGAGCTTTTCATCGAACAACATCCCGAGATAGGTTACTTCGGCAGACCACTCAACCCTTATGCCATCCATGATTACAGTACAAGAGGGAGCCGGTTTCAGTTTGGGCGATTGCCGATGAAGGCACATGATCGCTTGTGTTTTGAAGGGATTGATTTTAATTTTCCACGTGGTGGCATAATCAGCAAAGGCGTTAAGGCATCGTTGAAGTTTGTTCGTTATTTCGCGAGACATCCTTCCTTTGACGGCTATTGCGGTATCATCTGCGAACAGGAAGAACACGCAACCGTCTCCGAGGGGAGGAATGTCGGAAGTGTAAATGCTGTAAAGCAAGGGGCCCAGCCCAAGTAACAAATCTAGAGCTGCTTGGCTATATTCAAAATTTATAAAGGTTTTATTGCAGCTGCAACCATTACCTACAGCTTTATGACGGTCATATACAATGCAAGACATGAAACATTCTTATAGCTATCTACAAAACCCCTATAAAGCTAATTTAAAAACCAACTGATGCTTATGCTATTTTCACTTATGAAAGGTTTTATGATTGCTCTGAAGTATAAAAAAAAGTAATGTGAATTGCCCTTATAAAACCAAAAAATAAATCCTTTTGTTGCTTTATAAGTAAGCGCAATAAAACTAGTTGGCCATGAAACAGTTATTTTAAAACAATTATAAGCATTCAGTTGCAACTTGTCAGAAATGTAAATAGGTGGTTTATTTTTACAACATAGAAAAGAATCAAAACTTTCCGGTACTTCTAAGCGGAGCGCAAAGAAAATCAACAAAATTGTTGGCATGAGCATGAAAACATTTCCTGTATACGTATACGCGACGTAGTGTGCGTAAGAAAAACGTCAGCAATCTGCATGATTCTTCCGTTCTCGCTCGCATATAGATGGGGTGACACGGTCGAATCTTGGTCGAAATACATGGAATGGTGACAGTCCTAGGGCAAAAAGGTTGAAATCACGCATAACTTTTCATAAAGGTTAATGTACCATTCAAAACTTTTCTAAATGTTTGTAAAATTCATCGGTTGCACCCGTAGAATAGGAATATACATTTGCCCGCAAATAAAAAATTGAATTCAAGCTGAACATTGCATTAGGTCCTAAGTAATATTGACAGATTCTCTTCGTCGACTTTCTCTTTGCATCCCCACGGTCATGTAAAGACATTCCCAGGTATTTTCAGCACATAAATCGATAAAAGAAGCTTTTATCTAGCATCCAATACGACAAACACATCAATAAACGGTTCTGTGAATAAGTTATTAACGAAAGAGACAGTCGACGAAGAGAATCGATCAATGTTACTTAGGACCTAATGCAAAGTTCAGCTTGAATTGCTCTTGTAAAAAGAAAATAGTTCTCGTAATAAAATCATGCATTATGCTTTCCTGTTCTGCTTTCATCCTATGCACACTGGGCCAGGAATGCAACCTAGCGGAGCAAAATTAATAACTCCGAAACGAAGCATTTCCGCGACTTGGTGTCTTCGGCAAAATTTCTCGTCATAATAAGGACCATCTATTGACATAAACAAATAGTTCAAAACTCTTCCGCAAAGATGGTGTCACAATCTAACTTCTTTCTCTGACGTTTTGAAAGAGCTGTTCATTTTGTCAAGATAAACAACTTTGCCAAAGTCGAAAAGTTATAGAAAAAAATCATGTTCCACTAAAATGAAGAAATCTAAAAAAAAAACACCAAAATATACCTCTCTCAAATTTTGATAATTTGTTTATCGAGTATTGCTTAATTTTTGCTGAAAATGTCAGGTTGCGATTTTTTGCGCTTTGGGAGATATTAATGTTCAAAAATGGTGTTTTTTTTTCTCGTTTTTTCAACAATATCTTTGAAATTTGAAACTTAATCCAGTACGTTTCTTCACAAAATCTATTTATTTAATGTATTTGCATAAGAGAAAAATATAACATTATTAAGCTGTAAGCAAAAAACCGAAACAGAAAAAAAACCATATTTTCGACATTTTTTTCTTTAACTCCATATAACTTGGAACCAGTAGACAGTGGAAATTTAACGTCTTTGAAAGAGCTGTTCATTTTGTCAAGATAAACAACTTTGCCCAAGACATCAAGTCTCCAAAACGTCAGAGAAAGAAGTTAGATTGTGGCACCATCTTTGCGGAAGAGTTTTGAACTATTTGTTTAGGTCAATAGATGGTCCTTATTATGACGAGAAATTTTGCCGAAGGCACCAAGTCGCGGAAATGCTTCGTTTCGGAGTTATTAATTTTGATCCGCTAGGTTGCATTCCTGACCCAGTGTGCAATGTAAGCATTAGACATTTTAAGAAATTGCGCTTGATGTTTTTCTTGCCTGCTGTCCTCTGTCGCCATATTGTCATTATGAAAATGCCATTAGCCTTGGAATAAAATCCAAGAAATTTCAATAAAATAATGGCTAAATAAGAGATCCGAAATGATTTCCAGTGTGCTTTGGTATGAATTTATGTATTGAGATCTATTTTCTGTAAATTTAAGGTAATTCCATCAAATTCATTTGATTTCTGAAACAATCTTTTTTGCTAACTTGAATTATTTTGGAGGCGCATTTATTTAACGCTCATATTATCTCAATATACACGATAACATTTCAAGCGCATATGTTTTGGAACTTCTAAAAAGTAATATATTATCTTTAAGATTTTCACTAATGTCGCCATGAAACAAATTGATTGCATGGTGATCTTGACACCAACACTCAAACCTATTTTTACCGCTAAAGATTTCCATTTGGAAAAAAAGTTTCAGCAGAACAGAACAACAACAAGCTAATTTATGGCGGTTGCTTTGAAGCCAATAAAAATTAAATTGGCTTTATAACTGATTTTCACCAAAGCGTAATAAAACTTCTTGAATACAATTTTACTCTTATAGAGGCTATGAGAACCTTTTGTAGAGTATGAGGCTTTCTGACAAAAGGTTTTAAGACAGCTTTATTGTGATTCTCAAACATGCTTTATAAACCTTATCAAGAGTGGTCCACTAAGCTGTATGACGATCTTATAGCGGTTATCAAAAGGTTGTGCTGGAGCTATTAATTTTATTGGCGGTTTTATAAAATTGATCTCAATAACCACTAATAGAGTGCAATATAACAAGAAATGCTACTTGGGCAGCAGACTGCCTTGCGGGACTCCTGCTGGGATGGAAAATGTGTCGGAAAGACAACCATTCAACGATACTTTAAACGACCTTTGCTGGAGGTAGTTACGGGTGATTTTAACCAGATGTAATGGAAAGATGAAGTTACAAAGCTTCTACACAAGTCCGTCATGCCTAACATTGTCAAACGCCTTTTCAACGTCTAACAAGGCCATGGCTGTGGACTTGGATACAGCTTTGTTACTTCGGATGTTATTCATCACCCTTACTAGCTGGTGATTGGTGGAGTGCCCCTTTCTGAACCCAAACTGTTCCGGAAGGAGAATGTTATTTTCCTCGACAAACTTGAGCAAACGATTGAGAATGAGATTCTCGAACAATTTGCTCAGCGCTGAAAGGAGGCTGATTGGTTTGTAGCTTGAAGGCAATGTTGGATCCTTACCGGGCTTGCGGATTGGTATGATTTTAGCTACTTTCCAGATGCTTGGAAAGTAGTGCAGTTCCAAACATCTGTTGAAGATAGCGATTAGAAGAGACTGCACATGCATGCTGAGTCTCTTCAAGATCAAGTTGAATATACCGTCAAGCCCGGGATCTTTCATGTTCTTGGTGCATTTCAGCGCTGAGCAAATCTGTTGTACTGTAATCATATCCGCCGGAGGCACGACACAAGGGGAGGCATCTAGGTTTTGAACGCATTGCGCAACCTGATTCGAGCGGACTTTGGATAGTCGAGCCAAGCAAATGCGATGAAGCGACATGCTTACCGATCGCCTTTGCTTTCTCCTGTGGGGTGATTAAAAGCCGATCGTCATCATTATCGACTCTGAGAGGTGGAACGGGTTTGGGATGAGTTTTCAGGACCTTGGCTACCTTCCAGAATGGTCTGGAGCGGTCGTCCAGATTCTGGACAACACGCCCGAAACTTTCATTTCGGAGTGAGTCCATTCTGGAAGCAATCTGTCTGTTCAGATCGGCCATTTCACGTTTTTTGCCCAGATATCCAGTCCTCTAAAACTGGCGTCTACGAAAATTTCTTAACCGAATCAGTAATTGGGTGTGGGAATCAATAGCAATAAACTTACCCCTCACAGGAACTTGTCGAACGTATGCCTCGTCAGCCATGGATATGGCCTGTTGGAGTCCTTCCAACGTCCAGTCGATGTCATCTATGGTCTCGAGCGGTGGATTTTCATTGATGTTGCTGTCCACCATTCGTCCGTACTGCACCCAGTTGACATGGTGGTAGTCTTTACGCAGGCAGCTTCTAGCAGCAACCACGTTGACACCGACTTCAGTCACCACCGGTTGGTGGTCGAAGCTGAGATCGTTGTGCGCCTCCGGCTTGGATAGTCCGATGTTTGACAGGAAAAAGTCCAGGGTGGAGGGATTTCCCGCCGGAGAGATGAAAGTGGGTTCGTCCGGAAATTGCACAGTGTACAGTCCATGTTGTACGTGGTCGAACAATAGACATCCGTTCCGGTTCCGCTGGTAGTTCCGTCAAGCTTCATGGCGGGCGTTCAGGTCGTCCCCAACGATGAATCGGGAGCTAGTACGGGTGATGGCGGTCAGGTCCTTTTTGAATTGGATTCCTAGTCCATTGCTTGCGGTACACTGGCGTGGGCAGTAAACAGCGATAAACCGGACGTGCCAGTTGGTGATTCCACCTCCACACTTACGGCCTCGATGATATGCGGATGTGGGGCAGAGTGCTTGATTCCCTTTCTGACGATTACCACTACACCCCCCCCCCCCCCGGAGCTGGTGCGATCAAGCCGGATAATGTTGTGGTCAGGCAACCAGAAGCTGTCGCCGGACTCTAGATTGGTCTCGGTTAGAAGACCCACGTCGATGCTATGCTTGCGGAGGAAGTCGGCAAGCTCAATCTGTTTTGCTCTTACAGAGCAAGCGTTCCAGGTAGCGATGGTTAGCGGTTTAGACACCATATTGGATGATGAACTTACCGAGCACTTGAATCTGTTCGGGCTTTTTGCGGCACTTACGTAGAGCACCGGTCATGTTGATGAAAATCTCCATCAATCGGCTGAGAACAGATCGGGATTATTTGGTTGCGCTGTTTGTTGTCTCCAGAATCCAGGGGGGATGGAGAGCTTATTCCGGCAGAAGATCCAGATGTTTCTTGAAGGGGGGTGGATCGCACCCTAGGATTCGCTTGTCCATGAAGAGGCGGAAAGTCTTCCGTCCTGAAAGCCGGAGCCTTATCCTTCCTTCGTCCTGATTGTTGGTGGACGACTGTTTTCGGATGCGCTTGAAATCCTCACGTTTAGGGCACTGCTTGTCAGACCCTTGGTGAACACCACCACAGTTTGCGCATTTGGACGCCACAGCTTCATCCGCAGCACACTCGGAGGTGGCACGGTCTTGAGCGCAATTTCCGCAGCGTGGCTTAATGTTGCAGTTGCGGGTACCGTGTCCGAAGTTCAGACACCGCTGGCACTGAGTCACATCGCGATGGCCACCACGGTATGGCTCCCAGCGAACGATTATGGAATTGATAGACCGGATGGCTTTCAGTGCGTTGAGCGTCACCGTTCCCTTCTGTAAGTGTACCAGGAAAAGGTTATCCGGGTACGCCTTCACATTCTCGTCTCTTCTTGTCATTCGATGCACGGCACTTGGAGCCAGCTTGTACCGGTCCCTGATTTCATGTTCGATAAACTTCGGGTCGAAATTTGGTAGGCCCCTGATGACGACCTTGAACGGTTTTTTTTTACCGGAGATGTCGTAGGTGAAGAATTCCACCTTGGAAGTCCTCAGGTGGGCGATGACCACGTCATACTCCGTTTTGGTACGGAGCACCACCTTGGTGCCGACTCTGTCCAACTTGTATTCGGCTTTAACGCCCAGCGTCGCTAGATCCGCAATGAGCACATTAAGATGGGCATTTTTCACTACCAATGGAGGTAGTTTCACTTTTGCCGTGCTCATTTCGGCAGTGTTCTCGGTTTCGGCAGCGTCACCGAAATCTCCAACATCACTGTTGTTCGTCGCAGTGACATCGGGCTGGCCTCGATTCTTCTTCCTCTTGTTGCTGCGTTTTTCCAACACAGCTGGCTGGATATTCCCATCCATGGGGAGAACAGCAAACTTGTTCGAGGTAGGCCCACCGGAGCTTCCTTGACCGGGGTTCTGAACCTTCGCTGGGCTTCGCGACCGATGCTTCCCCATTTCGGGGCACACACACACGCACGACAAACCGCGAAAGAGAGAGCGTGAACACTATCGCCACGAACTTTTCAAACAACTCGAGAGAGCGAGCTAACACCGAACTGAACTGCTTGACGATAGCACTTTTTGAGGAATTTTCTCCGATGTTTTATAGATCATTTGGATGTTTTTAATGGAAAGTTTTTGAATATTTTATGGATCGTTTTATCAATTATTAAGGTGCATACATAGGGCTGCCGATTTTATTTCAATTCAAACATCATAAGGGCTAAACAAAACATAGAATTCGTATTTTTGAAAAATTAGGCTTGGGTCAAAATGGCTGAATCCCAGTACAAACTTGGTAGATTGTCCCTACCGAACAATAATGAACATAGTTGGAGATGCTTAAAGTCAAATATCAGACTTAAAGAGAACATTTTAAACGATAGATGAGGAGATGAAAGTATAGAGTTGAAAGTTCTGTTATAGTACGGAAGTGTGAAAATTGTATGTATGTAGAAAGTAGAAAGCAAGCAAAAGGAAATTTTGAGGAAGGCACGAATCGTGTCGAGCATCTCCTTTACCAAACTCATTCGTTGATGAGGGATGGTGAGGGGTCCCCCTCCCCTCAAAGGGACGATCGCTGATTTGCTAATGTACCTCCGACGTGCGGAAGCAGCATGACGTTAAGCACTTCCAACCATGAGCTTGAGCTTGATTGACCGCCCACGGTTGCTACTCTGTTACTGCCAGATCAGCTGTAATTACACAGAGAACTAATAGACGATGCTTGGGACTAGCAATCATCCTCAATGTGTAAAAACTGGTGATCTTAAATTAGGCAATACCAGCGCCGGCCGCGCCCGAGCACAGGTCAAGAAAGGAATGGGAAGGATTGTGTTGACATGACACTCGCTTTGATGGAAGCCGAGAACACCTCTGCACTTTCACGAGGAATCACTGGGATGTTGGATAAGAGGGTTGGGTTTGCAGCAGGGTTCGTTTTGGTAAACGATAAGCTGAATTGATGTCCTAACAATCATATAACGCGAAGGAGCTTGGGACTAAACCCACGGTCTTCTGCTCAGTAAGCAAAAACGTTTGCCACTAGGCAGACGAGCACCTTTTTAATCACCGAGTTGCTGTTATTACCATGTAGTATATTAACATAAAAAACGATTGACGAATCTTGAATGTGGATGGGCCTGAGATTAGACTCATGATGTTCTGCTCAGTAAGCAAAAACGGTTGCTCTAAGGCCACCGAGCCCCTCATATCACATAATACCATTGCTCAAATTTGTGTATCCATTCAAACCCGGAACCAACGACAACAACGAGTTTCGCAAAATACACGATACACAAGCGATTTTACCATAAATCTCTTTGATATGTAAGGACCTGGGACAGCGTTTTTCTGCTCAGTATGCAGGCCACTGTAACCGACGATCTTTCAAATCCGAAAACTAAAAACTTCGAAAAAGTACCTAGGCCTTCATTAAGTTCCCCTTTCACGCGACGTTCAATGACAGGTTCCTATCCAGGAATACATCTGAAAAATCCAAATCTGGCCAACGCCCACCTAAACCTGTTCTAATCCACCAGAAATGACTAACGAATGGAAGACTTTGACTACCCAGCCATGCAATAGTCTCATTCCGTGCCTTATGGCAACTTGATGATTCTATTGCGCTCATCTTTTGGCACCACCCAGGGGAGACTTGGTCCTGTACCCAATGCTTAACTTATCTCCATTCCACTCAGCTACTCGCAATTTCTTGTGATATAGTGGGCGGAATATTATTATATGAGACAATTCAATGCAGACGTCTTTCCAAATTTGGCAGATCGACAGGTAATCGGTGAGTTACCACGATAGTTGCTATTCAACAACTCGACAACGTCCCATCGTCAACGCCTGCTATGAGAATTTCCCATTGCAGACGTCAACGAAATGACGTCATCGAGCTATCGATCAACTACCCTGGTAATCGCCTGGTACCTTATAGCACGATGCTAGGAGGCGAACCGGAAGAATCGATGAGCTACCTCTCCCCCACAGACGTTAAGCACTTCCAAATATTTCGGAGAGGGTAAAGCTTGATGAATTCGTCAGTTGGCGTAAATTTTCACTGCATTTTTTTTTAAACGGTTTTTCCCATGATCAGTTTTTGGTGTGCACATTCTTTATTTGTTGGACATTTCGAAAGTGAGCATGCTTAAGGGCGTAAACGTGATGATCGATTCTCTTCATCGATTTTCTCTTTTGTCAATAACTCGCTAGAATTAACGTTTTTCGGTGCGTTTGCTGTTGCTTTTGATAGCCAATACCGCCTGTTACAACTCTACATTGAACAAATTCTAGAAAATTGTTTCGCTTAGCTGTAGCAATGCAAATAGAAAATCGATAAAGAGAATCGATCATCGCGTATTTTCCCTTATGCATGTACACTGTCGATTTCTATACAGAGCTGGAAAAAGGGCCTATCTGCTTTGATCAATTCTCATCATCGACTTTCTCTTTCGTTAATAACTCAGCTGCAACAACATTCCCTGTTGTATTTGACGATTTGGACGATAGATAAAAACCTTCTTTATCATGCTATGTGGCAAAACTAGCACGAAAGAATGAAGAGAATCGATTAAAGCAGATAGGCCTTTTTTCAGCTCTGTATAGATTTGTTCTATGGTCAAAATCATTCAAAAATCTATGTGCCTCGATAGTGCTGCACCAGGGAGGTTGCTTTCGAACCATTTTCAGGACTTTAAACTGCTTGGTAGTTCAACAACAACTAATCACAGCGGAAATACAAATACAGAAAAATGTTGCTTAATTCAACCTTCTGATGTCAGCTTTTCAGTAGGACCACAATAACTGCATTGCAGAAGTCGTATTTCGAAACCCTGCGCTAGTTCCAGTGCAGTGCCGGTAGAAGATTTTTCTCTTCATTCAGTCTAATATCAACATCAACATGAAGTACATTGGCTGGATTCCACGACCGTCATAAAATACAATCATGTAGAATCAACTCTGTGTAACTTGAAAGTGCTTTCGCAAACTTCCCGGTGAAATATTGCATGTTCAGCCAGCGCAGCGGAACAGGCTTCTGTTTGCCATTAATATCCATTTAACTGCGCTCAGCTTCAAGAGATATATGGCTTACGTTTATTAGTCTTCCACGCAGTTGAACTCGACTTCCCGCGGACAACCACTCTGCGGGAGGTCAATCCGTCCGAGGGGTCACTTATTAATTTGCAGCAGCCCAATGAAATCTAAATAAAAGTCCTCTCCCGGAACATTATGCGAGCAAATATAATTACGCTCCAAAGAGTTCATTCTTCAGTTGATGGCGGAAAACTCTTCGGTGCAAAGCTATTTCCACTCACAAGAAAATAGCTTCTCTCATCCCACCCTTGTTTCCCTATTCTAACGGAATGACCCTTGAACTCGCCAGCCATCCAGGAAGATACACTTTGGCGCATTATGCTCCACGCTAAATGATATAAATTGCTCATTTATAATAAATACCACTCCGTGCGTTCGCCGTCTTTGTCGTGCCGTTGGCCTGATGCTGCTGAACAACAAGAACAGCGATAGCGATTTGATGCGATGGCGTGTTGTGTGTACTGTTCACACAATAGAAAACAAGATAACAAGCCAGCCCCGGCATAAAGACGAGATGAATCATTCCGGAAGTGGAAGGTAGGGGTGGTAGGGGTGACTTTCGGAACTATTCCCTCCAGTAAGGTCCATTGTCCAGCGGAGCGGAATGGACTCTTGCTGTGCTGAACGGTCGGATTTTTCCAGAGTGTCCCTAATGATTGCTTCAAATTTCGTTTGAGGAAGTTTCCTTAGGTGCCTGTTCCTATTTTAGTTGATGGGAGAAAAGCTCCAATTACGACTTGAACCGGAACGAAGAACAAAAGCTCATAAGCAGCAGGGGTAATTCTTTTTGCGAAATGATAAAATAGTTTACGAGTTAGCCTCAGTAGATCCTAGATTGTGAGCAAATAGAATCCTCTGAATAAATCAGATTGATACAATTGAAAACTAACTTTATGGACAATTATCATTGCTCCAATCCCATCATTCTTGGTGATTCGATTCAACACGCATAAAAACTCGATCGAATCATTGGAGCAGCTCCAGACCAAATAGATTTTTTTTTAATTTACCTTCTCCGATTTGCATGAAATTTTTGGATATAATGATTTAGATTTATGCTGAAATTCGGCCATTTTGGAACATGCAAATTTTTCCAAAATGGCATTTTTTACTGTTCGCGCACGTTGCGGGAAATCTTTCGGACACACGAGAAAAGTACGCTTTTACACAACAAAAATACACTTTTTTTTTAATGCTTGCTGCTCCAACTAACAGCAGCCCGTACAAACTGTTCGTGCTGAGGATTTGCGACTTATCCTCGCATATAGCACCACATACCACACAAAGTGTCCGAAAATTCACTTATCCGGCATTTGGTCCTTCAAACCGCCTTATCGCGGAATCATAGTGCTCGCGTATCCGAACTTTCGCCTACAAACTGCTTGCTTCACACATATCAGCATAGTGTGCAGCCTTGTTAGCCAATCGCCTGTCGCGCTTAGCAGATGACGGAGCGCTAACGCATCCTGTAGCGTCCAAGGTGGTCAAGAAGGACTTCTACGTTGACGACATGCTCTCAGGAGTAGACACCGTAGAAGAAGGTAAACAGTTGGTTCAAGAAGTCATCGAGCTGTTGGGTTCAACGGGTTTCGCGCTTCGAAAATGGAACTCAAACAACAAGGAGCTTCTTGAACTCGTTCCGGAAAACTTGAGGGATGAATGCTCAATCCTGGATTTCGATTCGTCTGAAACTTCCATCAAGACGTTTCAAGTTCCCATCGTTCAACTGGTCGGTTATAATCCAGGCAAAGATCTTCATCCAGGAACTGTGGAAGCAGAACTGCAGCTAGGATGAACCACTTAACCAAGAGCTTCAAGCGCAGTGGAAGGAATATCGGCGGAATCTAGCAGCACTAGAAAACCTAACCGTTCCCCGATTGGTAGGAACCGGAAGTCACGTCGTCACCACGGAGCTTCACGGTTTGTACGACGCGTCGAATAAGGCATACGGTGACTGTTTCTAACTACGAAAAATCTCCGAAACGGGGGAGGTGTTTGTGAGGTTGTTAACTGCGAAGTCACGCGTTGCACCGCTTGACAACTTGAAGAAAGGAAACAAGCGGCTCTCCACTCCACTCCTAGAACTGTCGTCAGCCTTGTTGTTAGCACACTTTTACGAGAAGGTCACAAGCAGTCTCGACATCGAAGCGAAAGGCTTTTTCTGGACGGACTCCACGATTCTCAAGTGTTGGATTTCTTAGTCGCCGTCAAGATGGAAGCAGTTCTTAGCAAATAGGGTTTCAGAGATTCAGCACATCACGAAACAAGGCGTTTGGAACCATGTAGCTGGACTAGTCAACGGCCTGCATTGGCTAAAGTTGGACGAGCACAACTGGCCATCTGCTTATTAGATACACGAAGAAGACTTCGATCCCATGGATCTCGAAGCCAAGAGCATGGTGACTGCACTTCCAGTGGTAACTCCAAGCGATATCTTCAGCCTCAGATCTTCGTATACACATCTCGCTTCGCAGATTCCGCCGCAATTCGCAACCGGCGAACAGTGACAACCGACGGTGCGGTCCTCTCAAAACGCTCGAACTGGAACATGCTTTGCATGCGTTGGTCAGGCTCTCCCAACAAGAAAGCTTCTCGCTGGAGTTAACTGATTTGACAAACGGAATACTCTGCGTTGGCGGTCGACTTCGCCACGCATCGATTGCGGCCCATCGCAAGCACCCGTATATTCTGGATCACCATCAACCATTTACGTACATGGTCGTCGTTCACTACCATCGAAAGATCTTGCATGGTGGACAACAGCCCATGGTTTCGTCCGTTAGAGAGCGGTTCTGGCCAACCAACGCCCGAAACCTAGTGCGAAAGGTCATCCACGAGTATGTACCATGTTTCAGAGTAAAGCCCAAGATTCAGGACCAGCTCATGGAGGATCTCCCCCCCCCCCCCCCCCCGAAAGAGTCACCCCGTGGCCACCATTCCAGTGCGTAGGTGTGGATTACTGTGGCAATCGCCCGGTGAAAATCTTCGTTGCCGTCTACGTCTGTCTAGTAACCGTGGCCTGGAACTAGCGTCAGGCCTGTCCGCTCAGGGATTTATTGCGACCCTGAAGCGTTTCTCTTCCCGGCGAGGCATGCCGGAGATCATAATGTGCGACAACGGAAGAAACATCTTTGTTGTTAGTTGTTTGATGGTTAAAAATTGAGTGTTTATTTCTCCTAGCAAATACTTACCTGAAGCTCAAATACAAATCTTAAGTCTATTCGACATTTTTTTTCTAGTGGGAGGTGCTTGGAGTTACTTTGTAAATTTAGTTTAACTAATCAACTTGTAACGTTTTTTTGAACCCTATTATTTTTCTATTAATGTTTACCCGTTCGTTCGTACTACCTATACAAGTAAAGATAAGCTTCATGAAAGCTTTGGATGTCCATGAATTTTCAGAGCATGCTGTCAGTCTGTATGCTATCTTAGACACACATTTTTTGTCGACGCCACCAAGTTTTTGACACGGCAGTTAAGATACTATTTTTTAATTTTAAAACCACCTTGCGTTTGACGTTTACACACTACCGCCATCTGTTCAGCGTACTACCCACCACAGTGTATTCAACAGATGGCGGTAATGTTATAGCGGCGATGTTTTACAGTGAGAAATATTCAATGTGTTATGTCTGTTTGTCTGTGTTAAAACCATTGCGTCGTAGAGAATTCAATAGATTTGGCTATTGTGCTTAACACCTTGTACAACTTCGTTTATTCTCTCGAATCTGCCAATAGGAAGAAATTACGCAGTAGTTTTTAGGCACAACTCAAGCTACTCCGCGTCTATCGAATCATTTGAGTGGAGTGCTTTGAAATTAGGGGAAAAGTTGGCTTCGGCAATACCTTAACCTATTATCGTCAGGGGGTAAACAACGTCCTTGAGAGCTCAATTTTGGCATGGGGATACATTGTGTTTCAGAGCAACTTTTGGCCAAATTTGAGTGCTCTAGGACTTTGTTTACCCCCCTGACGATTATAGGTTAAGGTAAAGGGTGTCCACGATGAAATTGCCACACTATGAAATTGCTCTAACTTTTTAACCGTTGGGTAGAATTTAATGAAAATTTGGGTGGATTTAGTTCATAGTGCATTATTTACATCCTGCAAGTTTTAAAGTCCTGTGATCAAAACTCGCGGAAATGGAGTCGAAAGAACAGCTCGTGCGTGATAAAATCTTGCGCATTCATCACGAGAACAAGGATCTCTCGCATCGTTCCATCGCTAAAACGTTTGGAATCGCGAATTCCACGGTGTCGCGAGTGATTAAGTGGTTCGAGGAACGGTTGACCACCGATCGGTAGCCCAGAAGTGAAGGAAAAAGTATTCCGTACAACACCAAAAATCACAACCGCGTAGTTGGGGCCTTCAACCGAAATCCGAACGCCTCCGTTAGGGATGTGTAGTGAAGTTGTACCTCAACATGCTGACGAAAGTTGAATGCTGCATCATGGACGACGAAACATATGTGAAGGCCGACTTCAAACAGATCCCCGGCAACCTGTTTTTCACGGCCAAGGATAAGTTCAGCGTTCCGGAGCATGTCCGCACTCAGAAGATGTCCAAATTTGCGAAGAAATTCCTGGTTTGGCAAGCCATCTGCACGTGCGGGAAGCGGAGTGCACCTTTCGTGACCCAGGACACGATGAACGGACAGGTGTACATAAAAGAGTGCCTCCAGAAGCGGCTGCTTCCTCTCCTGAAGGCCCACAACGTCCCAACAATCTTCTGGCCGGATTTGGCCTCATGCCACTACTCCAAGGACGTGCTGAAGTGGTATGCGGACAATAAGGTCAATTTCGTGCCGAAAATGTTCAACCCTCCCAACACTCCGGAGCTCCGCCCCATCGAGAAGTACTGGGCGATTATGAAGCAGCACCTTCTTAAACGACCTAAGGTAGTGAAGACAGTCGAGGAACTGAAGAAAGTATGGGTTTACATGCAAAAAACGGTTGATTCACAGGTTGTGCAGAATCTTATGGCCGGGGTTAAGGCCAAGGTGCGGGCATTTGCGTATGGACTGTAAATAAAATACGAGTAAAATGGTAAAATGAAGTTTAATAGTTATTTCTCAATCCCTGAAAATTTGATGGCAATCGGATGAAAACTCGAATTTTGCGAATCAATTTTGTGTGTGGCAATTTCATCGTGGACACCCTTTATTACCGAAGCCAACTTTTCCCCTATCAGAAGTTGATAATTGCTGATCTAAGTTGAAGAAAACAGATTGAAATTTACTGCGCTACATCTAAACTCGAAGTGAGTTCGGGCGGTTTGTGAATTTTGATGATTTAAATCCATTTAAATAATTTTCCACAGTTTTGAATTTGTCGAGTGCAGGATCATATTTTGATCAAAATAGAAATTGATATTGAATATATATTGTGAAGTTGGTGAAATTTGAAATTCAGGTAAGCCTAATTAGTTAGTAGTACATTGGTGAGCAAATTATGTGAGATTTCCGCGTTAACAGGCCCTCCTTGCCCAGTCAACGCGGGCGGCTTGTATCGGCTTGTATTGGCTAGTGCTAGAATTGGCAAATATCGTTGAAACTGGAGCGGGCTGTTTCAAGCAGCTAGGACATCCACCGTCTTATGCTGGCTGTTAGTCGGACGGCCATTACGCCCACCCGTTACTGCTACTGCGCATTTTCTCGTAGCACAACCGTTTGGCTACGACGCACTACCACTGCTACTGCGCAATTGGTAGCCTTTGTTGGAACGACTCGTCTCGCCAAGTCGTGTGGCGTAAACTGCGTACCGCTACTACAGCTCATCACTACACTACGCTTGGGGACGCCTGCTATACCCCTTACTTGCCCACGCGCGAGTCATCTTGGTGCGTAAGCTTTTGGTGACCAAGTGATCCTGTTTGAGTTCGCGTACTAGAACGTCGCGGGACAACCGACGAGGGACCGGACGCTGAAGGAACCAGGTCAGATCTGTCCGAAAACTGCTCACATTAGATTTATTTGATCTTGAATGGATATGCTAACATACATGAACTAGAAACGTGACGTCACAGTAGGAAACTGTTAGGTTTGCCTTAATTCAATAAATTTCGATTTCCCTTGAATTTTATTTAATAAATCGCTAGCTCGATAAATTTATGTTTAGTATATTCAGGTTTCGTCCAATTAAATTGAATAAAATAAAAATTACTTCTAGTTTAGATTAGTTACTCCACACATCTTTTGCGTCACGTTATTTGTATATGTTTATATTTGTTAGATTGTTTTGGGTTTAAATAACTATTGCATATTTCACCTTGGTTGATTTTAAAGAATTATTTCATTTTCGCGGTTTGAATTGGTGATTTTAAATTTGAGTATCCTAACCTGATTGGTTGGCTTTAGACGTTTGGGTCAAAATAAGTAAGTTCGTTTGTGTCAACATCTGAGGGACCTGCCCTGAGAAGGGGAGTTTCTTGCCGGGTAATTAAGAACGAGTTGACGGTCCTTCTTTGAAAGGTGGCGCTTAAGCCGTCAGCTTAGCGTAACACAGAGAACGTTACAAACTTCGATTTGGCTATTCGTTAAAAGTGTGTTTTCAAGAAGCGTCACAAATACACGCAACTCGGACCTCTTGAGGTTGGTTATGTATATTGATGAATAATTACAACAAAGAATGTAGGTCGGGTGAGTATTCAACTGCCTGGTATGCATCGGGTAATTATTTGAGCTGTTGATTTCTCTGTTTCGTTTTCAAGTAAAAAGACTGTTATGAATTTCGACGAAGTGGATGCACTTGAGGAACGGGCCACAAGTGTCCTCTTGCAAAACATGGTTTTCTTGTAATTGGATATTCTGACCGAGATCAGTTCTATTCTATGCATGGGAACTTCTTTTGAGCTTGTGAATGGTAAGGGATAATTTGGATTTTCCAGATTCTTTTACAGGTCTCATGTTCTTTGTGACTTTCTCTAAAATTTGATATTTACTCCAGATTGAGTATGTTGAGTATGCTACATTACGTCGCCTGTTCAACAACCAGCAATTCCAGGCATCCATTGTCAGAAGTGCAGCAGAAGATCAGATCGAATTCCGGTTTATTCCAGCGCGTTCGTCAAACTTCGGTAGACTGTGGGAATCGGCAGTCAAATCGTTCAAGCTGCTCCTCAAACGAACGATTGGCGTGCACACTCGCCTGTACGACGAGATGCAGACGATCCTGACTAAGGTGGAAGCAGTATTGAATTCGCAACCACTCACGCCGCTCAGTAACGACCCGGACGACTACGAAGCGTTGACTCTCGGTCATTTCCTGATTCAGCGGCCTCTTAAGGCAATACCGGAACCCGCTTTGGATGAGATTCCTGAAAATCGTCTGTCAGCCTGTCAGAAAGCGCAGCCGTTCACGGAACAACTGTGGAAGAAATGGTCGCATCTGTACTTGTCAGACCTCCACAATCGGACCAAGTGAACAGTGAGAAGGAACAGCATAGTTGTTGGTACTATGTATGGTTGTACTGAAGGAAGAAAACCAACCTCCACTAAAGTGGCAACTAGGACGTGTAATAGAGGTTCATGCCGGAGACGGGAATGTGCGAGTCGTTACCGTTAAAACTAAGGATGGTCGTTACCGCAGAGCGATCTCAAAAACGTCGTACTACCGATACGGGACAATGGGGCTGGTGGTCAATGGTTGCATGGATTGTTTTCTGTTCGTTGGAGCATGAGCATCGTCAGCGGCGTCCAACGCCAGCGCTTCACCGCCCAGTCAGTTCAGACATTTATTTGCATATCGAATTTGATTATTCGAGGTAAACTGCATCTGCATCATCGAGAGGGATAAGTGCGCACTTCATCCTCGTTGCACTACAGGGGGGCGTCAGCAAGCATGGCCAGCTTGTCCAGCGTTCACAACGAGTATCAGTAGCATTGTAACAGCATCTCGCAGCCCTCGGATATCATCGAAACAGCTAAAAAATCGTCATCAGAACGAGAAGGAGAGGATTTACAGCGACTCTGCAGCCACACCACCATCGAAGAACATCAAAACATCGACCTCTCCGACGACAATCGGTCGTCCAGGTTCACTGAGTTCACCTAGGTCCACGTCCGACATCAACTCGTCACGTCAATCAGATTCCGTCAGAGCTCAAAACCACCAAGCAAATCAATCGAAGCAAGAACCTGAAAAGAAAGCAGCAATCAGTCAAATCGATGGAAACCGTCCTGAATGTCATCAGTCAGAAATCTTCGAAACCGGACAGAATGGAAGTACCAGCTTACGTCCGGACCGGCCATGGGAGGAAGTCCTGTAATTTCGGTGGGACACCTTTCCGCAAGGTTTGTTCAATTTGCAGCATCTCCGCCTCGGTGGAACACGTGCTGTGTGTCTGCCCGGAGTTCCAGAAGCTACGCGAACAACATGCACTCCTGGAGAACGTCAGTAATCTGCTAGGTTACGACCCTTCGACTTTGGCTGCGCTGATCGCCTTTCTGAAAGAAGCCCACTTGTAAGATCAAATCTAGCTCCCGTCGGTGGCTGCACTGATCGTGTGTCCTCACCCGATCTAATCGTCAGTTATACGTCACGTTAATGTCAAATTGAAACCTATTTTTTGGCAGGATCTAGCCTAACCATCTGCTGTATAACGTGATGAACTAGCCTACGTCTAAAAATCACGGTAATAAAGAGAAAAAAAACCAACTTACGGACAACTCCTGCTCCTGCACTGTCATCACATCAAGCAGTTTGCCAAGCATGTTGTTCCGGTTTACTACATTCTACTTCTGGATACTCCATTTTCGTTCCCACCATTCCGAGGTACACTACAAGTCTTGAAAACTGTCACTGTAGAAGTCACGAAATGACTGATCATAGTCACCATTTTTTTTTTTACCACTCTCGAATCGGACGCTCACTCAAACAACGTACCTAGTTGCTTTTGACAGTCGACAATGAAAGTTGATCACTCACCACCGCTCCACTCAATCAGTCGTGCTGTTTACACTCTTCTTCATAGTGAGTGTCATCTCAGCAGCAATTTTTCTATCAATCAGTATTGTTGACATTCGTTTACCTATCATGGATGATATCCCGAATAGAAATTGTAATGTAGGAAACATCAGCAGACATCTTCAATACATTAAATTTTAACGTATATTGCTGTACCCTTAATGTATTCAGACTTCAGTGTGACGTCCAAGTACATAAAAATACATTATCCTCAAACGTTACATCAGAATCAAACGTCTTGACGATGTAAAATTTGACATCAGAATACATCCAACGACAACAGAACCTTACGTTACATTAGAATCAAACTTCATTACGATGTAATTTGTTGCACGCATAAAACATCAGAATACATCCAATGACAACAGAACCTAACGTTACATTAGAATCAAACTTCATCACGATGTAAATTGTTGCACGCATAAAACATTAGAATACATCATATGACACAACAATAAAAAGTGGATTGCAGTGCAGTGATGCCTCCTATGCATAGTTTTGTGACATTATCAATTGCAAATAAAATTGAACTCTTTAGAAGAGTGGAAACGCTAATAAAAGTGCACTTAGACGTTGTATCGTCTTGACGCCTTCTGCGCACTTATTCTTCATTCACCAAGGAATATGTGCGATGAAGACACAACAACAATTTAACGTAAAACCGCACTTTTATTAGTGTTTCCGCATTCATAATCTCATAAATGTGCCCAAATGCGTGATCCTCGACGCAATCATATAAAAAAGCACATTGCGATTACAAGGTAGAGCTTCCCGCATAAACGCGAACCATAAATTGACCTTACCTAAAATGGTTAAAAATTGTTTATAATCCCTGCTAAACTTTAACTGAAATGGTTATGGAACTTTACATGAACGTTTAATGATAAAGTTTTAACCTTATGTATTATGGTTTTTTGGAACTGGACCTTACAAATAATGGGTTGTTAAGAACCATTACCATTCCAAATTCTTGTTTTCTCCATACATTTTCAGAAAGAGAACTACATAAGTACGTTTTTACTTATGATTTGAGAACATTAATGGTAATGGTTATGGTTTTTGGCAATTTGTATGTAAAACAATGCCCTGGTGACGTTACAGTGCAAGAGTTAATTAGTGTTTTAATTGATTATTATCGTTTCAATTGAAAACCGATTTTACTCTTGTTCTGTACGTTAAACATAACGTCGGCCATAGTGTGCTGTATACCGCATCCGTGATTGAATACAGCACTCACACGAATTGCCGGCGACAAAGTGACGTCATTTGACATTGGGCGACTTAAAGATTGATCGTTTTTAAATTGGTGTGTTTTTTTTTGTCGTGCGCTCAGCCATCTTGTCTGGTTTGTTTATAAGCAAACTAGATAAGATGGCTGAGTGCACGGAGCGCACCGCAAATTCCTTCACCCGAGCCGCGAAGGAAAGTAGCAACTTTAACAGTAAGTATTCAAATATTTGTTATATTTAGTGTTATTATTTGTAATTTAAAAAATTGATGCGTTGCATCAGTTATCTCATCCGGATTTCTCAAGCGGATCAATTTTGATGTAATTATTTTCAAAAATTGATCCGGTTGAGATAAGCATCCTTGCTGATGCAACGCATCAACAAGGATGTTTAACTCATCCGGATTCCTCCAGCGGATCAATTTTGAAAAACAAAATTTTGATTATTTTGTAATTGTTTTTTTTTTTTCAGCCGGCTGCTTCCAATAATTCCGGAGGTGTTCAGAAATTGAATAGAGGTAAGCTGAGGTAAGTATTGAACAGTTTGTTATTAAGTGTAATTTTTTTTAAATTGATCCGCTTGAGGAATCTGACTGAGTTAAGCATCCTTATTGTAAGGATGTTTAACTCATCAGGATTCCTCCAGCGGATCAATTTTGAAAAATAATTACAAATTCTAACAAACATCCAAAATTTTGATTAATTTGTATTTTTTTTTTCAGCCGGCTGCTTCCAATAATTCCGGATTAAGGACGTGTACGGAATTGAATAGAGGTACGTGTTAAACAGTTTGTTATTAAGTGTAATTATTTTTAAAAATTGATCCGCTGGAGGAATCTGACTGAGTTAAGCATCCTTACTGATGCAACGCATCAATAAGGATGTTAAACTCATCCGGATTCCTCCAGCGGATCAATTTTGAAAAATAATTACAAATTCTAACAAACAGATCCAAAATTTTGATTATTTTGTAATTCTTTTTTTTTTTTCAGCCGGCTGCTTCCAATAATTCCGGAGGTGTTCGGAAATTGAATAGAGGTAAGTATTGAACAATTTGTTATTAAGTGTAATTATTTTTTTTTAAATTGATCCGCTGGAGGAATCTGGCTGAGTTAAGCATCCTTATTGTAAGGATGTTTAACTCATCCGGATTCCTCCAGCGGATCAATTTTGATGTATTTTTTTTTTCCAAAAATTGATCCGCTAGAGGAATCCGGCGGATTTAATTGACTGATGCAAAGCATCAACAAGGATGATTAACTCATCCGGATTCCTCCAACGGATCAATTTTGAAGTAACTATTTTCCAAAATTGATCCGCTGGAGGAATCCGGCTGAGTTAAGCATCCTTACTGATGCAACGCATTCCGATGCCGGATCCCGATGTTTATGTTAAGTTAAAGTTTTATTATAGTTAAGTAAAATTTAAAGTTATTTTAAAGTTAGGTTAAATTAAGTATGTAACAACTAAATTTAAGTTAAAATTATGTTAAAGTAAAAGTTATGTTGATGGTAAGATAAACTTATGTTAAAGTAAAAGTTAAAATTTAGTTAAAGTTACGTTAAAGGTAGGTTAGAGTTAAGTTAAGGTTATGTTTAAGTTAAGTTAAAGTTATGTTTAAGTTAAGATAAAGTAAAGTTAAAGTTATGTTTAAGATAAAGTTAAGTTAAAGTTATGTTGAAGTTAAGTTAACGTTAAGTTAAAGTTAAGTAAAATTTAAGTTAATGTTAAGTTAACGGTAAGTTAAAATTATGTTAAGTAGAAGTTTATTCAAATTTAGGTATAAGTTATGTTAACGTTAAATTTAAATGAAATTTATGTTAAAGTTAAGTTAAAGTTATGATAATGTTAAGTTATCATTAATTTAAAATTAAAATTGTGTTAAAGTTAAAGTTATGTTCAAGTTAAGTTAAAGTTAAGTTAAAGTTAAGTTATGTTAACGTTATGTTAAAGTTATCTTAAAGATAAGTTAAAGTTAATTTAAAGTTATGTTATGTTAAAGTTAAAGTTAAGTTTAAGCTATGTGAATGCGAAGTTAAAATTAAGTTATGTTAAAATTAAGTTAGAGTTATGTTTATGCTTAAGTTAAGTTAAGCTTCAGTTAATGTTAGGTTAAAATTATGTTAAATTTAAGTTAAAATTACGTTGAGGTTATGTTAAAGTTAAGTAAGAGCTAAAGTTTAGTTAAAGATATGTTAAGTATATGTTAGGTTAAAGTTTAGTTAAATTTATGTTAAATTTAAGTTAAAATTTCAAGTTCCCAAGTTTCCCCTGCCGCATAGAGAGTTGCCGCAATGATATTAGGTTAGCTAAGGTCAGTTAACTGACTGGTGGGGAACGGGAGCTTTAGCATTGACTATTATGTATGTATTTCTATGACGCTATCTAACAACAATGGTGTTTTCTGTTTACAAAATCATGTATGTAATTCAAATGTGTTGCATAATTGAAAGTATTTGTGTCCCGCTCATTGTACCCTTCCACCTTTAGCGACTTTCTGGATATTGGGTTCGCCATAAAGTTACGCCAGTTCGTGGTTCATTCTTCTCCTCCATACACCATTTTCATATACCCTGCCAAAGATGGTCCTAATCACGCGTCGTTCGAAAACTCCCAGTGCTCCTCGAGTATTGTCCATTGTCATATTTTTCATGCACAATAATTTTGTTTATTATATATTTACAGTTCGTCAATAAGGTAGAAGACTGGTAGCCCAAAACTTTCCGCATTTGTGGATCATCCCGATCCACTTCCAAAGTGTCATGCATTATTGACAAATTGGCACAGCGGGTCGATTTAAAGGGAGATCTGGAGGCGCAGCGATCACATTGTCATGATTGTCTGGTAGTTCACTCAAAAATGCTATAACAATCGCCAAGCTCGCTGTAATGTCACCAAGTGCCTCGTCACCTACAAATTGGCGCCTATGTCAGTGGTCTAATAACTCTTAGCGCGCTAATGGCATAGTTCCCCTGCCGCATAGAGAGTTGCCGCAATGATATTAGGTTAGCTAAGGTCTGTTAACTGACTGGTGGGAAACGGGAGCTTCAGCATTGACTATTATGTACGCATTTTTATGATGTTATCTAACAACAATGGTGTGTAGTGGTTACACGATCATGTTTCTAATTCTAATGTGTTGTAAATATAATTGAAAGCATTTGAAAAGTAAGATTCTAGTGTTTTGTATATCTAAAAACATTAGTAAACATCTACATTTGAAAACATTCAAACAACGTTTACTTTAAACGTTTTGTACATCTGAAAACATCAGAGAACAACAAACAGGAGGTACAATAGAAAACATCCGAACAACGTTTAGTTCTAACGTTGTGTACATCCGAAAACATCCAAAAAAAACGTTTGGTTCTAGCATCGGGAAACATCTACATAAGAAAACATTAGAATACATTTACATATAAAAACATCCGAACAACGTTTAGTTCTCACGTTTTTTTCATCCGAAAACATCCAAAAACGTTTGGTTCTAACATCGGGAAACATCCACATTAGAAAACATCAGAAAAGTTTACATATAAAAACATCCGAACAACGTTTAGTTCTAACGTAATGTACATCAGAAAACATCCTTAAAACGTTTGGTTCTAATGTCAAGAGATTGAAATTTTTGACGTCAGACCGACATTAGAATGGCAAAATTTTGTTCCAAAATTTCTGATGTATACACCATGTTTCGTTGCTTAAATACAACTAAATCATAATGTTTTCTAATATTTGACATCAGGCATACATTTGATTTCGATGCTGATGTAGACATCAAAATCAAACGTTGGGCTAATGTAAATTTCTATTCGGGATTCGTGACATTCATTTTTTCTATAGTAGCCTCCGGTTCTAGCGCACAGTTTTTGTGGCCTTCCCACGAAGAAACTGAAGAAAAAGGTATATTTCGTTGATTAATATCACCTGTAGGATTCTGCTTTATCAATGGTTGTTAGAAAAAGTTACCGTAAAACGGACTGTCTTTGATCGCAGGGGAGACTTTGATCAGGAGGTCGTGCATATCCATTATCCAATCTATCATTGGATATTATACCTATCCTTATCCGGATAATTTTAAAACGGATGATATCCGAGTAAAAATTATACGGATAGAAAAGTTAATTATCCGGATAGAAAAATCGTGGATAGGGATAAAATCCATTATTTTTCCATCCGGATAGTATTCTGAGTACTCCGAAAAGCTTATGTTTAGAATAGGGATGTTTGATATCAAATATGTACCCATAAATATGGGTATTTTTGGAATCCGGGTGATGTCAAGAGTCTAGAAATTGATATTCGACGCCATTTTGAAATCCAATATGGCGGCCATTTCACTAAAAGAAAAGTGGGCAATACGCTACAATATGGGTATTTTCGGAGCGGAGACGACGTTTTGATGCTGAAAATCAATGCCTGACGCCATTTTGGAATCTAATATGGCAGCTATTGGTCTCAAAAAGATTCAAACATCCTACAATATGGATATTTTCGGATAAGAGACTATGTGTAGAGGCTGAAAATCGATGTCCGATTGAAGTCCATTGGTTTATAAAAACCTGTGAAATACCCTACAATATGGGTATTATCGGAACGGGGACGACACGTGAAGGCCGAAAATCTATGTTCGACGCCATTCTGGAATGCAAGATGTTGGCCACTTGTTTAAGAAAAAGTGTAAAATATGATACGATATGGTCGCCACCCTGGATTCCAAATAGGCGAGTGCCATCAATTTTCAGCATCTACACGTCGACCCCGTTCCAAAAATACCCATATTTTAGGGTATTTTCCACTTTTTCTGATCCCAATGGCAGCCACTTTAGATTCCAAAATGGCGTCGTGACATCAATTTTCGGCATCTACCGGTCCATCCCATTACGAACATACCCATATTGATGGGTATTCGCCACTTTTATGAACCCAATGGACACCATATTGGATTTCGAAATGGCATCGAACATCAATTTTCCGCATCTACACGTCGTCCCGTTTCCAAAAATCACCGATTTCTCGCAAATAAAAGCTCGATCTCGCAAGGAGACAATATCAAATGATATAGGAATCGTTCCTCTACCTGATTGTGGTGTATGCTTTCGAAGTTGAGATTTTATTTGCGAGAAATCGGTGATTGGCGTGTTTTGTTACAAAAGTAAATACGTTCAAATATCAAAGTTCTCCAGATTTGTTAACACAAAAACGAAGCTCACGATCATCAAAACAACAACAATCATTACTTGTTGTCTATGTCACACTCAGTCTAGACGTCTCATCATCTAGTCACTCAGTCGACACTCAGGTTCCGAATTTCAGATATGAACGTCACTCTTTCGAAGGATTGTCAAATAGCTCAACAAGTCAGTCGGGGTTTGGTATGGTGAGTGTCAATAGTGATATTCATTTAATTATGCTTTGGTCTTTTCCTTTGGCTACGTACGCTCTCGTGACAATCGTGAGATTTTGCAACTCTGTACACTACACCTACCTGCAACGACCGGCGACGCGTTGTGCAGTACAGTCGCTTGTTTGATTCGCTCGCTCAGTGCCAGTGATATTTAGAAGAGCTATGCGTTTGTTCTCGTTTTCAGTCGTTTCGTGCATCGCGTGTGATGTCGAAGCGGAAGAAGAAGACAGGCTCGAACCAGGGTTGCAACCAAGTCTAAAGCTGCCGGCAAAGAGACGAAGAGTGACACATCCGACTGTGGAAGTGTCCATACCCCCAAGAACAGTTGTCCCCAGGATGATGCCACAGCAATCAACGGTAGTGACGTCGGTGATTTCGGCAGGACCGTTGAAAACATGACCACGGGCGGCCAGAACGGACTGAAAGTGAAACTCCCACCTCTGGTGGTGAAGTCAGTAGCCACTCGACAAGCTGGTTCAAGAGATGGCAACCCTTGGCGTCGCTGCCGGGATTGGCACGAAAATAATCTTCCACACCAAAGTGGACTACAACAAAGCTTGGGCTTTCCTGAAGAATTTCGAAACGAAGGTGATCGAAGCTGAAATTAAAGACCGGTACAAGCTGGCCCCCTTCGCCGTCTTCCAGATCAAAAGGAGAAATTGTCTTTTCCTGGTACACTTCAAGAAGGGGACGGTGATGCGTTGCAAGCAATCTGCTCGCTCTTCAACGTCATCATCCGTTAGGAGTCCTACCGTGGTGGCCGCCGCGATGTAACGCAGTGTCAGCGCTGCCTCAACTTCGGGCACGGCACCCGAAACTGTAACATCAACTCACACTGCAGCTTCTGCACCAAGGACCATGCCTCCTCCGACTGCCCAGAGGACAGTCCTGAGGTTATCAAGTGTATCAACTGTGGCTGTGCTCATCAGGACTCCGACAGGCAGTGCCCCAAACGTGAGGAGTTCAAGCGTATCCGAAAGGATGCATCGATCACCAAGCAACCAGGACGTAAGAATAATAAGTCCTCGACTTTCGGGCCAGGCGACTTTCCGCCTCTTCGAACCAACCAGCAACCGCGGCTTTTCAAGCCGGTAGCCTTGAACGAACTCAGCTCCGACCTCCAACCGGTGGTGGCTGAACTGAGCTGTAACACGGCTCCTGCTTCAAGCCTGCGCAAGGACTACCATCGCGTAAACTGGGCCCAGTTTGGAAGCCTGGCAGACAGGCACATCATCGACAACCCGTCGCTTGACTCCGTGGAAGACATCGACCGAGCGTTGAAGGGACTCCACCAAGGTGTGCGTCCGACGAGTTCCTGTGAGGGGTAAGTTTATTGTCATTGATTCCCACACCCAACTCTTAATTCGCCTGAGAAATGTTCGTAGACGTCAGAAAACGTGAAATGGCCGATCTGAACAAAGAGATTGCTTCCAGAATGGTCTCACTCCGTAACGAAAATTTCGGGCGGCTCGTCCAGAATCTGGGAAGTTGCCAAGGTCCTAAAGACCCACCTTAAACCCATTTCACCACTAAAAGATGAATATGATGACGATCGGCTCATAATCACCCCTCAGGATAAAGCAAATGCGATTGGTGACCAAGGCTCCAACATCCAAAGTTCAGGCTTCCTCCCTTTGTGCTATCCCTTCGGAGGATAGAATCACAGTGGAACAGATCTGCTCAGCGCTGAAATGCACCAAGAACAGATGCTTGGAACTGCACTACTTTCCAAGCATCTGCAAAGTAGCAAAAATCATAGCTATCCACAAAACCGGGAAGGACCCAACGCTAGCTTCAAGCTACATACCAATCAGCCTCCTTTCAGCGCTGAGCAAATTGTTCGAGAAACTTATTCTCAATCGTTTGCTCAAGTTTGTCGAGGAGCAAAACATTCTCCTACCGGAACAGTTCGGGTTCAGGAAGGGGCACTCCACCAATCATCAGCTAGTACGGGTGATGAATAGCATCCGAAGTAACAAGGCTGTATCCAAGTCCACAGCCATGGCCTTGTTAGACGTTGAGAAAGCGTTTGACAATGTCTGGCACGATGGTCTTGTATACAAGCATTGTAACTTCAACTTTCCTTTGCATCTTGTTAAAATCACCCATAAATACCTTCATCAAAGGTCGTTCAGGGTACCGTTGAATGGCTGCCTTTCAAACACGTTTTCCATCCCAGCAGGTGTTCCGCAAGGAAGTCTGTTAGGCCCTTTGCTTTACAGTGTCTACACTTCTGACATTCCACCCTTGTGTTCTTCCTGTTCGCAGATGATACCGCAGTAACCGTCAAGGGTTGGATGCCTCGCGAAATAACGAACAAGCTCCAACGATGTCTTGACGCCTTTGCTGATTATGCCACCACGTGGAAAACCAAAATCAATGCCTCCAAAACACAAACAATCATGTTCCTCCATCGGCAATCGCCCAAACTGAAACCAGTTCCACTGTAATCATGGATGGCACAAGGGTTGAGTGGTCCGCCGAAGTAACCTATCTCGGGATGTTGTTCGATGAAAAGCTCCTCTTCCGTTCGCATGTGGAGAATACCGTAATCAAGTGTTCCGCCTTGGTTAGGTGTCTGTATCCGCTGATTTGCCGCAGATCCCGCCTCTCAAGGGTGAACAAACTGGCTGTCCACAAACAAATAATAGCACCTGCGATCATCTACGCAGCTCCGGTGTGGGAATCATGTGCACAGACTCACAGGAACAAAATTCAGGTCACTCAGAATAGAGTGCTGAGGATGGTGCTTGATCGTCCTTTCGACACTAGAATAACAAATTTACACGAAGAGGCAGGCATTGCCAAAATATATTCCAAAATATATTAGGTGTATATAGTAGTTGTAGGTTAGTTGTAGTTGTAAATAGTAGTTATAAGTAGTTCTCGGTGACGGCATTCTTGTAACGAATTTAGGAGGAGACAGACGTTGAGAAGGAACAGCAGCAGGATTGGAAGCAACCGCAGCCGTGGGAGCTGCACCATTTATTCGTTTAGCCGTGGCCGAGGCTGGAAACCTCGGTCCGGTCACGACACTAATGATACTTTAACTAATAATGTTTGTATAACTCCATGCGGGAAGTTAAAGATTTACATAGCAGGAGATCCTTAACGCCAAATATTTGAAGTCTGGTCATTTTATACGATAGATGTATAGTTCCGTTAGAGTACGGCAGTGTGAAAATTGTATATAGAGAGTAGAAAGTGAGTAAAGGTCAATTTTGAGAATAGCACGAATCGTCCACATCAGGATATTTTCTAATGATCTACGAAACTCAATTACTTTTAAGTGGTCTTCTTGCATCAACGTATACCTTAAACATGAATATTAATGAGAAAGATTTGGAATTATAGTTAAATGAAATTACTGAAAGATAAAAGTCTGATACATGGAGGGGCTGACAAAATCGTTGTAGCTAGTGATGAAATCTACGGATACAATTTTAGTTTCTTGAATTGTGGAATGACTAATGAGATAGGACACAATTGGGTCTACAACACTATATTCCAGTTGGGATGAGCTAGCCATGGTGAAGAAATTAAAATATATTAATTGCGGTCACTTGAGTCATAACCTCCTTGAGGTCAAACCTACGCTGAATTTTTTTCAAATCAAATCTCAAATATGTTCTGCTCCACAAACTAATGTTGACTTAAAACTGTCAGCTTCGATTGATATCCAGGATCATTTTTCAAAGTCCACCTCCCGCGCCGGCGGAGTGTCAAGATAATCCCATTTTAGGCAACCTATTCCACTGGAGAAAACTGACGACGGCACACAATAGGGTAGATGGGGGTAAAATGCCCCGTTCAATCCACAAAGTGAATCTATATTTAGGTGCATTATCATCTTAATATTGGATTAGGATTAGGCTATTAGCAAGATATTGCAATTGATATGCTTAACGAAAATTTCCAACGACCTACTATTTATTGTTGATGTTCTATAAGTGTTATGCCAATGGGCCATTATGCCAGTTGAAAAAAAGATCTGATGCCAGATGACCATATGCCAAATGGGCTGCCCCCGTTGACAAAAACTGCAATTTTTCTAATCTTGCCAAAAGATTAAAGATTAACCAATCAACTTGCATCTATCAAATAGATACTAGCTGTTTCACGAAATAACATTTTCTTGCATATTTGTCAACCAAAATTGTTTGTCAATTTTATAAACTTCAAATTAATTTAATTTATAGGATTAATACTCAATGTATGCTGGCATTTTTTCGGCACCATATCAACTAGTAGCAGAAATATGAGCGGAGCTCATTTTGCACTTCATGAGCTTTTTACCCCCATTTCCCCTTTAGGCGTCCTTCCGCCAATGGCTACGGTCAGTGTGGTGACGATCAACGCAACTTTTCCCAAAACTTATACCCGTGAATACCCACCACGCTCCAGTGCACGAACGATTCTCGCATACATATGCAATAGTGGAAAACCCACGAACGAGTCGAACGAGAAATCGAAGCGATTTCAATCTGTCACTCAGGGATTTATCGGCCAAATTTGATACACCATTCCGTCCGGCCATTCGTCCATCCCGTCTGCTGAGGAATGCCCGTGGAAGAAAGAAACGTACGGAACCGAGCAGATACCCGGCTCGTGTTCTCGCATTTCAGCGCAATCCATTTGGGAATTGAGCCGAAAAAACCGCACGCCTGATGAGAGTACCTCGGTAACTGAGTCCAATTCAACTGAATATTGTAAAAATCTGGGGTTACTTACTTTTCTGGGAAAAACTGTTTGAATATGAGGAAAATCGTTTTTCCTGGAAAATCGAGGAATATTTCCACTGAGTTCCCCAAAGTTCGCAATTTTGATTCAAATTCGACCCATTTTTGATTTACTCTCGCTGCGCATGCTTTTCCGTTGCCCCTCCTCCTTTCAATGCGGATCGATCCGGTTGCTGACCGAATCATCAATCAAACAGTGACTATGCTGCCACCAGCGATGCGATGGCCACTGTGGGATATCTGTCCACTCATTCTGTGACTCTCGTAAAGGTTTGAAGTGTTTCTAACCAATTCTAAACACTCCGCCAGCCCACTGTCCACCGCCAGTCATCCTGCCATCAATCCTGAACGCGTAGGACTGGAATTAAGCCTTTCTTTCATCCCCATCCGTTTGGTACATGTTTCCCACAATTTAAAGATAAAAGGGAAATCCATACCAGAACCAAAGACCGAGGGGAAAAAGTATTCCACATGTTACCGAACGGATCGAACTAATTCATACATTCTTGACAGTTCCCGTCAAAGCCACACCAAAGCCGATAGGTCCGCTCTTTCTCTCTATCTCTCTCTCTCTCTCTCTATCTCTCTCTCATGTCGAAAGGCAGGAAGTTGGACATGTGAGTCCTGTCGCCCATCGTCGGTCGTCGTCAATCACAACGGATTTCTGGATGGTGGATTTTTCCCCCTCCTGTCCCGGACGGTCGGTCGGTCGGTGGTGAACATGGCTCGAGCGTTTCCTAAGGGCCAAATTTATGAGTGCTGGAGTTGTTGCCGCTGGAAATGCCCCAAATTGGATTCCGGTCTTTGCGCTTTATTTATGGACAATGGTTATCTCTAACTTTCGGCCGGATGCCAACCAACCGTGTTGGACGCGCCCCGGAAGGCAACTCGATTGGAGATTGGTTCCAATGCGATTTCGATGGTGAAATGCAGTGGTTTGGCTCGATAGATTTCCGGGGAGTTTTAATCGCTTCTTCTTCATGTTGCCGGGTCTCAACTTATGCACTTCCAAAGCTATGAATTGAGAGCTTTTTTTTGTCATCCAATGCATGTATTTGTATATTGTATGGCAAGCACAATGATACTCTATGCCCAGGGAAGTCGAGAAAATTTTTGAACAAAAAATCTGTCCTTTCTGGTTTACTGACTTGTTGCATAAAAATACTATAGTAGGTTCGATTTTCGCTTTTGATTTTCAAATGCGATATTTTGATATTTGTATCGTTCATGCCATCAGAATTGAACGATCGTCGATCGCAATGGTATCTTGTGATCAAAGGAGCTCGGTGACCTAGTGGTGACCATTCTTGCTTACTGAGCAGAATCTCGTGGGTTCTATTCCAGGTCCCTTCAAATTACTGATTTATCATCCTTTAAAATCTAGCAACACTTTCCAAAGTGATTACAGATCTCACCTAGAAAAACGTCCTTTCTATGACAACCGTGAAGTTTCAACGGTGACTGTTTTTTTTTCTGGTTCTTGTCACGCACAGAGTAGCAACTACAAAATGTATGACAATCGAACCTCAAGCTGAAGCTCAAGTACTTGGATCCGAAAACCAATCTATTCGATGAAATTCGAAAAAGATTGACATCATATAAATTTCAATCTCCCACCTACAATTGACTTCCTCGGAAAAATAGATACTGCCCAATATAGGTCCCATAGAAAATCATCAAAAATCTATATTTTTCATAGTCGGCCGTCGTTTCGAGGTTGCCACATTCCACGCACAACTTCCGCACAGTATCATCAGCATAGTCAACCGACTACGACGACGCAGCTGGAGGCAACTTGTTGTAGTGTTTACTTATTCATCCGAATGATCCCCAGAAATGACTGTATACCGAACCGAGGTGATGGAAGGCACGTTGTGAATACAAAAAAGCGCTTGCAAACAAACCAATAGTCAATGATTTTTTTCCCTCTCACAATCAAATGCAATCGAATGGAACCGGGACAGGGTTCAACGTGCGTTACAGCTAGTTCCATCATCGATACGGTCTAACGCTTCCTCCGAAGGACGACCGAGAATGGTTGATGGCTTCCCCCCCATCTACGGATGATGAATATTTATTCCAAACCGGGCAAGGCGAGGACTGATTGCGACTCTGCTAGGCTCGATGACACTGAGTTGCTCCCGGTAGAGGCGGGATTTTCATTTTTATATGCCGGGAACAGGTTTTTCCGGTCGTCCAAACTAACTCTCCAGCTCGCATGCGATAGATTGGTATTGGATGGAAACGATTATAAATTTCATCGAAGCCCTCGTCGAACCCTAGATGAGTCTAATGAGAATCCCAATTTGAATGGAGCCTTTAATCTGGGGATCAGCTTTCGGTGTTCGGTTTGGATGGAATCGTTTTTGGTACGGAATCGGAAGGGATGGAGCGTATAAATCGGCTGGATTTAATGAACCTCCCAAATATTGCTACAATGCATTTGCAATGGTACAGATGTGCAATAAATTAAAAATTAACAATTTACAGGGCCGGTAGCGAGTCACTCTCTTCTTAAGACTAAAAAAGTCACTTTTTCTTATACAGTCACTATTTTGGCGTGAATTTATTTCAAGATTGATTATTCTTCTTGCACACTGAATCTGATAGTCCAATCGATGCCTAAATGTTTTTTTTTTTTTTCCTTTGGTTTGTTTTTTCCGTCGATCTTGTTTTCCGTGCTGAGCACCAATGCTACCGACGTGCCAGAAAGGCAGCTCCCACACCTGGACCCTACCTATCGACCCATCAACTCATGAACCGTGGACCAACGGCTTTACTTCCCATCTGAAGGAAGGCGTGATCAGAGATGTTATGCCTCAGAACATCCCGGCGGCGCTGACTGGGATTGAACCCAGGCCTGCTTGGGTGAGAGGTAATCACGCTTACCACTACACCACCGGCGCCGTTGATGCCTAAATGTTGTTCTAATTTTAGAAGATGTTGTGCTTCTTTAGAGCTTTTTAACGTTTTTACCATCGTTCTCTATATTAGTCATTCCCTTAATTTTCCAGGTTTATAATATGAAAGCGTTTTTTTTTAAATGCGCTTAAAATTTGAATTTTTTTTTTGGCGTAGGACTACGTCTTTGATTTTTATATGAGGGTACACTTTGTGAAAACCGAAAATGGAACATGTAACAAATTAAGAAAGTTTTTGAACGTTAATAACTCAGCTGCCCCTGGTCCAATTTCAATAATTTTATCACCAATCGATCAGAAATATAGCTACGCATCGAGAACAATGCTTCCAAATGTTGATTTTCAACAAGAAATTGCTTGAGCTTGAGCTTGAGCTTGCTTGAGCTTGATTGACCGCCCACGGTTGCTACTCTGTTACTGCCAGATCAGCTGTAATTACACAGAGAACCAATAGACGATGCTTGGGACTAGCAATCATCCTCAATGTGTAAAAACTGGTGATCTTAAATTAGGCAATACCAGCGCCGGCCGCGCCCAAACACAGGTCAAGAAAGGAATGGGAAGGATTGTGTTGACATGACACTCGCTTTGATGGAAGCCGAGAACACCTCTGCATTTCCACGAGGAATCACTGGGATGTTGGATAAGAGGGTTGGGTTTGCAGCAGGGTTCGTTTTGGTAAACGATAAGCTGAATTGATGTCCTAATGATCATATAACGCGAAGGAGCTTGCGACTAAACCCACGGTCTTCTGCTCAGTAAGCAAAAACGTTTGCCACTAGGCAGACTAGCACCTTTTTAATCACCGAGTTGCTGTTATTACCATGTAGTCATATTAACAAATAAAACGATTGACGAATCTTGAATGTGGATGGGCCTGAGATTAGACTCATGATGTTCTGCTCAGTAAGCAAAAACGGTTGCTCTAAGGCCACCGAGCCCCTCATATCACATAATACCGTTGCTCAAATTTGTGTATCCATTCAAACCCGGAACCAACGACAACAACGAGTTTCGCAAAATACACGATACACAAGCGATTTTACCATAAATCTCTTTGATATGTAAGGACCTGGGACCGTGTTTTTCTACTCAGTAAGCAGGCCACTGTAACCGACGATCTTTCAAATCCGAAAACTAAAAACTACGAAAAAGTACTTAGGCCTTCATTAAGTTCCACTTTCACGCGACGTTCAATGACAGGGTCCTATCCAGGATTACATCTGAAAAATCCAAATCTGGCCAACGCCCACCTAAACCTGTTCTAATCCACCTGAAATGACTAACGAATAGAAGACCAGCCATGCAATAGTCTCATTCCGTGCCTTATGGCAACTTGATGATTCTATTGAGCTCATCTTTTGGCACCACCCAGGGGAGACTTGGTCCTGTACCCAATGCTTAACTTATCTCCATTCCACTCAGCTACTCGCAATTTCTTGTGATATTGTGGGCAGAATATTATTATATGAGACAATTCAATGCAGACGTCTTTCCAAATTTGGCAGATCCACAGGTAATCGGTGAGTTACCACGATAGTTGCTATTCAACAACTCGACAACGTCCCATCGTCAACGCCTGCTATGAGAATTTCCCATTGCAGACGTCAACGAAATGACGTCATCGAGCTATCGATCAACTACCCTGGTTATCGCCTGGTACCTTATAGCCCGATGCTAGGAGGCGAACCGGAAGAATCGATGAGCTACCTCTCCCCCAAATTTTCAACAAGAAATTATTGAAAAACTGGTAGATGTCCAGCATTGTCCAAAAGCGTCGAATTAACTTACAAATCCACCAATTACCTACATGCTTATGCTGCTTCCCCAGCACAGTCGTCAGAGAGTAGTAAGTAGACGAAACAAGTCGAAGTGGCATTCGCCTCCGATCCTCGGGCGCGTGCGAATAGGGATAGGGAGGATGGAATTGCGTAATATTTTGCACAATCATCGCCATATTCAGAACCAAACGCAAATTCTTCGAGATAGCAACAATCTAGCATCTAATTCGACGAAGATGACAGGAAACATTTGTGAAGCCGAGTTATTTACGAAAGAGAGTGTCGATGAAGAGAATCGATCAATGTAGATAGGACCAATTGAAAAGTGACGCGAGATTTGTTTTCCGTACTGAGCTCCAATGCTACCGACGCCAGGGAGGCAGCTCCCACACCTACCTATCGACCCATCAACTCAACCGGGGACCAACGGCTTTACTTCCCGAAGGAAGGCGTGATCAGAGATGATATGCTTTAGAACATGCCGGTGGCGCTGACTGAGATTTTACCCTAGCCTGCTGGGGTGAGAGGTAATCAAGCTAACCACGGGCACCGATATCTTTCAAGGTGATATCACGGCGAATGAGATCGACCCAAATTTGAGTTTAGTTATCTCAGAAATAAGAAATAAAGTGCAGGAACTCAGCGATCAGTAAATTTGCCTCATGTTTTTCCAGGTTTTTCCAGGGAAAAATTCCCGAATTTGAGAAAAGTAAAAATTGGATTCACTCAGTCTATTGGTACTACTCCAAGACTGAATAAAATTTTCGTCAATTTCCACATTTTCTGGCAGATTTTTTAGGTTTTCCACAGGAGAGCTGAGTTCCTGCACTTTTGGCGATTATGAGTGAACTAAACTCAAATTTGGGTCGTTCTCATTCGCCGTGTACGCAAAAGGAAAAGAGCCAGTGTCGCTACTTGATAGCAAACTACTCATAATGGGAGGAGTCTTTATAGGTTTTATACCACTTGGTTGCACATCATTCTGCTTTAACCTGAAAAGATATAAAAGAGCGCTGCTGTATGGCACTGCTTGATCGTCAAGCAGTTCAGTTCGGTGTTAGCTCGTTCTCTCGAGTTGTTTGAACAGTTCGTGGCAATAGTGTTCGCGCTCTCTCTTTCGCGGTTTGTCGTGCGTGTGTGTGTGCCCCAAAAGGGGAAGCATCGGTCACGAAGCCCGGCGAAGGTCCAGAACCCCGGTGAAGGAAGCTCCGCTGTGCCTACCTCGAACAGGTTTGCTGTTCTCCCCATGGATGGGAATATCCAGCCAGCTGTGTTGGAAAAACGCAGCAAGAAGAGGAAGAAGAATCGAGGCCAGTCCGATGTCACTGCAACGAACGCCAGCGACATCGGTGATTTCGGCGACACCATCGGAAACGAAAATTCTGCCACCCGAGTGCGGCAAAAGTGAAGCTACCTCCATTGGTAGTGAAAAATGCCCATCTTAATGAGCTCATCGCTGATTTAGCGAAGCTGGGCGTTAAAGCCGAATACAAGTTGGGCAGATTCGGCACCCAGGTGGTTCTCCGTACCAAAGCGGAGTATGACTTGGTCGTCGCCCACCTGAGGACTTCTAAGGTGGAATTCTTCACCCACGACATTCCCGGTGAGAAGCCATTCAAGGTCGTCATTAGGGGCCTACCAAACTTCGACCCGAAAGCTGAAATCAGAGACCGGTACAAGCTGGCCCCAAGTGCCGTCTATCGGATGACAAGAAGAGACGAAAATGTGAAGGCGTATCCGGATAGCCTCTTCCTGGTACACTTCCAGAAGGGAACGGTGACGCTCAACGTGCTGAAGGCCATCCGGTCCATCAATTCCATCATCGTCCGCTGGGAGCCATACCGTGGCGGCCATCGTGATGTGACTCAGTGCCAACGGTGTCTGAACTTTGGACACGGCACCCGCAACTGCAACATTAAGCCACGCTGTGGCAATTGCGCTCAAGACCACGCCACTTCCGCCTGCCCTGCGGATGGAACCGTGGCGTTAAAATGCGCCAACTGTGGTGGTGCTCACCAAGGTTCCGACAGACAGTGTTCCAAATGCGAGGACTTCAAACGCATCCGAAAACAGGCGGCAACTAACAACCAACCAGGACGCAAGAAGGACAAAGTCCCGGCATTTCGGACGGAGGATTTCCCGCCTCTTCGTGCTCCTCAGCAAAGGCAAGCGAATTCGCGGGTGCATTCCGCTCAAGCAACTTCTGGTGATTCTGCTGGCCAAAGCTCCCCCCCCCCCCTGGATTCTGGAGACAACCACATGCGCAAAACAACATCCCCGATCTGTTCTCAGCGGATGAACTGATGGAAATTTTCGTCACATGTCCGGTGCTCTTCGTAAGTGCCGCAATAAACCCGAACAGATCCAAGTGCTCGGTATGTTTAGTATGGTGTCTAAACCGCTAACCATCGCTACCTGGAACGCTTGCTCTGTATTGAGCTTGCCGACTTCCTCCGCAAGCACAGCATCGACGTGGGCCTTCTAACCGAGACCTATCTAAAGTCCGGCGACAGCTTCTGGTTGCCTGACCACAACATTATCCGGCTTGATCGCACCAGCTCCGGGGGGGGGGGGGGGGTGTAGTGGTCATCGTCAGAAAGGGAATCAAGTTTTGCACTCTGCCCCACATCCGCATATCATCGAGGCCGTAAGTGTGGAGGTGGAATCACCAACTGGCACGTCCGGCTTATCGCTGTTTACTGCCCACGCCAGTGTACCGCAAGCAATGGACTAGGAATCCAATTCAAAAAGGACCTGACCGCCATCACCCGTACTAGCTCCCGATTCATCGTTGGGGGCGACCTGAACGCCCGCCATGAAGCTTGACGGAACTACCAGAGGAACCGGAACGGATGTCTATTGTTCGACCACGCACAACATGGACTGTACACTGTGCAGTTTCCAGACGAACCAACTTTTATCTCTCCGGCGGGAAATCCGTCCATCCTGGAGGCGCACAACGATCTCAGCTCCGACCACCAACCGGTGGTGACTGAAAACGGTGTCAACGTGGTTCCTGCTAGAAGCTGCCTGCGTAAAGACTACCACCATGTCAACTGGGTGCAGTACGGACGAATGGTCGACAGCAACATCGATGAAAATCCACTGCTCGACACTGTAGATGACATCGACCGGGCGTTGGAAGGACTCCAACAGGCCATATCCGTGGCTGACGAGGCGTGTGTTCGACAAGTTCCTGTGAGGGGTAAGTTTGCTGCTATTGATTCCCACACCCAACTTTTGATTCGCCTGAGAAATGTTCGTAGACGCCAGTTTCAGAGGACTGGAGATCTGGGCAAAAAACTTGAAATGGCCGATCTGAACAGGCAGATTGCTACCAGAATGGACTCACTCCGAAATGCAAGTTTCGGGCGTGTTGTCCAGAATCTGGACGACCGCTCCAGACCGTTCTGGAAGGTAGCCAAGGTCCTGAAAACTCATCCCAAACCCGTTCCACCTCTCAAAGTCGAAAATGATGACGATCGGCTTTTAATCACCCCACAGGAGAAAGCAAATGCGATCGGCAAGCATGTCGCTTCATCGCATTTGCTTGGCTCGACTATCCAAAGTCCGCTCGATGATCAGGTTGCGCTATGCGTTCAAAACCTTGATGCCTCCCCTTGTGCCGTGCCTCCGGCGGATATGATTACAGTACAACAGATTTGCTCAGCGCTGAAATGCACCAAGAATATGAAGGCTCCCGGGTTTGACGGTATATTCAACTTGATCTTGAAGAGACTCAGCATGAAAGTGCAGTCTCTTCTAATCGCTATCTTCAACAGATGTTTGGAACTGCACTACTTTCCAAGCATCTGGAAAGTAGCTAAAATCATACCAATCCGCAAGCCCGGTAAGGATCCAACATTGCCTTCAAGCTATAAACCAATCAGCCTCCTTTCAGCGCTGAGCAAATTGTTCGAGAATCTCATTCTCAATCGTTTGCTCAAGTTTGTCGAGGAAAATAACATTCTCCTTCCGGAACAGTTTGGGTTCAGAAAGGGGCACTCCACCAATCACCAACTAGTACGGGTGATGAATAACATCCGAAGTAACAAAGCTGTATCCAAGTCCACAGCCATGGCCTTGTTAGACGTTGAAAAGGCGTTTGACAATGTTTGGCATGACGGACTTGTGTACAAGCTTTGTAACTTCAACTTCTCTTTACATCTGGTTAAAATCACCCGTAACTACCTCCAGCAAAGGTCATTTAAGGTATCGTTGAATGGTTGTCCTTCAGACACGTTTTCCATCCCAGCAGGAGTCCCGCAAGGTAGTCTGCTGGGCCCCTTGCTTTACTGCATTTACACTTCCGACATTCCTCCCCTCGAAGACGGTTGCGTGTTTGTCCTATTCGCAGATGATACCGCAATAGCCGTCATAGGAAGGATACCTCGCGAAATAACGAACAAACTTCAACGATGCCTTAACGCCTTTGCTGATTATGCCACCACGTGGAAAATCAAAATCAATGCCACCAAAACACAAGCGATCATGTTCCTCCATCGGCAATCGCCCAAACTGAAACCGGCTCCATCTTGTACTGTAATCATGGATGGCACAAGGGTTGAGTGGTCCGCCGAAGTAACCTATCTCGGGATGTTGTTCGATGGAAAGCTCCTATTCCGCTCGTATGTGGAGAAAACCGTAATCAAGTGTTCTGCCTTGGTTAGGTGTCTGTATCCGCTGATTTGCCGCAGATCCCGCCTCTCAAGGGTGAACAAACTGGCCGTCACAAACAAATCATAACACCTGCGATCCTCTACGCTGCTCCGGTGTGGGAATCATGTGCACAGACTCACAGGAACAAAATTCGGGTCGCTCAGAATAGAGTGCTGAGGATGGTTCTTGATCGTCCTTTCGACACTAGAATAACAAATTTACACGAAGAGGCAGGCATTGCCAAAATAGATTCCCGAATTAACGAAATTAAGACTAAATTTGCACAAAAATGTAATTTATCATAACATGCTTTGATAAGCAATTTGTATATAGTCGATTAGGTGTATATAGTAGTTGTAGGTTAGTTGTAGTTGTAAATAGTAGTTATAAGTAGTCTCCTTTTTCATTTTTAAAACAAACCAATCCCACCAAGGTGGTCATTCTTAAAACAGGCCTGATAGGACTAGGAACTGTAATTAATAATAATTGAAATTTCAAAATAACTAAAGTTGAAAAGACGCATCTGTGTCACTTGAAAAATTATACATGTAAACCACACAAGTACAAGAAATAAAGATCATTTAAAGCCAAATTCAGGCATTAGCTAATTTTCGCTTCGAACGGCGTGGTGAACAGCAATAGCAGCAGTAGGAAGGTGGTGGCTAGTCCACTCCTTCACACCTAACAAGCAACAATTGACTGGTCGTGGCAAAGGAGGAAAAGGTCTGGTAAAGGAGGCGCAAAGTTCTTCGAGATAACCGCCATCGGTCGTCTGGCTCGCCGTGGTGGTGTCAAACGTATCTCCGGTGTGATCTACGAGGTGTGCTGAAGGTGTTCCTGGAAAATGAGGTCCGTGTTGCAGTCACCTACTCTGAACACGCCAAGCGTAAGTGGCCATGGATGCCCTCTACAATACAACGGCCCTTTTCAGGGCCATCAAGCTTACATCAGTAAAAAGTTGGAATAGAATTTATCTGTGCTTCCATATTCAGAACCACAAGCCCCCAACGACCACACAAAACGAAAACGCCGTTTGGGACGAAATCAAAAAAAGAGGCACATGGCCATTTGCGACGAAACTATTGAGTGTAGCATTTTGATGTCTTCTAGAATGTTTATTCAATTTTCAATTACTTTATTGCGGTGGTAAAAAAATTCGCTTAAGGGGTGCATACACTAAGATAAAAAAAAATAACTTTTTTATGTCTTGTTAAAATCGATAAACATCTATGGAATCATTGTAGAGGAAGTCATTTTATGAAACGTTTTCCAGCACGACAGTTTTCTATCTCTCAACTGGATGAAGTAATAGGATGAAAATAGAGTACAAACGTTAGTACCCCCTTAAAAACGGGTTTTTACCATAATTTTTTAGTTTGAATTTTGAATTTTTTGCAATAATCTACAAAATTGTAAGTGCTCTTAAAATGCACATTTTTGTTGCACAAAACAAACCACTATCGCTTCATGTAAAGAATTTACATCCGTATTTATAATTTTTCAACACTAACTTTAAAGGGGGTGTATCTTGCAGGTTAGCAGGTATGGGCAGCTAATCTCAACGTTATTTTGATCAGCATCTTCTACTCTACTGTTACACATACAATTCATAGGAGGATCCAAGGGGATGCCTAATGAATTTTCTTATAAAGTACCTCAATGTTTCGTTAGGTTTTGCTGTTTTCATGATCATTTTTCCAAGTATGTAAATTGACGCCTTCGAAAAAGTTTCTTAAAATGACTTCATCCACAATGTTTTCGTAGATGTTCATCAATTTCAACGAGACATACAAAAAAGTTATTTTTTTATCTTAGTGTATACCCCCCTAAAAAAAAAACATGTTCACTACTTAAGGGGGGAGTACACTTTGATTTTTCAAAAAAATGCATATTTTTTGGCTTAAAATGTTCCTTGGGATGTATACTTTAATTTAGAAAAGACTCCAAGTCCGCCAAGACCGCTTAACGAAGCGATTTCCTAAAACATGTACCGGCGCGCTGAGAGAGAGATTCTATCTTTAAACGCGTTTATCTCGAAACGGGGTTTTTCAAACTGGTGTGGGAAATAACTCTAACCAGTTATCATCAAATTTGGATATCGCCTAGGTTTTCTTGTTCAGAATTAAATTTTGCTTAGAAATACGTATCCACATTTTAGATTTTGTCAAAAATGGATTTTTAATCCACGATTTTGTAAGCATTTTTAGGGTGAAGAAATGGACTTTTTCTTCCTAAGGCCACAACTTTTGAAATAATTAATTTAAAAAAAATCGGAATACGTATTTCTAACCCAAATTTCATTACTTATCAGGATTTTTGTTCGATTTATGTTCCAGGATCACATGGAAAGGAGTATTTTCCCACGCCGTTTTCCGACTTCCGCGTGACCTGGTGCACCGGCCACGGGGAGACGCCAATTGAGTTATAACATATTTGCCCTCCCTGAGTGTTTTATTGCTTAAAAAAATTAACGAAAATGCCTTACTTTTTGGACGTTCAAAGTGTACTACTCCCTTAATTTAGGTACTCCATAAATGAAAAAATATTCTTCAAGACATTAAAATGCTACACTCAATAGTTTCGTCGCAAATAGCCATGTCCCACTATTTTTGATTTCGTCCCACTTTTTGGGCCACGCCGCTACCGAAACAATGTTTTCGGTGATTATTCAGAAATCGTCACGCCGTCGGTCTACGATTTCCCACCCCGAAGGTCAATTTTTTACAGTGCATACGGCTTGTTCGATACTAGAAATGAAGAAACTTGCAGACACTCGCGGGAAAATAGCGACCGACACGGCAATCTTGTGGGCACCAAGAGAAGGTAAACGGACCGAGTCTTTCTTCCACCGAATAAAAGTCTTCAACACTTCGTATTTAGAACAATATTGGCAGATCGGTGACCGGGTGGAGATCAACTGTTTTCTCTATGTATCCCGATCTTGGCTACTCCCGTCTGCTACACTCTCGATGACTACCTACTATCCATAGAGCCAGAGAAGCTGGTGCTATCACAGAATAGGCTATTGTGATAATCCCGGGTCAGTGAGAGTATATCAATGAGGTACAGAGAGAGGTGAAGCAGATCGTGAAATATGGTTGTATTAGTAAACCAAAAAATCAACGTAAACGCAAGTAGTGACGTCACTAATTGCTTGTATCGTACAGGGGTTTTACTCACACAACTTAACCGATTGCTTCACATCGGTAATCCAGCTCATTGAGAGTATATGAGGCACATGTAAAAGGCCGACATCGATTTACAGGTAATAGGGTGGTACGAAAAGGATTATATGTAAACAAATTTAGAATTAAGAATTTGACCTAAACGAACTAACTAACACGGCTCTTAGGATGGCGTATTCTTTTTTCATGCCTTACATACAAACCTTGATATATCACTTTTTTGACGAATCGTCTCTTTTGGACTCACTGTCCTTTGTCAAGGAGAACAGGTCTGGCGATGTGAATTTGTCGTCTCTTTCATTCTCCTACTGTTCTCGTGCAACAGCGAGTGTGACGTAAAACATTAGACGGCGAGCGAAGTTCATGGATCACAGCATATTGCTTTTAACGTATACTGCACATAAAAGCATAACTGTCCCATATGCAACCGTCACGAAAAGGTGTAAGGTTTTGAACGCTTATTACATTGTCATTTATAGATGAAATTAAAATCCAAATACACCAATCGATAGAAAATAACTCTCACAATCTTGCAAGTACAATAAATGCTTTTCAAATTTCGCATAAAAAACTTTTGAAAAATGTACAAATAAAAAGTGATAATTTTATCACTGTTTTCATGAAATAAACATTCTTTCCGAACCCAATCGTCATAGTCGAGTACCATTTGGTTGCGCATCGTTTTGCTTGAACCTGTAAAACTATATAAGAGCTCTGCTGTCGTTCGCTTGACTGTTGAGCTGTTCGTTTTGTGCTGTTGCGTTGCGCCGTGAAAGTGTCGCCACCTTCTCGCGTTCTGGCAAGTTTACTTGAGCTTGCAAACACGAATCAAATGGTGCGTAAACGAGCCAATGAAACAGCAGCGGGCCCTTCAAATAAGGTGCTAATCAAGCCCAGCGCAGGATGACGCCAACCAGCATGCAGTACTCCCGGAAGAAAATGGCGATGGTGACGCCGTTCCCATTGCAAGACGAGAGCGGATTCCCCCGCTTTTCACGCCGGTGAAGGATTTTGACAAGCTGGGTGCCGAACTGGCAAAACACATGCTGCTGCCTCGCTTCAAGCTTTGCAGCATCGGTACCAAAAGCAGGTGCTCCAGCCTGGAGGAGTACAAACAAATAGAATGTTTCCTGAAGGACCACAACGTGGACTTCTTCACACATGATCTGCCATCGAGCAAGCCACTGAAGGTGGTTTTGCGTGGATTACCGTCGTTCGAGGTGACTGCGGTGAAATCCGAGCTGGAGCGGTTTGGGCTCAAGCCTGAGGCAGTGTACCCGATGAATCCACAACACCAGCTTCCGTGACCAGTTGTTCCTGGTGCACTTCACGAAGGGATCCACCAGTCTTGCGGCTCTGAGATCCAAAATCCGGGACCTGTTTCAGGTCATCATCAGTTGGGTGCATTGCAAACCCCAACATCGTGATGTAACGCAGTGTATGAACTTCCTCTCATATGGCCATGGCACCAAAAACTGCCACATGAAGACAAACTGCGGCAAGTGTGCTGGAACTCACTCAACTGCGTTCTGTGACCAAGATGATGACATCGAGCCAACGTGGAAACCACCAAGTCGAGTGGAGTTCATGAATATCCGTCGGAAGGCTACAATCAACAATCAGCCCGGTCGCCTCCGTAATCATCGTTCGCCTCCTGTATTCAGTCCAGTACCCAGCTCTCCAGCCCCGTCGACATGTTCCGAACCTAGCTCTACTTCCACTTAATACCCAACAAGCCAACCCTGTGATATACAAATGGTTCCCAACAGTCGGACAGTTCAGCATCGTCTCGCTACTGCTACGGCCCAGCCAATTCCAGATTCCTCCACCACCTCAGGTTTATCATACGCTGATGCTGTCTCTGGTGAGCCTGTGGGTGATTCTCCGTTCACCTCGGAGGAACTTGTGACGCTCGTGGCCGAGGTCATCATCATTATGCGCACCTGCAAGACTCGATCTGAACAGCTACATGTTACCCTGTCCCTTGTCACTAAGTATGGACCGGGAAGCCATCAAGATCGTAAATTGAAATGCTTGCTCCTTGAAGAGCAAAAACATCGAGTTTAATGACTTTCTCAACGAACGGCACATCGACATAGCCGTCATCACCGAGACTCACTTGAAGCCCGAGCTGAACGCCTTCCCTCCTGACTTTCGGCTCGTAAGGCTTGACCGCACCAGCTCCGGGGGAGGGGGAGTGGCTATCGCTGCGAGACGGAACATCAGCTGCCGGCTACTACCGCTTGGTCCAATCACCATCATCGCAGTCTACTGCCCCTAGCAAAGCAACATTAGGGACGGCTCGGCTGTAGACCTCCGAAGAGACATCATCAAACTAACACGACGGCGGAAAAATTTCGACATCGCTGGCGACCAGAACGGCACAATCTTGTACAACGATCTGCAGCAAGCCCACTACAACATCCTGTGTCCGGACACTCCCACCCGGTTGAGTCGATCCGGAGCTCATGCCACCATCGACATCTTCATCAGTAACATTGACGATAACATCTCTCAACCTGTCGCTTATCAGGAACTGAGCTCGAACCACTATCCGGTGGTGGCCGAAGTAGGTTCCAAATTTCCCGGCGAAATCACCATCGTGTCTGGCAGCAGTACCAGTGCTGTGTGGACACAGCAATCGACTACGACGTCCTACCGGAGTCTTTCGAAGAAGTCGATCGGGGTGTGCAAACCATCGAAGAGGCAATATCCCGTGACAGGGAGCAACACGTACCAGCATTCAGACAGTCATACTCTGAACCTTGACAGTCCAAGCAAATATCTTATCAGGTTCCGTAACACCATTCGTAGGCAGTTCCAGCGTTCTGGGCTGCCCCACTTGAAGACCAATGTCAATAGGCTAACCAAAATTATCCAGGCCAGGATGGTGGATCTCAGAAATAACGATTTTGCCAACATGATTTGTTTTCTCCCAGATTGTGCAAAGCCATTTTGGAAGATGACCAAAATTTTGAAAAATAAGTTTAGACCGATCCCTCTTTTTTCCTCTGTTGACCAGAACTTGGACCCATCCCTACTCATAACCCCAGTTGAAAAAAGGCTAATGCTCTTGGCCAACTTTTTGTGATTTCACATAATCTTGGCCAAACCATGGTGAGCCCCCATGGGTCTGCCGTACTGGAGGCAATGTCTAGAGTCGCTGATACCCCCCTAGTAGTGCATGATGATAGTAGAATATCGGCTGATGAGGTGATAGCAGCTATTAGAAGCACTAAAAACATGAAGGTTGCGGGTATGAATGGTGTAGTCAATCACGAGTTGAAAAAATTGAGTATTGACTTCTTCAACCATCTTACCGTTATATTCAACAAATGATTGGAGCTTGGCTGCTTCCCTGCATGCTGGAAGCTAGCCAAAGTGATTCCAATACACAAGCCTGTCCTCCATCTCGAAGCTATTCGAAAAGTTGATACTCAGCCGGTTGCTGGAGTTCTGCAACGAAAATAACATCTTACTCAAGGAGCAATTCGGGTTTAGGAAAGGTTATTCAACGATCCACCAACTAAATAGAGTTACTAACATCATCAGGTGGAACAATTCCGTTTCAAAAACATCTGCTATGGCATTGTTGGACGTTGAGAAGGCGTTTGACAATGTATGGCATGATGGTCTAGTGTACAAGCTGCATCGATACAACTTTCCGATCTACCTCGTGCAGATCATCAAAAACTACTTGTCGGACAGATCATTCCAGGTCTACTTGAACAATGTTCCCTCTGATACGTTCAACGTTGATGCAGGGGTACCTATCCTATTCAACATTTTCACGTCAGACGTTCCTCCCCTGCTGGGTGGTGGTATCCTGTCAATGTTCGCAGATGACACCTCCATCATCTAATCTATAAGGGTCGAGTGATCCGTGCTCTGGCGAGTAAACTACAATCAAGCCTGGATGTAACATTAAAACCGCCGGCGCTAAAATATAGTTACACCGACCGACCTGAAATTTTACACAGTTACTCTTGGATCTAAAAGGCCCCCGGGAGTCAAACTGGAATTAGAATTTGAATTTTGTCCCACCCTAATACCTACTGGTGAAGTCTTGATCGTTGCTTGGTTTTCTCAACAGTGTCTTTTTAATAAATCAGTAATGTATAGTATTAACAGTAATCTGAAAATTAAATAATTAAATTTTGATAACCAAGATTCCTGTGATTAGTTGAACAAAATAACTTCAACGGTCAGCCCTTATATAATAAATCTTATTTGTTAGCTACAGCAGGAGCTTGTGTTTTGTGTAGGAATACCAATTTGAGCGGGGTTCTCTCTGTTTATACTCTTTAGTATGACATGCTCGATATAGATGGCCCACAGGGACTCACGAAGAGCTACTGATTCCGATCAATAGCGGCGGTGCGGTTTCTTCCACCTATGGATGCTCGTGTGGACTGCTGCTCACTGCTTGCGGGGAGTCTTTCGTTGTGTACTGGACAACTCCACCACTCACCACGCGGGGATTGAATAAACACCGTTTGGTGAGACCGGATGGAATTGAACTTTGAAATCTGTGTTAGGGAAATCGCTTTTCGCAGGCAATCGGTGATAATGTTAACTATCAAAGCAACAGTTGCACATTCGTGCAATTTTCAATAGTGACATTTTGAAAAATTATAAAGGCCTAACTTTAACAGATTCGTAGAAAAATTCCTATCGATTGGCGTATTAAGAATTAAAATCCATCATCTCTGGATCAAAATCAGGCCACATTCATGCCGCAACCGACTTTGGTTTTTGAAATCGCACTCCCAATGTTGCCTTAAAGTACATGGTCTGCTAGATTTAAACATACCTAGATAGAGCTGGAATAAGGCATAACAGTCTTAGCCTACCGGATGGTGATGTTGATTTGCGTGGGCGAGCCTTGACTTTCAAGACATCATCGAAAGAAGTCATTGTTTACTAAAGCTGTAAGGCCCAATTCAAGCTTTATCTTGATATGGGAACTGACAGCCGATTGATGACCTTGACAAATGTTCAAAAAATACTCTTTTAAAAATTTATGGTGGCCCTGAAATGGACCGTTTTGTTGTGATGGTTGAGTAATGCTGAGCTATTAGGGTGTTAGACACAGATAAGGCTGGTGAGCTGTATGTTGTTTGGAATGAGGGTGACGCGCTTGGCATAAATGGCCCCGATCAATAGCAGTGCGGCTTCTTCCTCCATCTGTGGATGCTCATGTGGGCTGCATCTCGCTACGTGCAGGCAGTCTTTCGTTGTGTACTGGAGAACAATGATCAACGCCACGCGCTGAAAGCACTGCTGCTGCTGCAGCTGATGCCGACGACTGGACACCACCACACACGGGGATTGGAACTGAATCCGATCAGCGGTTGTGGCCAGCCTTGGTGGCTAGCTGCTTGCGGTAAGCCTTTCGTAGTGTACTGGAGAACACCACCACTCACAACTCATAACGCGGTTATTGAATAAACACCTTTTGGTGAGACCAGATGGAACTCAACTTTGAAATCTGTGCTAGGGAATTCGCTTTTCGTAGGAAATCGGTGATAATTTAAATTATCAAAGAAACAGTTGCACATTCATGAGTGACATTTTGAAAAAATATATAAAATAAATTTAACAGATGCGTAGGAATATATCTGATAATTGGTGATTGGTGATAAAATTATAGAAATTGGTCCAGGGGCAGCTGAGTTATTAACGTTCAAAATCTTTCTTAATTTGTTACATGTTCCATTTTCGGTTTTCACAAAGTGTACCCCCGTATAAAAAAGACGTAGTCCTACGTCAAAATAATCTGAAAAATGCAACACAGAAATACTTAAGGCAAATCTTACGTAGATCATGGAAACCATCCCTTTTTCGCAGACGGCATCGTTTCACGTTCCATCGCTAACAAGTCTCAAATGACCAATCCCGAAAAAAAAATTAACTTAATGATGAAAACCCTAAATCACGTTTCAGCAGCTTCCATGCACGATCACGTCCATACAGCAGCATCTCAAGAATTTCCATCGTAGCTCATTTCCTGGCAAGGAAGTTCCTCATTCCAAAAGACCGCTCGCTCCCGAATTTGTTGTAATGCATTTGCTCGTGGCAGCAACAGCCACTTTCATGGCAAGCGGAACAACAGCCATTACAGCTACTGCAACACCCACCAGCAGGGCATGCAACTTTTGCCCTGTTGCATAAATAATCCTTCTAAGCGTGAAACCTCACGTTCCGCCTTGCTCTCTATATAGAAGATGAAAAACGACTTCGTCGTTGTCGCCGTCGGTATGCTCGTTGTTCTCTTGAGCAGCGGCGAGGAGACGCAAGGAGCAATGGAAAGTTGTTCACCTCCCCCTCCGAGCATCCGAAAGTCTTTTACACCGCCATTTCCAATTAGTGCGCTTATTATCCATTCCATAAAAGCGTTACGAGCGAAAATTCGAACCACCCTCACCCCAATCTTCCACACCTTGCCTCACTCGATGGTAAAACATGAAAAGTAATTCCCGAATCGAGCCGATAATCGTAAACAAGTTGTGCCTGCCGCCGAAAGAGGAGACGATTTTACGTTCACCCCCGGAGCTCTGCTGAATGTTAGAGGGGAGGGTCGTTGGTCGGAAGCAGCAGCAAGGGAGGGTGGGACAAAATGAGCTCCTTCCAATTAAGAATAGCGTAAGAGCGAAAAATCTTTAATGTTGCCTTCATTGGATTACTGCTGCTGCTGTTGCTGTTGGTGCTGTTACTTACTTAGCATTTACGGCGAAGACGATGATGACGCGATCCTTGACAGATTAGAGTGGTGAACCGGTGCTCAGTGGGGTGTAGCCGGTCGTAATTGATTTTTTGACGTAGTATTACGTCTTTCGGCAACATATTGGGGGTGAAATTTCGAAAATCCAACATCGATCGCGTTACGAAAAGTGGTCAGATTTTGACCACTTATAACTCAATAGCTGATGGATATTAATTCTAAATGTCATCTACGAATCTGCTAAAATGAACACTTTATCAATTTTCAAAAGGTCAATATCGAAAATCGCACCCATGTGCAACCATAGACAAACAGACATAACACATTGAATATTTATCACTGTAAAACATCGTCGCTAAAACATTACCGCCATCTGTTGAATACACTGTGGTGGGTAGTACGCTGAACAGATGGTGGTAGTGTGTAAACGTCAAACGCAAGGAAATGGACTATGAGCGCCACATGTGGTGTTACTACCAACTACGATACTTTTAAATTGACCGTTAAATGCTTGTTCGATGAACAACTTGCGAGTGATATGTCTGTTTGGCTGTGGTGCAACTGTTGCTATAATAATGAAAATTATCACCGATTGACTGCGAAAACCGTTTTCCCTAACACAGATTTAAAAATCGAATTCATTCCGGTCTCACCGAACGGTGTCATCATCAGTGCTTTCGGCGCGTGGCGTTGTAGATTGTTCTCTAGTACACGACGAAAGGCTGCCCGCAAGTACTTACAAGCTGCAGCCCACTGATCGGTCCATTCGCCGAAGAAGGAGGAAGAATTTGCACCACTACTGATCGAACTTAAGTTGCGCGTCGTGAGCCGCGGTGGACCATCTATGCTGAGCGCGTCACCCACGTTCCAAACAACATACAGCTCGCCAGCCTCATACGTGTTGAACATCCTAATAGTTCAGCATTACTCAACCATCACGACAAAACGACATTTGTAAAGAGTATTTATTGGACATTTATCAAGGTCATCAATCGGATGTCGGTTCCCATATGTTTAAATCTAACATACCATCTATTTTAAGACAACATTAGGAGTGTAATTTCAAAAACCAAAGTCGGTCGTGGCATGAAAGTGGTCAATCGGCAATTGATAGGACGTGGTGTATGGTAATAGTTCACAACATGACTAGTGTTCATTCAATAATTTGACAGAATCGCAATCATCTGTAGGCAACCTTCTCCAAGAACATTAATTGAGAACTACTATGCCATCGCCCTTCACCAAACTGTTCACCAATCGATCCAGGTGCAAGGCATGAGCACCGCTATCATCTCCAAGAACTCGAAGAAAGAATTCCACAGCATTGTTCTAATCAGGATTCCAAGCTTTCAACCCATCGGTCCTTTTCAGGACCACAAATGACTGATAAAAGAGTTAACTAAAGACTTCTAGTAAGAGCAGGATTGGCTACATGGACACCGACAGAGCACTTCAAAAACAGAACTTCCAAACTGCTTCCGAATTTCAACCTATCGAACTTTTTCAGTTAGTTAAGAAATCAATTTAATATTTACTATACTTTTGCTGTGACATCAAAACTACCTTTCGTAATCCTCCGTCAAATCTACGGTCGTGTCTTGGATATAACCTCCTACTTTTTTTCAGATATTATTATTATTTATATTTTTTTCTCCAGATTCTCAGGTAGATTTTAGCCTCAATTGCAAAATTAAATTGCTTCCGAACTGGTCATCAAGCCAAAAACTGCTCCTCGAAGTTCTCCTGTCGAACGTATCGTCGCCAGCTCCACCCGTGTTGGCTACCTCAAGACCGTCTACCCAACGAATAAGCATGTCGGTTCAGTCCCACGCCAGCACGGTTCTCCTTGAAACAGTCGTTCTCCAAATCATCGACGATCACGGACAAGCCCGTGTTCTACTGGATTCCGCTTCGATGCCACATTTCATGTCAAGGATCTTGCGAATCTGCTCTCCAGCTCCCAATTCAAGGCTGGAATCGGACAATCCCACCGGAAGATCAAGCATACAGTAACCACTACAACCCATTCAAGAGCTCGTCCAGGTCCAGGTCTACCCCAATATTATCGAGACGCACTTTGGTTGGACACTCTACGATTCAACTTCTCAAGATTTATCTAACCCGATGGTATGCCTGATCCAAAGGTTTTGGGAGATTGAGATGATTCCGAACCAATCCGTACATTCCGCTACCGAGAAGGCCTGTGAAGAACTCTACGTGGCAACCACAACCCGAGATCCTACCGAAAACGGACAACCCGGAAGTTGTTTTGGGAAATTCGGAATCCATTGCCAAACGCCGATTCCTCAACTTGGAACGCCAACTCGAGCGCTCGAGCGTGATCCCTGAGTGTCTCGGACACATGGTACGGCTTAACGAACCTGTGGACAACACGATACCACACTGCTACCTTCCGCATCATTCCGTATTCAAGCTCTCCAGTACCACCACGACAACGAGAGTAGTGTTTGATGCATCGTGCAAGACAGGATCGGGCTATTCGTTGAACAACCTACTTCTTGTCGGACCAGTCGTTCAAGATGATTTACTGTCGCTCGTCATGCGGTTTTGCTTCTACCCCATTGCCCTCAACGGTGACGTCGAGAAGATGTACCGTCAGATGCTTCTCCACAAGGCCACAGGATCAAATTGCGCAAGGATGCATCCGAATCGATAGCTGCTTTCTCCCCGTATCTTGCCACTCTGCCGCTGCGGAACCAATGTGACGTCGATGACTTTCTGTCAGGTGCCGATGATGTCCAGTCAGCCATCCAAATTCGACTTGAAGTATCAGCGATGCTCGATTCTGCTGGAATCCCAATGAAGAAGAGGGCTTCGAACTCGAAAGAGTTACACTACTATCGACCTGCTTCGTGAAGTTCGAATTCTTCAATTTGCTTCCATCAGTGTCGCAGTCAGCATCGAGCTCCATTTTTTCGCAGATGCGTCAGACAAGGCCTACGGGACGTGTTCGTGCCCAATCTATCGAAGAAGTATCCGTGAAACTGCCGGTCTCGAAGTTTCCAAGGGTTCGCCCCTAGCAGCACACCATATGATAGCTCGACTGGAGTTATACGCAGCAAAGTCGCTTCGTCGTTTCTTCTGTTCATACTCAACCATTGTGATACAGTGGCTACCCCAGTCTAAGTGGAACTACGTAGCTGGATCCGACAAACTCGCTGACGACTCTCCAGAGGGTGGGATCCAACCGAACTTCTCCACAAGGCAAGGCGGTGGAAGGGTTCATCCTGGTTGAAGCTTCCTCCTGACCTTTGACCTGCAGAAGCGCTCCCAACGAAAGGAACAACAGAAGTGTTGCAAGCATGCCGCAAAATTCCCATCGTAGCGATGACAGCCATCCAAAGCACATTCCACGAAGATTTGTTCTCCAAATACTCCAGATTTTCCAAGCTTCGCCGTGGTGGTTACAATTTCTTGATCGTACAATTCTTCGTCGTTCGAATGCAATCAATCCAGGTGTGCCCAAAAGATCACCTGAATCATGTCAGCCACTCAACTCTGACGAACTGACTGACGGCTGACCAAGTCCTCTGTCGACTAGCGCAGCTGGAGAACTTCCAAGAAGAGCGCAACGATCTTGTCGCTCGTACAAACGTATCGAAATCAATTCTGTTGAAGTGGTTGAAGCCCTACGTTGATGAATTCGGATTGATCCGCATCGGAGGACGCCTCGACAATGTCGAACTACCCGAGTCTACCTAGCACCCTATTGTCCTAAGCGCCAAGCATCCTTTAGCCAGCTAGCTCGCTGTACACTGTCACAAAACGTAGCTTCACGCTGGGTCGCAAATGATCCAGGCTACCCTCCGCCAGAAATTTTGGATTCTGGGCGGACAAAACCTCGTCAGATGCACGTACCATCAATGCATCACTTGCTTCCGTAGCAAGCTGAAGTTGATTTAGCAAACTGTAGCTGATTTACCAGCATTTCGTGTCACTCCGACGCGTCCTTTCTCCGCCTGTAGCTGTTCTATGTAAAATCGGCAATCCGGAAGCGAAGTCCAACGAAGGTGTATGTGGCAATTTTCATCCGCTTTTCCACACGATCCGTTCACATTGAGCTCGTGAGCGATCACTGCGTCGCTTAGTAGATCGAAGGGGAAGACTGCTGAGCTGCACTCCGATAACGCCACGACCTTCAAAGGGGCTTCACACGCCTTGCATCGAGTGTACCAAATGCTGAAGCAGGATATCACTGACCAAAATCATATCCGTTCCTGGTGCGCGACAGAACGAAACACAAATTTCCTTAAGCCAAGATCCGAAAGTAGTAGTTAAGTGCTTGTCCGCGACTGTATTGAAAAATAGGAAACAACGGTGCGCGATCGACCGGCGAAGACAAACCTTCGGTCTGGCTTGTATATGTTGGTCCTCCGAGCCGGATGGCAGTGGCCTGATTGTCAGATGATTCTACCATAAATCCTTCTGCTTTCCCACTTTTCGTTAAAGTCGCGGACAAGCACGTACCTACCACTTTCGGATCTTGGCTTAAGGAAATTTGTGTTTCGTTCTGTTGCCCACAATCGACGTTAGTTTGAACTAATTTGTTTTGATCGGGTTGACTACTGACCTCTCATCGGTCGGGTGATCAAGTGTAATTGCATGTGTACGAACAATGGTAGTCGGTATTACTCTCTATAATCTCTGTTATCTCTTATCTGCAATACAGGAGATAGAAAACAAACTAGAAGAACATCAACAGGCTGCTCAGCGGGTCTACAAGGAGAAGAGACGTGACATACGACGATCGAAGACTGATTCCACGGTTCGAGTTGTGTCTTTTGACTTACAAAAGCAGCTTCCAACAGCCCACCTAACATCAGGTTGAGTGTATTATAGCAGACAACTTTACACATTGCACCTGACTATGTTCGCGAGTTGCCTGGCAGAAAATGCTGCTTTTTGTTGTTTGTGGTACGAAACAAAGGCCCGCAGAGGGTCGCAGGAAGTCGGAACCTGCCTTATAAAGGATTTGACATCAGTGCCATCTGGTATCAATTATGTAATCTACTACAACGACAGATGTGGTGGCCAAAACTTGAACAAAAACAGCTTTCTTGCCGAATTGTTGGGCGAGCGTGGCCGATCCATTACTATCGAACATAAGTTCATGTGCACTGGACATTCGCATATGGAGGTGGACACAATCCATGCAGCCATTGAACGATCAAAGAAGAAAACGTCCATAGACAGAGAAACGCCTCGCGACTGGGCTATTCTCATAGCTTCAGTTAGACGGTCCATACCTTTCAATGTTATCGAAATGGATCAAGTGGAGTTCAAATCAACAAAAGATTTATCTAGCAGTTATAGAATTCTTCCGCGAACTGTAGCTGGATACCATCCTAGAGTCGTTCTATCCAAGTATGACTTATCTGAGGAGCAATATCATTCAATGGAGCTAACAACGCAGGAGAATCACCGTAATTCTGAAGATTTTGTACTCAGTCCAATTGAAACACAGCCAATACCGCTGCCGGGACCAAAACTGGCAGATATAAGAAATTTAATGCCGTACATCAAACAAAAACACTACTATTCTGCTTTTTTGAAAGGCTTTCAGGAGCCTAAGCAAGGAAGAAAACAGAAAATCGGCGTTAAGTTAGCGTTAAGTTAGCGTTAAGTTACCACAAAAGTTCATACCTAGTTGCTTGTTGAAATCTAAGAAATAAAAAAATACGATAACAATGTTTATAACGTCATTCATTTTATATTTCTCGTTATTTTCGCAGAAAATATTAAGGAAAAACGTTATACAGGGTGTTCGGTTCCTTAGTGCAAATAATTCAAGGGGCGATAGAAGATCATATTTGAAGTAAAAAAATGTTCTACGCATATGATCAAATTTCAAAGATTACTGAGTTATTGAAATTTTTTCTGTTTTGGTCTATGCTTGTCATAAATTGACTTTGCCATTTAACACAAAACTTTTGCCTCCATTGAACAGCTTGGTAAATTTCCTACTTAAAAGTGTCATTTTTACTTTAAGTAAGCTGTATTTAAACACATTTTAGGGATAAACGAGTCTAAAACTTTTGTTTTCCTACAGATCTTTCCTTATTATTTCAAAAAATAGGTAATAAAGTGTACTGTTTTGTCTAACCAAAAGATGCGCTCTACAACTCTCTCTTTAACACAAATGTTCTATCTTGTTTAGTTTTGTCGCAATTTCGTACTAAACATATCATGTTGGGTCGTTAATTAACGGTTGCGTAAAACACGAATTCAACCCCACCGTGCGTTGCTGTTGACGTCTGTTTGCAGCGCGCATAGCACACTTGATCGCCACGCGGAGTGACGGTATGAAAAGTGTGACGAGAAAAACAATGCTGCGGATGGTTCAATTGAACGCATGATGAAAATTGAAAATGTTCTGTTTTTTCTCGAACCCAATGTAGATCAGTTCATTGAACTGATTGGGTATTTTCCAATGATTAATAAAATTGAAACACTGATCTTCGTTTCTTTCATAAATTTATTTCAATAGTTGCTCAATGTGTCCTTTTCTTGGATGCAGTAATTGAACCTCCTTGCGGTCTCTTCCACAAGGTTAATATTATTCATCTTCTCTTGTATCTTTTGAGTCAACTAGCTGTTCGCGCGTGTTGATTGTAACCGAATACACCTCTTCCTTTATGCACCCTCATAAAAAGAAGTCCATGGGAGTCAAATCCGGACTCTTTGGGGAGCAAGCACATGATTTCGAACCATCCATCGTTGCAAGAATCAGCCTAATTAGTTTCGTCGGATAACCGTTTTCTTGCATTATCTGCCATAGCTCGTTTCTCTTTACTGAATCGTACGCTGCCATGAAATCTATGATCAGATGATGAGTCTGCAAGTTGTATTCCCGGAACTTCTCAAGGGTTTGACGCAGGGTAAACATTGTATCCGTCGTTGATCGACCCTCGCGAAAACCAGCCTTGTATTCGCCGACGAAGGATTCCTCAAGCGGTCTCAATCTGTTGAACAGAACACGTGATAATATATTGTACGCCGAATTCAGAAGCGTGAGTCCTCTGTAATTGGCGCACTCCAATCTATGTCCCTTTTTGTAGAGGGGACAAACGAGACCATCCAACCAACTAGCGGGCAATTCTTCCTGCTCCCATATCTTGAGCAGTATACGGTGGATCATCTGGTGCAGCTGCTCACTTCCGTGTTTGAGAAGTTCGGCCGGGAGCTCTTCCTTCCCTGCAGCCTTACTGCCTTTTTCACCTCTTCTAGCGTTGGTGGTTCCACAGCTTGACCATCGTCGTCGATGTGTGTTCTGTTTGTAGATGCTCTCTCGTTCTCTCCGTTCAGCAACGTCTCGAAGTACTCCTTCCACCTGGCAGCCACCATCGTTTTATCTGTCAGCAGATTACCTTCACGGTCATTGCACATGGCGGGAGACGGCGCTGTCTTACTCCTCACGCCATTGACAGTTGCGTAAAACCTTCGCATATCATTCTGCTCCATACTTTCTTGCGCCTCAGCAATAACGCGTTCCTCGTACTGCCTTTTTTTCCTGCGATGGGTTCGTTTCTCGGCTGACCTTGCTACCCTGTACCGCTCTCTGTTCTGACGGGTACCAGACACCAACATCCGACTCCTGGTGACGTTCTTCTCCTCTGTCACTCGCTGGCACTCCTCGTCAAACCACCCGTTCCGGGGGCGCCTCTGAGCTGTACCTATCACCTCTCGTGCTGTAGTGCTCACCGCTCCGTGGACAGCTTCCCACAGATTGTTGAGATTTTCGTTCACGTTGATTTCCGCTATCCGCTCATTCAGCTTCTGGTGGTACTCTGCAGCAACACCATCTACTGTCAAACGCTGGACTCGTAACGGTCGATAGACGCGCTCAAATTTTCGCGACAACGAGGTAGTGATCCGAGTCGATATTAGGACCCCTGAAGGTCCTGACATCTACGACATCCGAGAAATGCCGACCATCCACCAACACGTGGTCGATCTGGGAGCAAGTTTCGCCATTAGGGTGTCTCCAGGTGTGCTTTCGGATATCCTTGCGTGCCAAGTGGGTGCTACTGATGGCCATATCACGAGCAGCAGCAAAGTTTATCAACTTCAGGCCATTATCATTCGTTGCAGAGTGAAGGCTCTCTGTTCCAATGATTGGGCGAAATAATTCCTCTCTTGCGACCTGCGCGTTTGCATCGCCGATGACAATCTTCACGTCGTGTTTAGGGCACTCATCATAGGTTTTATTCATAAAACGCGTCCTTCACGTCATCGGATTTATCGTTAGTCAGTGCGTAGATGTTGATCAGGCTGTAATTGAAGAATTTGCCACGAATCCTCAAAACGCAGATGCGCTCGCTAACCGATTTCCACCGCATAACCCGCTTCATCTGTTTCCCAATCACTACGAAACCAACTCCATGTTCTGCTCTATCGCTACCGCTGTAGTAGATATGGTATTTGAACGATGTGTTGGCGATAGGGTCTACCGCCCTGAATTCACGTTCTCCAGATCTAAGCCACCGTACTTCTTGAATAGCAGCCACACTCACATTCACCTTTTGCAGTTCACGGGCCAGAAGGCCCACTCGTCCAGGTTCATTTAAATTTCTGACATTCCAAGAACCGAGTTTCCATTCATTGTCCTTATTTCGTTGCCGTTGGGTCAGTTGCCGAAAATTCCGTTCGTTTTTTCTTCTTCTTACTTCATTTTTCTGAGTACTTTTATAATTCAGTATGCTACCGTACCAGGGTCGCGATACCTATATCGTGTTGATGGGACTGCCATCTTAGGTTTAGTTGACACGATGCAACATTTCTTGTTTCAGCCGCTGGATGCCAGACAGACGCTGTTTGAGCCGCACCTCCTGGTGAACAGACGCTCGACGATTCGCACCTCCTCAGCCTTGCTATCATCACGATACGGGTTAATCGTGATGACATTGCCCACACCCCGCTACCAGCACATATATGGGCATATACTGGCTGTCATCATCCGACACGTGGAAGCGTGAAGTAGGAGCTTGTGAAGATTTATCCTGCTATTTACACATTATTAAACTATCTTAATATTAAACTTTCTTATATTTGAACTTATCTACTTACGAGCGATCGGCTTATATAAATATTCATTAGGTACTAGTTGTAAAAGTGAATTCTTAACGATAAAAGTAAATCATGGATTCTAACGTAAGAACTATTATTACAGCTAAACGGTTTGCTAGATAAATTTGGCGAACTTAGTCTACTTAACTTACCTATCTATTTAAAACTTAGTTACCTAAAAAGGTGAGAAGAATTGAACTATGTGCAAATCATAAACCTAATCGATCATTCTTACATTTAGCCAAATTATCTACGGATTGAGTTATACAGAACAAAGACGCTGGATATTACTCTGTATCATAACAGTAGAGGCTCGAGTAGAGACAAATATTAGATGAACAAGTTATCAAGTTTGAGTAGTAGTGAACACTATAGTAAGAAATTAAAATCCATCATAAACATAGTCTTAAAACTAATATGTTGAAATTTCGACAGGAATTTTTTAATTTACCAATAAACCGGAACTCGGAACGGAATCTTTACAAATTTGCTCAACTACCACCCAACACGTCAAGTCCTGGATAATGTCGCGGTCTGCCGGATCATTGTCTTCCTCGAAGAGGTGCGTCAATTTCGTACAAAACACGGATTCCTGCATACACACGCCTCGCATGATGCAGTTGCAGCCATACCGTTCTGCAAGTGCGCTGGAACGGTACGTGGGTATGTTAGCCTGTGGCGGCCTGGAAAACCGATCTTTCGCTGCCGCAAGAAGCTCTCGATCAGGTGGCAGTAGGTTGTTTCTATTCTGACTAACACTGCTCAAGGGGCATGAAGTAGTTCGCCTCCTCGTGGTTTGCCCTGGAAACGTTAATTATCGAACCCAAGGGAGAGATATTGCGGCTAAACGAACTACCGCAGAGTAAGGACGCTGGAACCCCATCCAGCTCGTCCCAGGAGGTTGATAAGCCCTGCACAAACCCTCGTTGTGCAAAGGCAGGAGTGACACCGGGTTCTTAGAGTGCTTAGCACACGCAGCTGGTAAGCGGTCACATCTGTCCTGTTTTTCCCTGGACAGTTGGCTGGCTATCACGTCTGCTCTAGAACTCAGGCGAACAACTAACAGCGATGGAGACGTGGGAGATGTATCGCCACCAGAGGTTGCACATTTTGTGTCTTACTGCAAGAAACAAAATAAAGCATTCATAGTTGGATGTGACGCAAATGCCCATCATACAGTGTGGTCCAGTTCAGACATCAACAGCAGAGGTGAGTGCTTTTTAGACTTTATCTCAAAACATGAAATAGATATATGTAATAAGGGGGATGATCCAACTTTTATAAACACAATTAGGCAAGAAGTTCTTGACTTAACACTATGTAGTCCAACGATTTCTGACAAAATCAAGAATTGGCACGTATCGGATGAAGTATCTTTGTCCGATCATAAGCAAATTATATTTGATTATGAAGTTAATCAACAAATCATTGAAACTATAAGAGATCCCAGGAAAACTAACTGGGAGCAATACAACTCAAAGCTTATAGTTGGAGTTAATAACTTGAGAGGATGTTCAAAAACATGCAATGAACTTGAGAAAAATTCTCATGAGCTTTCAAGCTTAATCCAACAAGTTTATTACTTCCTGTAAAGGAACGCTCTTCGAATAGGGATGTACCGTGGTGGAATAAAACCTTAGAGAAACTTCTGAAGAAAACCCAGAAGCTATTTAACCGGGTGAAAATAACAAGACAATGGGATCAATACAGGGAAGCCCTCACATGTTATAATAAGGAAATCCGAAGATCTAAAAGGAAGGACTGGAGGCATACATGTGAAAACATTGAAAATACTCCAGTTGCTGCCAGATTGCAAAAAGTCCTTTCAAAAGATCATTCAAATGGCTTAGGAACTCCTAAAAATGAAGACGGCACTTTTACTAAGTCTGTGGAAGAAACATTAGAAACAATGATGAAAACACACTTTCCATGTTCAATTACCAACATAAATGAAGACCAAAATACACGTGCAGCGCAAACTGGCTCTGGAAAAATCAGGACGGAAGTTCAGACACCAATGAATGAATCGACTGGGTTAGAGATTGCCAGGAAAGACGCTCGTAATCTGGCCAATAGAATTTTTACAGAAAAAACGAGTCGAATGGGCGATTGATTCTTTTGCTCCTTTCAAATCACCAGGTAGGGACACCCATTCTAACAGGCTTGTTTAGAGCAAGCTTAAGATTAAGTTATATTCCGATAACTTGGCTTCAAGTAAAGGTTATATTTATTCCGAAGGCTAATAAAAAGGATAAAACTTCTTCTAAATCCTTCAGACCGATCAGATATGCTAAAAATCATGAAGAAAATAATAGATCTGCATATAAAATCAACGTACTTGATTACAATTCCATTGAGTAAATATCAGTTTGCATATCAAGCTCGTAAATCAACACTAACAGCTCTTCACACGCTTGTTACAAAACTAGAAAAATCTTTTGAATCAAAAGAAATGTCACTAGCAGCATTAATTGATATTGAAGGAGCATTTGATAATGCATAACTCGATGAAAAAGTAGAAGGGTGTGTGCCTAGGAGCACGAACGGAAGCTTGACGTAGGACCGCTAGTAGACGGAATAAATGTGAAGAGCATTTAGTCCTTTTAATTGATCAATTATCTATTATCTCAACTCTTTCTGTTTTTGAATTGTAGGCGTACCAAATTTGTAGTATTTTTTTTTTCAAGGAGAAAGTTGATTAAGAGAATCAATTAAAATCACTTGCACCCCTGCTTCCAAGTTTGGTTACAAGATTACAACTCTGGAGAGCATTTTGTGTGGTTGTTGGGGGCTTCTGGTTCTGAATATGGACAAACAAGCACAGATAAATTCTATTCCAACTCTTTACTGATGTAAGCTTGATGGCCCTGAAAAGGGCCGTTTTATTGAAGAGAACATCCATGGCCACTTACGCTTGGCGTGTTTATTGTAGGTGACAGCATCACGGATCTCATTTTCCAGGAACACTTTCAGCACACCTCGTAGATCAGACCGGAGATACGTTTGACACGGCAACCCTAAGTATGCACCTTTAGAATTGATAAATCGATCCATATAGATCCTTAAAAAATATCAATATGATCCATAATTTATGTAAAATTTAGCAACACAATTGTAAAAATGTACTGCTGATTTTCTAAAGAATGAGCATTAAAATTGCACGAATTACCCATAAAAATATTGCAAATGACCCATAAAACATTCGGCAATGAACCTTAGACCAGGCTTAATGAAACTCCTCAAATTCACTAGAAGATTTAAAATACTCTTACCTTGCGAGTTTAGGCAGCCCTTGTCCCGAGTGAGTGGCGGCAGGAATATGGAAAAAGTAAACAAAAACTCCCCGAGCCTGAGGGAGAGTGAACTAAAGCGAGAGGTTGATTTAACGAGATGTGCACTTTTATTGGCTCCATATGACTTTTTCGGTTGAGGTATGAAGCTCTGAGTTCACCCAGGGTGAGAGTAAGAGCGTGTGGAAGAAAACATAAAAATGAATGGCAACGAACCTCACTCTCGTGTTATCCCCTTTCGCTCACAAACTGTGAGGCTCAGTAGAATGATTTGTGAGTAGCTATTCTACTCCTCATAAAAAATGCTACGCTTGGCTCATTTTAGACTAGCAAGTCAGGTTCCATCAAGCCTGCTTAAAACTAATGAAAGTGATCCATAGAAAATCAAGCTTGCGCACTTAAAAATATAGGCATGATCCATAAATTAGACATAAATTGTTCATGTTTTGGACACTATTTTTTTAAATTTGATCCATTACCCTTGGAAAATTGCCCCATTACTTCGTAGCTACTCTGGTTTACTGTACTTCCCGTGTTTTTTTTTTTACAGAAGAGTGGAGTGATGGGCGAGCATCTAGAATATGCATCTAAAAGAAGCTTCTAAAAAATATTCCCTAAGATGGATCTTAACACTCCGAACACGATGCAACCGGTAAAATGTGTAACGGCAAATTGATAATGTTTGAAAAATCATTACTCAGCAACTTATCAATAGATTTTAAACCTATGCATACCGAATAAATGTTTAAAGTCTTAAAGTAGCGCCCATAGATTTGAAATTGGTCAATAAATAGCTGAGCTATGATTTTTCAGAGTTCGTGTTCAGAGTGTAAAGAAGATTATTATAGAAGCTTTTTATGGAAGCTAATTCTAGACGCTTACCCTTCGTTTCGCACTTCTAACTCAAATAACAATGGAACATCAGTTTAAGGTTTATGGAACAAAATCAAAAAGTTAGTGTCCAAAACATGAACAGTATATCAGTGCTAACATTTGAAAACGGCGCAAAAGCCATTTGTAAACAAATGGTTTGTGGGCCCTTTACTCGCTACCCGAAGAACGCCCACGCAAACCAACAGCATCGTCAGGAAGGGGAAAATTTCCCCTACCCGATGTTGCTGTTGTGTCGCGTGGGTGTACTTCAAGTAGTGAGTAAAGGGCCCACAAACCATTTGTTTACAAATGGCTTTTGTGCCGTTTTCAAATGTTAGCACTGATATGTATAATCTATGGATCATGGCTATATTTTTAAAAGTGGAAATTTGATTTTCTTTGGATCACTTTCATTAGTTTAAGATTCATTACTGAATGTTTTATGGGTCATTTGCAATATGTGTATGGGTAATTCCTACAATTTCAATGCTCATTTATTGGACATTTAGTGGTACATTTTTACAATTGTGTTGCTAAATTTTACTGAAAATATGGATCATATTGATATTTTTTATGGATCATTCACACATTTTAAGGGATTTTCACTGGGGTTTAATGGATCATTAGGGTATTTTTAAGCAACTTTTTTTTAATCTATTATGGATCATTTATTGGTTTTTATATTCAAAAGTATATTTGCCGTTTGACACCACCACGGCGAGCCAGACGACCGATGGCGGCTATCTCGAAGAACTTTGCGATGACGCTTGGCGCCTCCTTTACCAGAACCTTTTCCTCCTTTGCCACGACCAGTCAATTGTTGCTTGTTAGGTGTGAAGGAGTGGACTAGCCACCACCTTCCTACTGCTGCTATTGCTGTTCACCACGCCGTACGAAGCGAAAATGAGCTAATGCCATACAGCAGCGCTCTTTTATATCTTTTCAGGTTAATGCAGACTGATGTGCAACCAAGTGGTATAAAAGCTACAAAGACTCCTCCCATTATGAGAAGTTTGCTATCAAGTAGTGACACTGGCTCTTTTCCTTGTGCGTACACGGCGAATGAGAACGACCCACATTTGAGTTTAGTTCACTCATAATCGCCAAAAGTGCAGGAACTCAGCGATGAGTATCCTGTGGAAAACCTAAAAAATCTGCCAGAAAATGAGGAAATTGACGAAAATTTTACAGTTTCAGAGTAGAATCCAATCTTTACTTTTCTTAAATTCTGGAATTTTTCCCTGGAAAATCCTGAAAAACCTGGGAAAACATGAGGCAAATGTACTCATCGCTGAGTTCCTGTACTTTATTTCTTATTTCTGTGATAGCTAAACTCAAATTTGGGTCGATCTCATTCGCCGTTATATCACCTTGAAATATATCGGCGCCGGTGGTTAGCGTGATTACTTCTCACCCCAGTAGGCCTGGGTCCAATCTCAGTCGGCGCCACCGGCATGTTCTAAGACATAACATCTCTGATCACGCCTTCCTTCGGGAAGTAAAGCCGTTGGTCCCCGGTTGAGTTGATGGGTCGATTGGTAGGGTCCAGATGTGGGAGCTGCCTTCCTGGCGTCGGTAGCATTGGAGCTCAGTACGGAAAACAAATCTCTCGTCACTTTTCAATAGGTCCTATCTACATGGATTGATTCTCTTCATCGTCACTCTCTTTCGTAAATAACTCGGCTTCACACATGTTTTCTGCCGTCTTCGTCGAATTAGATGCTAGATTGTTGCTTCTTCCATCGAAAATATCCGGCCGTGGCGATTCAAAGTTGATCAAGGTTGATCAAAATAATTTGTACCCCTGCTTCCAGTTTGATTACATGAGCATTTTGTGGGATCGTTGGTTCTGAATATGGACAAACAGGCAGATGAATTCTATTCCTATCCTTTACTGTAATAAGCTTGGTGGCCCTGAAAAGAGCCGTTTTGTTGCCAAAGTTGGTGATGATTTAACCTCCGAAACCAAATAGAGTGTGTCTCTGTCACTTCAAAACGTAGATGACATCCATGGCCGCTTACGCTTGGCGTGTTTAGTGTAGGTGACAGTATCACTGATCTCATTTTTCAGGAACACCTTCAGCACACCTCGTAAATCAGACCGGAGATACGTCAGACACCGCCACGGCGAGCTAGACGACGGATGGTGGTTATCTCGAAGAATTTGCGTTCGGTTCTGAATATGGCGATGAGTGTGTAAAATGTTACGCAATTCCATCCTCCCTATTCGCACGTGCCCGATGATTGGAGGCGAATGCCACTTTGACTTGTTTCGTCTACTTACTACTCTCTTATGACTGTGCTGGGGAAGCAGCATATGCATGTAGGTAATTGGTGGATTTGTTAGTTAATTCGACGCTTTTGGACAATGCTGGACATTTACCAGTTTTTCTATAGTTTCTTGTAGGAAATCAACATTCGGAAGCATTGTTATCGATGCGTAGCCATATTTCTGATCGATTGGTGATAAAATTATTGAAATTGGACAAGGGGCAGCTGAGTTATTAACGTTCAAAATCTTTCTTAATTTGTTACATGTTCCATTTTCGGTTTTCACAAAGTTTACTCCCATATAGAAATAAAAGACGTAGTCCTACGTCAAAACAATATGTTGAAGCGTGGATTCGACAAAAGCATCGTTAAGTGGATTAATTAGATGCTTTCTAAAAGAGAAATGTCAGCAAATCTTGGAAGCTCATGCATAACAGTTAGAGCTGTAAAAGGGTGTCCTCAAGGAGGTGTGCTTTCACCTCTTTTATGGTCTTATAGGGCTTCGAGATAATTGGCTTTGCTGATGACATAGTCATAATAGTACGAGGAAAATTTGATAATATCATTTCAAATAGAATGCAAACTGCTTTAAATTATGTTTCGTCGTGGTGCGCTAAAGAAGGGATGAATATAAACCCTTCTAAGACCACTATTGTACCGTTCACACGGAAAAGGAAATTTTCTATAAATATCTTAAAATTGAAAGAAACCTCTTTAGAACTTTCACGACCAGTCAAGTATCTGGGAATCATTCTTGACAGTAAACTTAACTGGAATTCACATATAGAGCAGGTTGTTAATAAGGCAATAAATGCTCTTTGGATAGGTAAAAAAACATTTGGTAGGAAATGGGGCCTAAAACCAAAAATGATCCACTGGATTTATTTGACGATTGTAAGACCCAGAATTTCCTACGCATCATTAGTTTGGTGACCGAAAACGAATGAAAAATCGGCTCCGAAGAAGCTGGGGAGACTGCAAAGACTAGCTACTCTCTCAATAACTGGTGCAATGAACAGCACACCGAGTATGTCACTAGATGCTCTACATTATCTGATTCCGTTGCATCAATTTATCCAATTAGAAGCTGAAAGGAGCGCTTTAAGGATTCAACGAACAAAGTACTTCCTTGAAGGTGATCTTATAGAACACCTTAGCATTTTAAGAATGTTTGATATTGATTCTCTTGTATTAAACAATGAAGACTGGAAAAATGAAGAGGAGAAAAAATATAATTTCGATCGTTTATACAATGCAGCAGAATTTGATCGTAATGTTTGGGAAAGTGGGGGACCAATTGTCCGTCCAGGTCAACTGTTTTTTATACAGATGGTTCAAGATTGAACAACCGTGTGGGAACAGGGGTAACTGGTCCAGGGATTGATATCTCAACCGTGTTCCAAGCAGAAATTCAAGCAAATCTTGAATGCTCTGTAATATGCTTGCGCAGGAATTATAAACATTCGAATATCTGCATTATGTCTGATGGTCAAGCAGCATTCAATGCTTTAAAATCAGCAACATACAATTCCAAACTCGTATGGGAATGTGCAATGTCACTTCAGAAATTGGCCTGTCAAAACCAAGTAAACTTATATTGAGTTCCTGACCACTGTGGAATTGAAGGGAATGAAAAAGCCGATACGTTAGCCAGGCTAGGATCATCTCAGCAATTCATAGGACCAGAACCATTATGTGGAGTTTCTACTTGTTCTCTTAAAATGGAGATCAAGCAATGGAAAAAAAAATGAAAGTGGAGACCAATTGGAACAACACTTCCATTGCTAGGCAGTCGAAACGGTTCATAATTCCGAGCATTTCAATGACTAGCAAAATTCTTGAATTATCAAAGAAAGTTCTCAGTGTCTATACTGGTTTGATAACAGGACATTGTCCATTTAAATATCATTTGAAGCTAATAGGAAAACTTCAAGAGGATATGTGTCGATTCTGTGGTAAAGAAAAGGAAGACTCTGAACAGCTGCTATGCTCTTATGCAGCAATCTTCAATAAAAGGCGTATTTTTCTGGATAAGGGGCTGGCAGAACCCTTTGATATTTGGAATGCAGGTCCCAGTAAAGTAGTACATTTCATTCGAAATGTAATACCTGGCTGGGAAAATGCTTTTGGTCAGTCTATGTCGGTCGCTTCACAAAATAGTGATACGACATAACTGATAAAGCAATATAAAAACGGGGAATATCACAATAGATCAAAGTAATGGTCGCAGTGATGAATACACCCAATACGGAAAAAAAACAGCGATCAACAAGAGGAAGGCCCTGCACAGCTGCTCACTGTGCAGTAGCGAGTGTCACGTCTGACACAACACCTAGTGATGCGCCATAGCGCAACCGGCCCCCTCACATGACGTAATGCCTTCGAGCGGTTCCGGGGAGGGCAAGGGCCTAGAGCACAGGGTAAGGTTTAGTGGGTCGGGAGCGCTACATCTCCTATCCCCACACCCTGAGTTATCTAGTTATATAGTAAAAAAAACACTGCTGTGGAAACTGTTAGGGTTTAGTGTTGTTGTTTCGATGATTGTTAGATATGTTATTGTTGTTGTTATTTTTGCTGTTGTTGTTGTTGTTGTGGTTGTTGTTGTGGTTGTTGTTATTGTTGTATTTGTTGTTGTTGTTGAGCAAGTTTTGTTTCCTTCGCCTTCTAGCCTTTTCAGCTATTTTTTGCTGTATCAAACGGCGTGATTTTCAGCCATCGTACTCGGTCCAGTCTGCCTTCCATACCTTCCTGGTACCAAGTAGACGCCACCTTGAGTCATCGTTGTTGTTATTTAACTCCACCTCCAAGCTGGGCACGAGTCAGATGGCGAAGGCAAAGGTGCAGCGCTCCGGTTTGAGGCTGTATTTGCTGACAGTGACTTCAGCTCGTCAAGAATAACGAGCTCCAGCACAGAGTTAGAGCTCATGGTACAACTTGCCGCAATGTCGAGCGACAGCTGGTTCAATTTACTTAATATAAAATTGATTTGTTTTTAAATAGGAATAAAAATTAGTTAACTCAGCAGAGTTAAAATGTTACTTACGACCTAATGAAAATTTTCTCTTTCCCAAGAAACCTTAACCTACACTAAATAACCAACATCAGTCGATTTCGCATACACCAGCAGGTAGATTCTCCTCTTCGATGGTGTAACGTGTTATCTGTATTATTTAACATCATAGTTTTCGTATAGCCACCATCGGCTTGAGTCTCTACCCACCTGCCCAAGTGGAAAAATTCTTCGAATTTTACCCTGATGGAATTTTGGATATCCTTCAGATTGAAGAAACAGGCAGAGATGCACTCAACCGAAGCAGCCAATCTTCATTCTCTCGAAGAGCCCTTCCTCATCGTCACTGTGATCCGCTCCTGTTTGGGCTCTTAGCACCTTAAGCCGCGCTATAAAAATCTAATTATTTAACTCATCTCCTTCCTGCTTCCTACAAGAAGAACGAAATGGTTCCCCCGAGTAGGTACCTTTCCTTGTTGATATCGACAAAAGATTCAACTTATGCGTCCCTCCTCACCAGATATTTAGATGCCGTTGCCAATATGCGAGCGGCCTAACCACTTTCATAAAGTTCTACATCGATTTTGCAAAGTAGTTTTACAACATGCATGGATATAATTTCCTTATTTGCAAAACTCTCCACCCATTCTGCCGTAATGATTTTGCCTACGTGCAACCATTAACCGGCAGTTGAACCACGAACCACATTCGATGACGTTGCCTTCGGTCGTCTAACCAAGTTATCGATGCGAGCTAAGTGGTTCGTACCCACTACAAGTGTGCTAAATTGGAAGGGTAATTCCTGACCTGCTGGACGGGGACGAGACGAGGGCTAAGCGAATTACGGATTTAATGATTTTTCACACCCAATTGGCGATTGAATGGGCCAGAGCGGCGCTCCCTCCTATGGACCTGGTAGCACAATCGATTGCGGTGACATTCGGCACAATGCCTTTCGGCGAACTTGGTTTTTCCTTATTCCCTTTATTTGTTCACGGGTAAGCGCCACGAAATGATCTGTGAAATTGACAAATTTGCTAATTTGATTACGGTCGTTCCTTTTCCGGCCCCTCCCGGGGTTCAACGGAAATTGAAAAATTGCACCAACTTGCCGAATTCAGTTTCAGATTCATAATCCTCGATGCATCATCAAAGAACGTCCGAAAATTCAATTTCGAGAAAAACTATCCTTGAACTTTTATGTCAGTTCATAAAGTCTGCTAGTTTTTGCCCAACTTCATTCCAATCGGTCAAAGTAAAATACCACTCCGAGCAGCTCATCCATTGTTGCCGGACTGACGGAAAAGTTTTTCACTTAGTTCGAACCCAAACTTTGTAGTTTATTATTCGATTATCTCCGCTTGCCCCCCCCCCCTGCCATCCTTCTAGCAACTAGTCACCCACAGAGAATCGGATCACCTAGGAAAAAAAACTGGTAACCCAAAAAAAGAACTAGGCCAAAACCGTCTCGGTCAAGAGAAAAATAACCTTTTTCAAACATTTCCATTTATGGCTGCTTGGCTGCAGACGAAGTTTGACCGGCTGATTTTTGGTTTGGACTACGGCTTCTGGGGGACCATGAAGGGATTGGGTCATCATGAATTCGACGTTACATTATAATTGTGGTTTTATGGCTGACCTCGCTCGCTCCTTTCGAATATGGGATTAGAGCTTTTTACTCGGCACCCGAAGGAGCTTGGGTTCTGATTTTATTTTGCTGGAGTCAGTCGGATGATAAGCGATGAAGATAAAATCGGAGAGTTTATTGTGGAATGGTGACCGCTGGTTGTTTCTGGCCAGTTTGAAGTTGTACCTCATTTGTTGTCGCATTTTTTTGCCTCTACTAAGCCCAAGTTAATCCATCTGGGAAAATTCATCACGAAGCCGTCTGCTAGTCGATTGGATTCGACCAGAACAGTCGTGCAAGAAAATCCAGTCGCTTTCAAGCTTGTGGGAAGTTTTGGGCCAAGTTGGTTAGCTTCCTCTTTTCCTCACACAACAAGACATAACGCATGTACAGAACGGACACACAGAAATCTCGTTTGACGTTGATACTGACATACTTGAGGCATAATTTATCATCTTCTCTATGTGTACACTTTCCATCTATTGCTGCTCGAGTTATGGATTATATTGCTATAGAAGAAGTGCCGAGCAGATTCCCTTTGATCTCGGTTTCACAGATCGCCAAGCAATGTCGAGATGAGAAGGATACTTCCTGAAATGTACATTCAAATCCCTTTAAAAAAAACCCGAATTTATCCACCTATGGTGTGATCAGACCCTTCTTACTTATTCAAGTTTATTTATTTTATTGTCATTATCAGTGACCAAGCCCCCCACTCCCGTGCCATCCAGTGACGCTACGCCACTGCCTGGGGGTACCCGGAATATATCCGGGTGTAGTTTATTTGGTGAGGCTACCAATCACCTTGTCATCGTATTTTAATGTGATTTAATGGGTTTTAATTCAATTCATATTCAAGCAACTTCCCCGGGGTACCCGGAACATGTCCAAGTGTGTCCAATGTGGTCTGGAACACTTAACACGACTTGCATTGATCTTATTTTTGAATTCTGTAGTAATTTGATGTGTCGCATGATGGTTTTGATACGTTTTCCGTTAAATCCAGCGTGAAGGCCCATATTCACCGGATCTTATTCCGGCCATATCTCCTGAACCGGTTCACCGATTCCAAAACCGTTCAATGGGACCCCAAGACCTATCATTTGGCGCCGAGTTTGTCCAAATCGGTTGAGCGGTTGCTGAGAAACGTGAGCGCATTCATTTCGTTACATACACACACATATACACACATACACACATACACACATACACACATACACACACACACACACACACACACACACACACACACACACACACACACACACACACACACACACACACACACACACACACACACACACACACACACACACACACACACACACACACACACACACACACACACACACACACACACACACACACACACACACACACACACACACACACACACACACACACACACACACACACACACACACACACACACACACACACACACACACACACACACACACACACACACACACACACACACACACACACACACACACACACACACACACACACACACACACACACACACACACACACACACACACACACACACACACACACACACACACACACACACACACACACACACACACACACACACACACACACACACACACACACACACACACACACACACACACACACACACACACACACACACACACACACACACACACACACACACACACACACACACACACACACACACACACACACACACACACACACACACACACACACACACACACACACACACACACACACACACACACACACACACACACACACACACACACACACACACACACACACACACACACACACACACACACACACACACACACACACACACACATACATGTTCCGATCTCGTCGAGCTGAGTCGAATGGTATATGACAGGGATCGATAGTCGGTTTTTCAAGTGATATCTATACCCTTCTTTGTAAGAAGGGTAAAAAGAAAAAGACTTTCAACCGAAAATCGATTGCACGTCTGTGTGAGGAACCATATATCCGCCAACAGCTCCCGCTCGTTCCTCCAGCAGCAGCGTGGACAGGTGATTCTGAATTCAATCTTCCACGAGCCGGAATCGGAAGCAATACTCCACGTTGTCGCCCTACCTCGGCAGGGGTAATCAAAATTCACATCAGAAACTTGAAAAGAGCATGAGACCGCACCGAAAAAGACGTCACCGTCGTCGTCTGGAGCACTCGACTCGAAACTCGTTCAGCTCAGTCTCAGAAATCGACGACAGGGGATGCGAAGTTAATCAAATGATATCGATTGGGGTTCGATTTGATTGATGTTGGAGAAATTATGCTCGGTCGAAAGGATGCCGGATGTTGCACCTTATTTCCCGCTCGCTCGGCGGGGACCGACGAAAAGTCGACATCGGATTTAATGAATTTTTGGGGTTGGATTTTGGTACAGTTTCATAACTTTCGCTACCGAGCTATTTAAAACAGCAGCAGCCCAATGCCGATGCAAATTAGGTCCGTAATGGTTACCGAGAAGCTTTCATGACGACAAAGGCGATGAGATGGTCTAACCACTCGGCAATCAGTTCGATTGGTGTGGAATACAAATCATCCATTTGCATTGCTGGTCCAGGCGGAGCGAAATTGGACCGTTCAGAGTGAAAGTCGTCGTCCTTGTCAGCAGGCTGGTGGTTGGTTCCAGAGCAAAGCGAGGCTTTTACATTGACTATTCATGAAGAAATCGGATTCTGTGAGCTGCTCATGTCCGCCGACGGTTAGGTGAGATGTTGCGAGAATGGCTTTTGCCATCGTTGTGGTCATGGTCTGCGGCTAGGTGGCAACTGCGTTGCTGTATTATTTGCGGATGGAAGCTGATTGGTCGGATTCAGATGCCTCCCCATCCGGCATTGAGCTGAGTGAATGGGACATTGAAGGGGAAGTTTTGTTCTGGATTTTCCAAAACGCTTGATTGTGCTTTTAGATTTTCGATAATACCATAAGATACTTAAAGGTTGAGTCGCCATTGCTTTTGAATCCTCTGCGGAAGCTGAGAATAAATCTTTATGGAATTGTTGTACACTCAATTCTGTAAACATTTACTTCGACTCAACCGCCCATTTTCGTTCTATAGAGCAAAAAACATCTAATACCTATATCTGAGTTCTCGGCGATAACGATTCAATTACAGTTGATTATGATTGTACATTGCTTTTGACGTAGAGCTACGTCTTTGTCGACTATACTGGGGTGCAAATCAAAAAATATGTGTGGTGAAGGAGTGTTAGGTTTTGAACGCTTGTAACTTTATCATTTAAAGATGAAATTTAAATCCAAATACGCCAATCGATAGGATATTACATTACAAACCTGTTGAAATAAATATTTTTCCAATTTTTCTGTAATTAAACTTTTGAAAATGTACAAATGATAATTTTATCACTGTTTTCATGAAATAAGCCTTTTTCCCAAACCCAGTCATCATAAACGAATACCACTTGGTTGCACATCATTCTGCTTAAACCTGAAAAGATATAAATCAGCGCGGCTCTTCTGAGTGAAGTCTGCAAGTAGTAGACGAAATACGCGTATCTGTCAAAAGATAAGCAATTATAACGGAATTTAAAGGAAATAAACCAACTCACTTAAAGCTCTTCATAAAGGGATTCCGTTATGAGGTTCGACAAATTTAAAGGATTCACAATTATTACTAAAACAGAAGTTTTTCCCTTAATTTCTTGCCGCATCAAAACTTTCAAATTTGAGAAAAAAAAATTGCTTGAAAGAAATATTCGATGATTTTATGTTGGTGAATTACACACTACTGACTGTGAAACATATCTGGTACCTCTATACATAAAATTATATTAACATCCAAAGTCCATCCTTTTTTTTCCATATTCTGCACAAAAGAAACGTTCTGCCCCGTCCCCATTCATAACAAAAAAGGCGGGAAATCCTGTCAGTTGCGGGGCTTAGAAAGTATGTTTTGTGCAGAATATGTAAAAAAGGAGGGACTTCGGATGTATTTTTTCTGCAAAATATGTAAAAAATGAGGGACGTCGGATGTTAACCTAAATGCATATATCATGCATCATAAATAGAGATAGATTGATAGGTTTTACGTCATTCTGTGGTCGTGTCTAGGACACAACCCTTTATTTTTTTCATTTCAATTTAAGGAGCAAATTGTGATTAGGGCGAAACTAGCAAAATATAAACAAATGGAGAAAAAGTTGGAAGGGTTGTATACTAGATACGACCGCAGGGTTGGCGTTGGATAACGTCTGTTATGTGTTGTACTTAATTGTGTATATTATATTTTAGGAATATTCCTTAATAACTCTTTTGATAAAGTTTGGTGGCCCTGAAAAGGGCCGTTTTGTTGGGCTGATGTTGTTGACAATGATGGAACGGGCAACCTTGTTGGACGCTTATATAGTAGAACAGAAAATATCAGAGGTGTCAGATACTCGCATACGTACGTTAAACTCTTTCTTGATAATGTTGTGGCCCTGAAAAGGGCCGTTTTTCCAACGCGCTCGGCGTAGTTGCCCTTGCGGAGCAGACCGACTGAGAACTGCAGCAGCTGGGCATTCCATGACGGCGGCCCAGTATACCGGAGCACTGGCACCAACGCACTCGGCGTAGTTGCCCTTTTGCCCCAAAGGCTCTGCTGCCGCTGCTCTGCTGCCGCTGCTCTGCTGCCGTTGCTCTGCTTCCGCTGCTCTGGTACTGCTGCTCTGCTGCTCTGCTGCTGGGTTGACGATCGGATAGACAATGACGCTTATATAGTAGAACAGAAAATATCAGAGGTGTCAGATACTCGCATCTGATGTCTCGGTTGGAGAAAGTATAAGAATATAAAAAAAATCAATCGATTTTCACCATCTTTAGACAATGGTTTACTTTTAACCATTTTTCAAAAGTTTACAGAATGAAATCAATAGTTTTGAAACATTCAGCAAATTGCTAGAAATATTTCCAATCGATTGATGCCATTATCTCGTAAATCTATCGAGAGACGGTTGAGTTATTATCGTTCAAAATCTTTTACTTTTTCGTAACGCATCCAAAATGACTGTTTTCAATTTTGTACCCCCGTATGTTGCCGAAAGACGTTATCCAACGTCAAAACCGAACAAGTTTGCACGTATTAATTTAATTTTTAATTGAATATTAAGCAGTATTTTTTCTATAGGAATTACATTTATGATCGTAAAATTGATCCATTTTTATTTGTGTTGAGTAATTTATCTCATTTTTATTCATTTTCTCTTAAAAACTCATCATTTTTTTAATTTGGCTTGTAAATGCGTAACGTTAAGAATACGCCCTCATCAAATCGCCCCGAACATGTATGATAACAACAATTCGCCCAATACTATGCGCCTTGTTTTGATTTCCTTTAAAGTGTCGCCCTTCACTTTTCGCCGTGTTTACGTTTCAGCTAAAGATGAGCCTTTTACTATTTTCGCTTTTGTTGGTATAAACAGCATTCATTTCGCCCGTTCATTGAAATGTTTCAAAATTGCGCCCTGTACTATCGTAAGCAAAGGAAAGAGCGTAATCTATTTTAAAGCTTGTTTAGAAATAAATTTTGTTTCGTCTTTCGCTTTGCACGGATTTTTCGATAGTGGAACATTGAAAAAAAAAATTGTTGGCATTTGTTAGTAGATTTTTGCCTGCTCCATCTGATTGCAGTAAAATTTGCGTTTGTTTACATTGAGCAAGTTTCGCCCTAATCACAATTTACTCCGGAATTGATTAAAGCTCAATTCAACCACCACCACGCCCCTGGTGGTTGGAACAAAAAACTTTTGACAGGCATTTGTTGATGTTTTATTGATGAAGAAATTGGTGAATAGTTTTTCTCGATTGATCGACGCATCCCGAAATTACGGATCATGGAACTTGAGAAAAGAAAATTAATTGTGCACAAACAACTAGAGAACCTTTCGAGGTCTGCCTCAAAAATAGCAAAAGTGTTAAAATTCCCAAAGTCAACGGTAAGTCTTGTAATCAAACGTTACAAGGATACTCTGAGTGTGGATAGAGCGCAGCGCATCTATCATAAAAGTGGCACTAGGGACAAAGAGAGGAGAAAGGTGTTGAGGTACGTGAAAAGCAACCTAGGTGTCTCCATACGTGATTTGGCAAAGAAATACGATTCCAACTTTTTCACCGTGCGTAACATCCTTTCAAGAGAAGGATATTAGTCTTTTTGTGTCAGTAAACATCCGAATCGCTCCCTGAAACAAAATTAAGTGGCCAAAAAGCGAGCACGATTACTATACGAACGAGTTTTGGCGAAATTTGATGGCTGTATTTTAATGGATGACGAAACATATGTCAAAATGGATTATAAACAAATACCTGGGCGAAAATTTTACCTGACAACTGGTCGTGGGGATGTCTCTTCCAGGTATAAATTAGTTTTTGCTGATAAGTTTGCTCGGAAACTAATGATTTGGCAAGGAATCTGCAGTTGTGACCTTCAAACCAAGGTTTTCATCACATCTCACACAATGACGTCGAAGGTTTACATTAAAGAGTGTCTGAAAAAGCGGATTTTACCCTTCATTCGGCAACACAAGACCAACGTTATGTTTTGGCCGGATCTAGCCAGCTGCCACTGCTCTAAGGAGGTACTAGAATGGTATGCTGCAAACAATGTTAATTTCATTGCCAAAGAGATTAATCCTCCGAATTGCCCTGAGTTCAGACCGATCGAAAAATATTGGGCAATTGTCAAGCAAAAACTTCGAGGATGCGGAAAAGAAGTGACAAATGCACAACAAATGCGTTTAAAGTGGAATAAGTTTACCGGTACAGTGTCACCAGCGATTGTGCAGATCATGATGGCATCGATCACAAGTAAAGTGCGACAGTTCGTTCGAAACGGTGAAATGAATAACTTGTTATATATTTGTTGGAAAGCTGAATAAATACCCTTTTGTTTGACGTTTTGATCAACCGTGTATGTTGTTTAATTCTTGAGTTATGATCACTTGAATGCGTCCAAACTTACTTTGAATCGGGATTTAGTCTACCTGGCTCTCCATCTTTGTTTATTGGGATATTCAATTTTAATGTTTACGGTTTTCATCTAGGTTACAGAATACCCCTTGGGGGTTGTGTTTCGTTTTAATTGAAAAATTTGATAACCTATCTAACTACAAGTATAACTTAAAATAACGTGCTAGATCACGTATGATCTGACGATCTGATTTCAGACAGGTGTCTCTGAACCTTTCCAAGAAGACCGTTCTTCGCTCTTCCAGTGACTGAAGACCAGCCAAGCGGTGGACCTCAGACATTCACGTCCGTACAGGACTGTTTAGGATCATCCTAAGGATCTTATTATCGATCCTTTGGAGTTTAAGGTGATGACATTTAGCGTATCTCCCCCAGATTGGCATACCGTACTCGATTACGGGAAGGATGATTTGCTTGTTGACAGCCAGCTTATTTTTCAAGGACAGGGTGGACATCCTGTTAATAGGTGGATACAATGATCTTCTCAAGATGTTGCACTTGGTTTTCGTTTTGTCAACGTGCTCCCTGAAAAGCAGCCCACTGTCAAGAGTCATTCCGAGGTAGCCACCTCTTTGGACCGTTCCATCACTGTGCCGTTTAGGCAGATTTTGTTATCCACAGACGGAACAAGTCTGGGAGATTTTGAGTGTGGAAAAATTATGACCTGGTTAAGCTGTGGTTATATATATTAACGTCTCTTTAAACTGTTCCCCTGGTAGAAGAGAATTAAGTTCATTCGAGACGGCATAAGGCATACCCTTTCCGAGCTTCAAATAGCTCCCCTATGTCGCTTACCCTCACACATTATTGCACAGTGGTCCAGAGCGGAAAAATACATGGAAATTGGGTTTTCCGCAAAATCTACTGGTTTTAGCGTTTTAATATCTAGGATAGAGTTGTTGGAAATAAAAAAGCGCATTTTTTCATTGAATCCGTCATTAGGGTGATTCAGTTTTCGGGTGACATGAATAAAAGTGGCAATAACTGGTCATTCACGGAAGTCAAGTCGGTTCATTTTTCCAATGACCGTAAAACGTGATAAATTAATAAATTTGACAAATTTTATTTTATATAGCTAAATGGGGTAAACTAAGCAAAAACCTTCTGAACAACCCCCAAATTGCGATTTGAGCCATATTTACGGAGATAAATTGATTCAAAAGGTTTGGGATTCCACCAGCCAATAAATACAGAATTTTGAAATATATTATATACGGGTGTAAAAATTTCGACCATCTGAACACCCCCAAATTGGGAATTTTTTTTTACGGAGATAAATCGATTTAATGGTTTGGGAGATCCACCAGCCAATAAATACAGAATTTTGAATTATTTTACACTGGGCAATTTGGGTTTAAAAATTTCGACCATCTGAACACCCCCCAAATCGCGATTAGAGCCATATTTACGGAGATAAATCGATTTAAAGGTTTGGGAAATCCACCAGCCAATAAATACAGAATTTTGAAATATTTTTTACTTGAAAATCAGATTATAAAAATTTCGACCATCTGAATACCCCCCAAATTGCGATTTGAGCCATATTTACGGAGATAAATCGATTTAAAGGTTTGGGAAATCCACCAGCCAAAAAATACAGAATTTCGAAATATTTTACACTGGGCAATCTGGGTATTAAAATTTCGAACATCTGAACACCCCTCAAATCGCGATTAGAGCCATATTTACGGAGATAAATCGATTTAAATGTTAGGGAAATCCACCAGCCAATAAATACAGAATTTTGTAATATTTTAAATACGGGTATAAAAATTTCGACCATCTGAACACCCCCCAAATCGCGATTAGAGCCATATTTACGGAGATAAATCGATTTAAATGTTAGGGAAATCCAGCAGCTAATAAATACAGAATTTTGAAATATTTTAAATACGGGTATAAAAATTTCGATCATCTGAACACCCCCCAAATCGCGATTAGAGCCATATTTACGGAGATAAATCGATTTAAATGTTAGGGAAATCCACCAGCCAATAAATACAGAATTTTGAAATATTTTAAATACGGGTATAAAAATATCGACCATCTGAACACCACCAAAATCGCGATTAGAGCCAAATTTACGGAGATAAATCGATTTAAAGGTTTGGGAAATCCACTAGCCAATAAATACAGAATTTTGAAATATTTTATACTGGAAAATCCGATTATAAAAATATCGACCATCTGAACACCCCCCAAATCGCGATTAGAGCCAATTTTACGGAGATAAATCGATTTAAAGGTTTGGGAAATCCACTAGCCAATAAATACAGAATTTTGAAATATTTTATACTGGAAAATCCGATTATAAAAATTTCGACCATCTCAACACCCCCCAAATTGCGATTAGAGCCATATTTACGGAGATAAATCGATTAAATGGTTTGGGAAATCCATTAGCCAATAAATACAGAATTTTGAAATATTTTAAATACGGGTATAAAAATTTCGATCATCTGAACACCCCCCAAATCACGATTAGAGCCAAATTTACGGAGATAAATCGATTTAAAGGTTTGGGAAATCCACTAGCCATTAAATACAGAATTTTAAAATATTTTATACTGGAAAATCCGATTATAAAAATTTCGACCATCTGAACACCCCCCAAATTGCGATTAGAGCCATATTTACGGAGATAAATCGATTTAATGGTTTGGGAAATTCAGCAGCCAATAAATAAAAATTTTGAAATATTTTATACTGGAAAATCAGATTATAAAAATTTCGACCATCTGAACACCCCCCAAATCGCAATTAGAGCCATATTTACGGAGATAAATCGATTTAAAGGTTTGGGAAATCCACCAGCCGATAAATAAAGAATTTTGAAATATTTTATACTGGGCACTCTGGGTATAAAAATTTCGACCATCTGAACACCCCCCAAATCGCGATTAGAGCCATATTTACGGAGATAAATCGATTTAAATATTAAGGATATCCACCAGCCGATAAATAAAGAATTTTGAAATATTTTATACTGGAAAATCCGATTATAAAAATTTCGACCATCTGAACACCCCCCAAATCGCAATAAGAGCCATATTTACGGAGATAAATCGATTTAAAGGTTTGGGAAATCCACCAGCCGATAATTAAAGAATTTTGAAATATTTTATACTGGAAAATCCGATTATAAAAATTTCGACCACCTGAACACCACCCAAATTGAGATTTGAGCCATATTTACGGAGATAAATTGATTTAAAGGTTTGGGAAATCCACCAGCCAATAAATAAAGAATTTTGATATATTTTATACTGGAAAATCCGATCATAAAAATTTCGACCACCTGAACACCCCCCAAATTGCTATTAGAGCCATATTTACGGAGATAAATCGATTTAAAGGTTTGGGAAATCCACCAGCCAATCAATACAGAATTTTGAATTATTTTATACTGGAAAATCAGATTATAAAAATTTCGACCATCTGAACACCCCCCAAATCGCAATTAGAGCCATATTTACGGAGATAAATCGATTTAAAGGTTTGGGAAATCCACCAGCCAATAAATAAAGAATTTTGAAATATTTTATACTGGGCACTCTGGGTATAAAAATTTCGACCATCTGAACACCCCCCAAATCGCGATTAGAGCCATATTTACGGAGATAAATCGATTTAAATATTAAGGATATCCACCAGCCGATAAATAAAGAATTTTGAAATATTTTATACTGGAAAATCCGATCATAAAAATTTCGAACACCTGAACACCCCCCAAATTGCGATTAGAGCCATATTTACGGAGATAAATCGATTTAAAGGTTTGGGAAATCCACCAGCCGATAAATAAAGAATTTTGAAATATTTTATACTGGAAAATCAGATTATAAAAGTTTCGACCACCTGAACACCCCCCAAATCGCAATTAGAGCCATATTTACGGAGATAAATCGATTTAAAGGTTTGGGAAATCCACCAGCCGATAAATTAAGAATTTTGAAATATTTTATAACTGGAAAACCAGATTATAAAAATTTCGACCATCTGAACACCCCCCAAATCGCAATTAGAGCCATATTTACGGAGATAAATCGATTTAAAGGTTTGGGAAATCCACCAGCCAATAAATAAAGAATTTTGAAATATTTTATACTGGAAAATCTGGGTATAAAAATTTCGACCATCTGAACACCCCCCAAATTGAGATTTGAGCCATATTTACGGAGATAAATCGATTTAAAGGTTTGAGAAATCCACCAGCCAATAAATACAGAATTTTGAAATATTTTATACTGAAAAATCCAGGTATACAAATTTCGACCATCTGAACACCCCCCAAATTGAGATTTGAGCCATATTTATGGAGATAAATCGGTTTAAAGGTTTGGGAAATCCACCAGCCAATAAATACAGAATTTTTACATATTTTATACTGGGCACTCTGGCTATAAAAATTTCGACCATCTGAACACCCCCCAAATCGCGATTAGAGCCATATTTACGGAGATAAATCGATTTGAAGGTTTGGGAAATGCACCTGTCGATAAATACAGAATTTTGAAATATTTTATACTGGAAAATCCGATTATAAAAATTTCGACCATCTGAACACCCCCCAAATCGCAATTAGAGCCATATTTACGGAGATAAATCGATTTAAAGGTTTGGGAAATCCTCCAGCCAATCAATACAGAATTTTGAATTATTTTATACTGGGCACTCTGGGTATAAAAATTTCGACCATCTGAACACCCCCCAAAGCGCGATTTGAGCCATATTTACGGAGATAAATCGATTTAAAGGTTTGGGAAATCCACCAGCCAATAAATACAGAATTTTTACATATATTATACTGGGCACTCTGGCTATAAAAATTTCGACCATCTGAACACCCCCCAAATCGCGATTAGAGCCATATTTACGGAGATAAATCGATATAAATGTTAGGGATATCCACCAGCCGATAAATACAGAATTTTGAGAAATTTGTTCTGGGCACTCTGGGTATAAAAATTTCGACCATCTGAACACCCCCCAAATTGCGATTTGAGCCATATTTACGGAGATAAATCGATTTAAAGGTTTTGGAAATCCACCAGCCAATAAATACAGAATTTTGAAATATTTTATACTGGAAAATCCGAGAATAAAAAATTTCAACCATCTGAACACCCCCCAAATTGCGATTAGAGCCATATTTACGGAGATAAATCGATTTAAAGGTTTGGGAAATCCACCAGCCAATATATAAAGAATTTTGAATTATTTTATACTGGGCACTCTGGGTATAAAAATTTCGACCATCTGAACACCCCCCAAAGCGCGATTAGAGCCATATTTACGGAGATAAATCGATTTAAAGGTTTGGGAAATCCACTAGCCAAAAATACAATAAAAAATTTTGAAATATTTTATACTGGAAAATCCGATTATAAAAATTTCGACCACCTGAACGCCCCCTAAATCGGGATTAGAGCCATATTTACGGAGATAAATCGATTTAAATATTAGGGATATCCACCAGCCGATAAATAATTTACGGAGATAAATCGATATAAATGTTAGGGATATCCACCAGCCGATAAATACAGAATTTTGAATTATTTTATACTGGAAAATCCGATTATAAAAATTTCGACCATCTGAACACCCCCCAAATTGAGATTTGAGCCATATTTACGGAGATAAACCGATATAAATATTAGGGATATCCACCAGCCCATAAATAAAGAATTTTGAAATATTTTATACTGGAAAATCCGATTATTTAAATTTCGAGCCATATTTACGGAGATAAATCGATTTAAAGGTTTGGGAAATCCACCAGCCAATAAATACAGAATTTTGAAATATTTAATACTGGGCACTCTGGGTATAAAAATTTCGACCATCTGAACACCCCCCAAATTGCGATTAGAGCCATATTTACGGAGATAAATCGATTTAAAGGTTTGGGAAATCCACCGGCCAATAAATAAAGAATTTTGAAGTATTTTATACTGGAAAATCCGGGTATAAAAATTTCGACCATCTCAACACCCCCCAAATTGAGATTTGAGCCATATTTACGGAGATAAATCGATTTAAAGGTTTTGGAAATCCACCAGCCAATAAATACAGAATTTTGAATTATTTTATACTTGGCACTCTGGGTATACAAATTTCGACCATCTGAACACCCCCCAAATTGAGATTTGAGCCATATTTACGGAGATAAATCGATATAAATGTTAGGGATATCCACCAGCCGATAAATACAGAATTTTGAGAAATTTGTTCTGGGCACTCTGGGTATAAAAATTTCGACCATCTGAACACCCCCCAAATTGCGATTTGAGCCATATTTACGGAGATAAATCGATTTAAAGGTTTTGGAAATCCACCAGCCAATAAATACAGAATTTTGAAATATTTTATACTGGAAAATCCGAGAATAAAAAATTTCAACCATCTGAACACCCCCCAAATTGCGATTAGAGCCATATTTACGGAGATAAATCGATTTAAAGGTTTGGGAAATCCACCAGCCAATATATAAAGAATTTTGAATTATTTTATACTGGGCACTCTGGGTATAAAAATTTCGACCATCTGAACACCCCCCAAAGCGCGATTAGAGCCATATTTACGGAGATAAATCGATTTAAAGGTTTGGGAAATCCACTAGCCAAAAATACAATAAAAAATTTTGAAATATTTTATACTGGAAAATCCGATTATAAAAATTTCGACCACCTGAACGCCCCCTAAATCGGGATTAGAGCCATATTTACGGAGATAAATCGATTTAAATATTAGGGATATCCACCAGCCGATAAATAATTTACGGAGATAAATCGATATAAATGTTAGGGATATCCACCAGCCGATAAATACAGAATTTTGAATTATTTTATACTGGAAAATCCGATTATAAAAATTTCGACCATCTGAACACCCCCCAAATTGAGATTTGAGCCATATTTACGGAGATAAACCGATATAAATATTAGGGATATCCACCAGCCCATAAATAAAGAATTTTGAAATATTTTATACTGGAAAATCCGATTATTTAAATTTCGAGCCATATTTACGGAGATAAATCGATTTAAAGGTTTGGGAAATCCACCAGCCAATAAATACAGAATTTTGAAATATTTTATACTGGGCACTCTGGGTATAAAAATTTCGACCATCTGAACACCCCCCAAATTGCGATTAGAGCCATATTTACGGAGATAAATCGATTTAAATGGTTGGGAAATCCACCAGCCGATAAATAAAGAATTTTGAAATATTTTATACTGGAAAATCCGATTATAAAAATTTCGACCATCCGAACACCCCCCAAATTGCGATTAGAGCCATATTTACGTTTGGGAAATCCACCAGCCAATCAATACAGAATTTTGATTTATTTTATACTTGGCACTCTGGGTATACAAATTTCGACCATCTGAACACCCCCCAAATCGCGATTAGAGCCATATTTACGGAGATAAATCGATTTAAAGGTTTGGGAAATCCACCAGCCAATAAATACAGAATTTTGAAATATTTTATACTGGGCACTCTGGGTATAAAAATTTCGACCATCTGTACACCCCCCAAATTGCGATTAGAGCCATATTTACGGAGATAAATCGATTTAAAGGTTTGGGAAATCCACCAGCCAATAAATAAAGAATTTTGAAATAATTTATCCTGGAAAATCCGGGTATAAACATTTCGACCATCTGAACACCCCCCAAATTGCGATTAGAGCCATATATACGGAGATAAATCGATTTAAAGATTTGGGATATCCACCAGCCGATAAATAAAGAATTTTGAAATATTTTATACTGGAAAACCCGATTATAAAAATTTCGACCATCCGAACACCCCCCAAATTGCGATTAGAGCCACATTTACGGAGATAAATCGATTTAAAGGTTTGGGAATTCCACCAGCCAATCAATACAGAATTTTGAATTATTTTATACTTGGCACTCTGGGTATACAAATTTCGACCATCTGAACACCCCCCAAATCGCGATTAGAGCCATATTTACGGAGATAAATCGATTTAAAGGTTTGGGAAATCCACCAGCCAATAAATAAAGAATTTTGAAGTATTTTATACTGGAAAATCCGGGTATAAAAATTTCAACCATCTGAACACCCAATAGCATCTTCGCGATGATCAGAAATCCATATTTAATCCTTCCCAAGAGCAGTTGCTGTCGGCGTCGCTGAGGTCGCCACTGGTATCGAAACCAAGTAACATCAAGTTGTACGGAAGTTTGATCGTAATTGTTTTGTGATATAAGGAGCTCGGTGGCCTAGTGGCAACCGATTTTGCTTATTGAGCAGAAGACCGTGAGTTAAAGCCCAACCTCCTTCGCATCGTTTGGACATCAATCCAGCATATAGTAACGAATCATGCTGTAATCCCAACTCTTTTATTCAACATCCCAGTGATTTCTCGTGAAAGTGCAAAGGTGTTCTCGGCTTCCATTAAAGCGAGTGTCGCATCAACACATTCCTACTCATTCCTTTCTTGATCAGCATTCGGATGTGGCCGGCGCTAGTATTTCCTACTTGTATATCACCAGTATTTACACATTGAGGATGATTGCTAGTGCCAATAACCGTCTATTGGAGTTGCATCCTCGGGCGGTTAATCATGCTCATGCTCACTATAAAGCAATCATTCAATATTTCATAAACCAAAATAGCATTAGCATCAGTTGATTATATAATATGATTTATTGTGGTTTTATAGCTCAAAGTATTTGACATGGCTTACTTTTAATGAAAATGCGTATGACCGTCAAACAACTATAGGAAAACGTTATGGATGCAATAAAACCTTTATAAAGTTCAAATAAAACCAAGCAGGTCCAGCTTTATTGCTTGGGCATGAACGTGGCACGGATTTCAAATTTTAACGTTTCCCTGAATTAATTGAAAGTTTCTCAGTCTGCCATACCTTATGTTGGTATTTTATTAATCACTGCACGCAAACACTTGGGTGAGCTACTTTCCATCACTCGATTAGTCCGATCGTGTTCGATATGTTTTCCCAAACCGGAACAAAGGATCGTTTATTAGCTCCAACCTGCACCAGGAGTTCCTTTATCTTCTAAATCGGAGACCACCTGCAAGCCACCATAAATTCCGGTTCATGTCGGAAAAATCCAGCTTCGGAAAGGGGTCCCGGGGTTGGCTGTTGTTTTCCGATTTTCGTTCCGGTAGCTTCCAAAGCCAGCGTGCATCCTCTCCCGTGGCAGCAGCAGATTACCACTGTTCGGGGGGTCGAGCTCTTTATTTTCCACTTTCCTTGTACCAAATCTACTGCCTTATAACAATGAACCACCGTGCCACCGATGCACACGTAACACGGTTCTTATGGGCTATGCAGGCAGGCAGGGTCGTAGCAGTTCCACTCCATGCCGGACCACCCAAGCGAGAAGCGACGATCTCCTAAAGCATCGCTGTTTACACGCCATGTTCTACAAGCTTGGCCATTCACTCTCTCATTTCCCGTGGAGTGCAAAATTCTGGCCGAAGCAAAACAACTGGAGCAGAAAAGAACAAGCAGCTTCTTCCACCAACCGTTGCCTCTCCCGCCGCTCGCTAGTGTTTAAGATGAAGCAGGAATGCTGCTGAATTTGCTGCTGCCGTTGACTGGTGGTGAACAATTACCACGTTAATCGTGATAATTTATTTAGCGTGCTGACACTGAGACGTTCCCGGCTGCTGGCTGCTGGCTGCTGTGACTATTCGACTGGGGTTGTTGAGAGACTTAAAAAATATGTATGCAAAGATGGGGTCACAATTCGCGAAACATACTGGACGGTGCTTTCCTCTACAGGACAATGCAACAACCCGTGGGGTAGTATAAATTAAGTTGGATGCTTTTTTGTGCGGTTTTCATTTGAGGTCAAAATGGTGATAATGTGGGAAGGAGCTTTCAACTCCGCCGGGAGCAGTTAGTTTACGACGGGGTAGTTTATTGTGTGATTTGATTGCACCAAGAACGAACAATGGAGCGGGATTAAGTGTTTAAGTGCTTGAATTAAAATTATTCTCCGGATTCCGATCCTAGCTTTAGGGATTAAAATGCAAATTATAAATATTATTTTAAAATAAATTCCTGACCCGGGTACGTTGGGTCAGTTTGTTACTCGTTGAATTTCTCTATCATATCTATCAAATCAGAGGGGCGTTTGCTTGTTAGATATGCAAACAAACAGGACGAGCTTCTGCATTTGCGACTTGAACTTTCATCCACTTCCACAAACTTTACGGTGAATAGTTTGTTTACTTCTTAGTGCTATCCCATTCCGTAAGTTTATACAATTCATGTTATTCACCAGAAAGCTGTTTGCGAATTCATCCTCATCAAATATTCCACAGCATTCAATCAAGCAAAGTGCTCCAAACCATTTTCCCCACATGCATATATCTTTTCCGAGGGAGAAAGAATGAAGCCGCAGGCCACAAACCCCACTGCGGTCAAGCGTCTCTGATTCTACGTGGTGCTGCCGTCGTAAATGTCATAATCCCATCCTGACCCAGATTACATATTATATGTACAATGGATGCTGCTCACAAACACACTCGCTGTGAATGAATCAAATGCAAATTTGCCTTTTTACCAGAGCCAAGGACGGGGTACTGGGCACGGTTGGTTACGGCAAGTAACGGAAAACAGGAAATCCTGCTTCCTTGGAATGCCCTTTTGGAGTTTTCGACGTCGTCGTCTAGACGGTTATCTGTTTTTGTGCCCGCTATGGTTGCCCTCAAAGATGGATCGAATGTGGTTTCGATGCCTGTTTTTACCATGATGCATAATGGAAGAACCGGATCGTGGATCGAAACGGGTTTTGCCAGGAATATGGGGAACACTTCCGGGTATGAGAGTTTGCCTCTGAATTTGAGCTGCAGAAAGTTTAATATTGGTTTACAATCAGTCACAGAAATCTAGAGAAGGGTCTAGTCACATTATCAATCTTTTACAATTAATCAACGAATCATCGAAACAACGAGTCGATCAATAGACCAAACCAAAGATTCGACGATGAACCGAATTATCGAATCAACGAATCAGCGATGGAACTAAAAAAAACTCAAAAATTAACGATTAATTGAATCAACAAGCTAATCACCGAAACAATTAATTAAGATGCCTCCACTCAACGAATCATCAAAGCAACAAATCAATTTTCAGAGCTGGTTGGAAATGCTATTTAACATGAAGCTCTAGTGTGATAATCTATTAGATAGATAAAGGTCTGAAGAGGGTAGGTAGATGGTTCCGCTTGAGTACGGCAGTATTAAAATTGAATAGAAGTTGAAAATGAGCGAAGGGTCATTAATGCGACAGCACTAGTCAAACGCACACTTCTTCACCTAACTCATACATTAATGGATGAGGAGACTTGAAGTATTTCTTCAAATCTACAGGCATACTCATATACTGTCTGAACTGAAACTGAAGTAAAAAACAAATATCACATGATATTTATAAAAAAAATACACGGTATTCTGAAAAAAAAATCTCTAAAAGATCATTAATTATTTAAATTCTTTATCAAATGGACTATAAATTTTCAAACATATAAGAGGTATATGGAAGTATATTTAAATAATTGGATATGAATCCAACAATTTATTTTATTAAAACTAATTTTTGACAACATTTATAAAGAAAATCATTTTTTTTCTCAAATTAAGGGTGATTTAATTGATCAATACAGATCGACAAAAAATAATAAAGGTATTCTTTGGAACGAATTTTCAAAAAATAATAATCAACTCAATATTATTCAGACAAATTTTTCAAAACATTGTGTATCGCAGTAGCGAGATGTACAGCTTTCAATAGTTAGTAAATTTTTCATTCTACAAATTTGCCAAATACAGGAAACCCATATCTTCCAAAAGAAAAAACTACAAGGGACAGTCTTATGGGGTTGTACTCAATGGTGACGTAGGTCTACGTGGTCTTATATGATAAATCTTATTTTTAAACTGCAACAGTAGCTTGTGTTTTGTGTAGGAATAGGAATTTGAGCGGGGAGCTGGTCATACTATTTAGCATGACGCACTTGACATAGATGGCCCACAGCAACACACGATGAGCTACTGATTCCGATCAATAGCGGTGCGGCTTCTTCCTCGTTCTATGGATGCTCATGTGGGCTGCAGCTCGCTGCTTGCAGGCAGCCTTTCGTTGTGTACGGGAGAACACCACCACTCACCACGCGGTGATTAAATAAACACCGTTTGGTGAGACCAGATGGAATTCAACTTTGAAATCTGTGTTAGGGAAATCGCTTTTCACAGGCAATCAGTGATAATTTTAACTATCATGGCAACAATTGCACATTCGTGAAATTTTCAATAGTGACATTTTAGAAAATGATAAAGTCTTTAATTTAACAGATGCGTAGAAATATGTCTGATCAATTGGTGGTAAAATTATTGAAATTGATCCAGGGGCAGCTGAGTTATTAACGTTGGAAATCTTTCATAATTTTGTTACATGTTCCATTTTAGGTTTTCACAAAGTGTATAGAAATCACAGACAAAAAAGTTAGTATCGCTGCGCTTTCTTTGAGGTCTAAACATGAACTATTTTAATGCAGTAAATTATAGTCCTAACAAAGTCAATGAACTTTGCTGAAAACGTCATCTCAGTTAGATACAATCCCAAAGCGTTATAATTTGTTCCCTGACCCACTATGCATTGAAATATCAAATCAATTAATGCAGCAGAACGAATCATAGATACAAAGAATCAAGAATTAACGATTCGTCGAATCAGCAAATCAATGAATCAACAAATCATAGGTTGATCGAATCGACCAATCAACAGAATGACAAATACGTGAATCAACAAATGATCGAATCTACAAATCAACGAATCAACGAATCAACTACTTAATGGAATGGACTAATCAATGAAGCAATGCATCAACGAATCAACGAATGGACGGATCAACAACTCAACGAATCAAAGAATCTTCAAATCGACTAATCAACTTATCATGGAATTAATTAATCACCGAATGAACGAATCAACCAATTAAGAATCAACACAAATCTTCGAGCAACGAATTTATTATTCAATAAATAAATGCATAAACGAATAAAAAAATCCTCAAACCTTTGACTCATCAAATGAACGATTCAAAGAATCTCCGATCATCAACAAATCAACAAATCCACGAATCCACAAATCAACGAACCAAGAAATCAATATATCAACAAATGATCATATCAACCGAAAAAGGTTCGAATTTTACGGCAGGCCAGTTATGGGTACAGTTGAAGCCCAGTGGTGTCAATTTAACCTTTTGTCCTTTCACCTTTTTGTCCATCTAAGTTCGATTTGACCTTTTGTTCATATCAACCTTTTGTCCATCTAAATTCCATTTGACCTTTTTCTTAAAACCTTGTGTCCTTCGACCCTATGTTGTTTGAACTTTTGTCCATTTCGGCCTTTTGTCCACTTGGACCTTTTGTTCATCTCAGTTAAATTTGACTTTTTGTCCCTTAGACCTTTTGTCCATTTTGACCTTTTGTCCCTCTAAGTTCAAGCCGACCTTTCGTCTATTCAACATTTCGTCCATTTTTGTCCATTCGACCTCTTGTCTCTTAGATATTTTGTCCTTCGATCTTATATCCTTCGACCTTTTATCCAAAAAAATATCAATTCAACGAATCAACGAATCGATAAATGAAAGAATAGACGAATCAACAAATTATCGAATCATTTAATCATTGAATCAACAAATTATCGGTTCAACGAATCAATGAATCATCGAATCATTGGATCAACAAATCGACGAACCAACGAGTCAATGAATTAACAAATTAAAAAATCAAAGAATCAAAGAATCTCCTAATCAACAAATTATCGAATAAATGAATCAACAGTAACATCGAATCAAGAATTATCGAAGTATCGCATCAACGAATCAACAAATCAGTAAATCAATTAATTAACTATTTTATCTGATAATGAAGCAATCAACAAATCAACTTATAAACAAATCAAAATTTTGATGATTTATGAAATCATCAAATAGACGAATCAACACATCAACAAATTTTCTAATAAACGAATCAACAAATCAATGAACCAACGGATAAACTAATGCGCTAATAAAGAATCATTGAATCCACGAATTATAGAATCCTCGAATCACCGTATTAACGAATCAGAGAATCAATGAATCATCAAATCAATCAATTATTGGTTCAACGAATCAATTAATCATTAAATCAATTAATTCAAGAATCAATTATTCAATGTTGCAATGAATCAGAGAAAATCATCACATAAAAAAAAAAAACAAATCATCAAATTATCGAATTACCGAAATTAATAATCCATTCATCGAACCATGAATCAACGGATCATCGCATCAACGAATCAACAAAGTGCCGGCGCCGGTGGTGTAGTGGTAAGCGTGACTGCTTTCTAACACCCCGATGGGTCTGGGTTCAATCCCAGCCGAGGTCGGTGGGATTTTTCTGAGGCATAAAAATCTCTGGTCACGTCTTCCTTCGGAAGGGAAGTAAAGCCGTTGGTCCCGGCCCATGTGTGTTGAATGGGTGCGATATCCTACGCAGGTGTGGAAGCTGCCTTCCTGCACATTCGATTGCCGTCAATGGATGGCAATCGATGTCCGTCGGTGATTGGCACTAAATTGCGGAACAGAGACCGACGTTAAATAAAGGAAAAAAAAAGGAATCAACAAAGTAACTAGTCAACGAAAGAATCGAAGTAGGCCGCGCTGCGAAAATGACGTGTTTCTGTTTTGCTGTGTCGTTTTCGTTCTAGTGAAAATGTTATAAATTTACAATTTCATTTTTATGAAGTGTTAATTTGAAAGTGCAAAAGTGATGTTGAAAAGTGCATTAAGTGAAAATTTTCAAATTCTTATCCGTTGCATGTGGTTGCCCCTACGCGTAATTATGCTCAACTAAGTTTATTTACCTTTTCGTTCTTCTGTCCTCGATAGGAAATATCCATCTAAATAAAAACGATCATTTCAAAACTTACATAATACGCGTCAATCAAGTATTGCACTACTGCTTGATTGAAAGTTTATCAATGGTGTATATTTGCATCGATAATGTATTGGAGCGGGGCTTATCATGTGTCAAAATAGCTTCGGAATGCTTGCGTTCTTGAAATCGGCGGTAGAGCTGTCACCTTCTAACTCCCGGGTTCAAGCTTCTTGCATTCATAAGAAATGATTGCAGGCAGATTTTATCCATAATGCCACTGCCAGACAGTGGGAGTTAGGCCAAGGACGAATCTTCATTCTAATCTTCGATTCCACATACTATTAATAACCTTTTACACATGAGAACTTCCTATCGATCAGAATGAATTGTGCATATGATTAGGATCAACAAACATTTTCAGGCGCAAAGGAGCAACAGGAGCTGATAACGTTTCTTATGTCGTTTTCGTTTTTGCGGTGTAGCTACACCGGTGCTACACTGCCGAACACCGAAAAAATTTAGGGTGTAGCTATCGGTTGCACCTTTGTTTACAAACAAATGATCATGAACTGTCAATGACTCGCACTTATTGCTGCTTACACTACACCGGTGTAGTGTAGTAAAAACGAAAACGACATTAATTCCAAAATCTGAAGACAGTTTTGAATAATATGTTTAGGTAATGGGCAGCAAGAATGGTCAGATAAACTACTTACTGGTTCTATTTATTAAATGCTTTATATAACGATTGCCAGCAACGTCGGCTGGGCGTATCCTATGGCTTACCTTCCCTACCTTCCTATGAGGGATCGAAGAGTTCTGTGCATCTCTCTTAAGTAAGTGTCGGACTAACATTCCTCCCCTTTCCCCGCCAGATGCAAGGACGTGGCCAGGACAGCTCTGGTCTGTTGGAGGGAGACACATCCTTTATCTAAGAGGTAGTAATTAATCACAAATTACTATCTAACAGCAGCGGATGAAGGTGGGTCTCCTTCTTAACAACAGTTTGGACATTGTGCAATCTGGTTTATGCTATGCTATGCTAAATAAACTAGTTAACGAAATAATGAATCAACAACTTAATCATTGACTTGAATAGTTCAATTTGCTAATATAATAATAATGTATTTTTGCTTCTTGTGATTATAGTTTTTAATAGAACATTAATTATTAATAAGATCTATGTCATTAAAATGATTTACGGTAGTCCAAAATCAATGAAGTTATAAATTATATTTTAAAGTAAATCCGTTCGCTTTTGGCCATACTGGTACTATATCCAGGGGGAATGACACTCATTTGGATGTATTTTTTCAGTCTAGTAATTACTTGGGATTTTCGGGGAAAACATAATTGATGGGATTTTTTTGAGTGTGTCGTGTTGACGAAAATAGAGCAGGGATAGAAAAAATAGATGAGAATAGATCAGGCAATTGATGTGATGTGAGGGGTGTTAAAAAATTTCAGAGGGATACGAGTCTGAACGCGAAGAGGATAGGTGTAAAAAGAAGAAAAATTTGCTGCAATGAAGCGTTCGTGAATTACGTAACGCTTATTGGGGGAGGGGGGGTCACCTATATCGTTACGAATTATACATAGGGGAGGAGTAGTAAAGCTTTGCGTTACGTAAAAAAGAGAACATTTTGTTTTTTTTTTTCGTTTCTTGATGTAAAGTTTGAAAATACCGAGGGGGACGACTCTATCTACGATGCAAAAAAGATTGTGTTTTGCTGTGGCTAGCTGCACGCACGCTGAGTAGATAGAAAGAAGATTGATGACGATTCTGAAGATTTCCTGCAAAAAGATGATGCACGATGCAAGTAGATGCGACAAATGAAAGAAGATTTTTCGAAGATTGATTAGCTAGTGTGAGATTTGTTGAGCATCTAAACTTGTGTTTAGATGTGTCGCTCCCCTCGGAAAATACAGGTCTTTTTTGACGTTTTTGGCAACGACAACGAAGGCGTTAAGTCTTGCTTTGCAAAATGGATCTGTTTTAATTTTATAAATTGAGATTTTTGTTATCCTTGAACTTTTGAAAAGGAGGTACTCGATGGTACGCTGATCTGTTGTTTTTGTTTTGAATATAAATAATATAATTAATTACCTAAAAATAAAAAAATACAAAACGAAATCAAACATTAATTAAATGAAAAGGTGGGGGGGGGGTTAAAGAGTGTTACGTAATTAATAGAGGGGGGTCATTTTCAGTGTAACGTTCTGTTCCAAAGGGGGGGGGGGTGGTAAAAAATATTGATTTTTAGCGAAACGGAATTAATGGACACCGCTCGGGACACCGCCCAACTATAATAGCCAAAGCTCACAGCTCAAGTGCAGAAAACGGTTCCGCACCGAATAGGTCGAAACTGCACAGTAGGAGGAACGGGTGATGGCGATGGATTACAAGGTTCCGGTTAATATTCCCAGCTGTATTTGGACGGGAATTTGATTCGCAATATTCTCGCACAGAAATACATCAGCCGGTGGGTGTCTTACTTCACCATTAGCTCTTTCTTATCCGAACCCTTGACCAGCAGCAGAGACGAGTAAAACTTGGGCCGAGTGGAAAAAATGACCTGAATTCCTTTTCCACCTGCTTGTCGTAGGGGGTTTCATTGGTAAGGATTTTCCCGGGGTAGAATCAGCCGTTCAAACGAAATCAACAGTTGCTTCGCGCCTCTTCGGCAACTTCCATGCTACAACACACAGAGACCCGGGCTCTTATCCGTCGAATTCGATCGGTTTGAGTCCGGGAATGGATGTGCGTTGCCGTCTCCTCCGTGATGCACTTGATGTTTTTTGACCCCGAGACCGATTATAGACGAATGGTCCGTCATCTTTTTTTAGTTTTCGCACCGATTTTTTACCGGCATGGCCAGCTGACATACGTGGTGTTTGTTGTGTTGTAAACTGACAGTGAGTATGGCAGAGTGCTTCGCGGTCGACCTGAAAACATCGAGAAACTACACGGCTTGCTAGACAATTTGTGTGCATGCAGAAGGGATAAGTTGGGAATAGAAAGAATAGATAGGATGGATTGAAATTTTGTGCACGTTGAAAATTATATGAGAGGTTTGGGTAAAACTGGGATAATCCTGAAGTGTCGTTCCCCCTGACTATATCAATGAATCAATGAATCAATGGATTAGCAAACCAACCTGTCAGCCAACTAACAAACCATAAATGCAACAAATCAAACAATCGACATATCAACATATCAACCAATTAACTAATAAATGAATCATTGAATCACCGATTCAACAAAACAAATGAACAAGCAACCAACGAGACAATAAATCGACAAATTAACATTTAACACATAATCGAATCATCATATCATAATCAACATATCAACAAAGTAACTATTCAACGGATCAACGTATACACAAAATCACGAATCATCAAATCATCAAATCATTGAATCAATGGGTCGACGAATCAGCAAATAAACAAACCATCGAATCAATAAATCAACCAATCATCGAATAAACGAATCAGATGTTAATCGAATCAAGAATCATTGAATCCTCACATCAGCTGATATACAAATCAACAAATCGATGAATTAACTAATCAACGAATTAACTAATCAACGAATGAACTAAGTCAACATATCAACAAATTAACTTATCAAATAATCAACGAATCAACGAATCAACGAATCAACGAATCAACGAATCATCTAATCATCGAATTTTTTAATCATCGAATCATCTAATCATTGAATTTTTAAATCATCGAATCAACAAAGCATCGAATGAAAAAATCATCGATTCAACAAATCAACTAATCAATGAATCAACAAATCAGCGAATCAATAAAGCAAAGAATCGATTTATCAACAAATCAGTTTCAGTCAATTCAATATATTCAATAAATTCAACAAGAGATTCAAATAATCTACGATTAAAGGCAACGAAGCAACAAATCATAGAATTTTACAAACCAAAAAATCATCTAATCAGTTAATCAACGAATCAACGAATCAACAAATCAATAAATAAACGAATCTACGAATCATTGAATTCAAGAATCAACCAAACAATAAAGCAATCATCAAACGATGAAACCATTAAATTGGCAGTTCAACAAGTCAACAAACCAACAAATTATGATATCAGCAAATCTTTTATTCAACGAATGAATGAATTATTGAACCAACGATTCAGTTAAAAAAAACCAGCAAGAGTCAACGAATCATCGACTGAACGAATAAATAAATTAATGGATGTTTCAATTATTCACCAAACTCAGAAGCATACATTCATTTGAAATTTTAGCTGTTTTACGTAAGGGTGCTTAAATAAAAAAAAATCATCATCAAGTTTGTTTTGTCCAAAAAATTACTTAATAAAAGTTATAGGTTTTGTCAAAAAAAGGAAATTGTTCAGCAAGTCTTGGAAGAAGTTTTCGGCAAATATCCCTGAATAATATAGATTTTAAATTTCCAGTTCACTGCCTATTCATTGGAATAGTCTTTAGTTTTAAACTTAATTCGTATTCATTTCATATTCATTTCATATTCATTTCATATTCATTTCATATTCATTTCATATTCATTTCATATTCATTTCATATTCATTTCATATTCATTTCATATTCATTTCATATTCATTTCATATTCATTTCATATTCATTTCATATTCATTTCATATTCATTTCATATTCATTTCATATTCATTTCATATTCATTTCATATTCATTTCATATTCATTTCATATTCATTTCATATTCATTTCATATTCATTTCATATTCATTTCATATTCATTTCATATTCATTTCATATTCATTTCATATTCATTTCATATTCATTTCATATTCATTTCATATTCATTTCATATTCATTTCATATTCATTTCATATTCATTTCATATTCATTTCATATTCATTTCATATTCATTTCATATTCATTTCATATTCATTTCATATTCATTTCATATTCATTTCATATTCATTTCATATTCATTTCATATTCATTTCATATTCATTTCATATTCATTTCATATTCATTTCATATTCATTTCATATTCATTTCATATTCATTTCATATTCATTTCATATTCATTTCATATTCATTTCATATTCATTTCATATTCATTTCATATTCATTTCATATTCATTTCATATTCATTTCATATTCATTTCATATTCATTTCATATTCATTTCATATTCATTTCATATTCATTTCATATTCATTTCATATTCATTTCATATTCATTTCATATTCATTTCATATTCATTTCATATTCATTTCATATTCATTTCATATTCATTTCATATTCATTTCATATTCAATTCGAATTCGATTCAAGTTCAATTCAAATTTAATTCAAAAAGCTTGAAATTAAATTCAAATTCAATTTAAATGCAATTCAAATTAAATTTTAATTCAATTCGAATTAAATTTTAATTCAATTCGAATTAAATTTAAATTCAATTTAATTCAATTCAGTTCATTTTGAATTGATTTTGAATTGAATTGAAATGGAATTGAATTTGAATAGAATTTGAATTTAATTTAGTTGAATTTTTTCCTTGATTTGTTTTCCGTTGATCTTGTTCTCCGTGCTGAGCACCAATGCTACCGACGCCAGGGAGACAGCTCCCACACCTGGACCCTACCTATCAACCCATAAACTCATGAACCGGGGACCAACGGCTTTATTTCCCGACTGGGATTCAACCCAGGCTTGCTGGGTGAGAGATACTCACGCTCACCCCTACGCCACCGGTGCCGCCAACAAATTTAATTCAAATTCAATTCCAATTTATGTAAAATTCAATTCAAATTCAATTGAAGTCCAATTCAATTCAAATCTCTTTCAAATTCATTTAAAATTCAATTCCAATCCAATACAAATTCAACTCAAATGTAATTCAAATTAAATTCCTATTGAATTTAAAATCAATTCCAATTTACTCAAACGTCAGTTCTAATTAAAATTTAATTAAATTCAATTTCATTTTAAATGAATTCTAAATAAGTTTAATTAAGATTTTATTTGCAAATAATTTCACTTTAATGTGATATGAATTGAATTGAATTTGGATTGAATTTGAATTGAAATTGAATTTCATTTGAATTTCATTTGAATTAAAGCTGAATATGAATTTAATTTGGACTTCATTTGAATTGTCTATGAATTGAATTTCAATTGAATAGAAATTGACTTGAATTTCAAAGGTATTCGATTTGAATTTGAATTGAATTTGAACTGAATTTGCATTGGATAAAATTTGAATTATATGATTTTAATTTTAATGCAATTAATAAGGTTCGGAGACGAGCCAGCCAACGGCTGAAAGTCTCCTTAATAAAGATATAAAAAAAATTAATAAGGTGAATCAACAAATCAACGAATCAACGAGTCAGTGAATAAACAAGTCAAAAAGATGAAATAAGCAATGAATCAATGATTTTCGACTTTTTGTCCCTTTGATGTTTCAGCGTTCTTTCAAACATGTAGAAGTCTACTGAATTGATTAATGATAACATATGGAATCATCTTTCAAATTCAATCGAAATTGAATTGAAATTCAATTCAAATTCATTTTAAATTCAATTCAAATTCAATTTAAATTCAATTCAAATTCAATTCAAATTTAATTCAAATTCAATTCAAAGTCTATTCGAATTCAATTCAAATTCAATTCAAATTCAATTCAAATTCAATTCAAACTCAATTTCAAATTCAATCGAGGGGGGCGACACATCTAAATCTCAAGTTTAGATGCTCAACAAATCTCACACTAGCGAATCAATCTTCGAAAAATCTTCTTTCATTTGTCGCATCTACTTGCATCGCGCATCATCTTTTTGCAGGAAATCTTCAGAATCGTCATCAATCTTCTTTTTATCTACTCAGCGTGCGCACAGCTAACCACAGCAAAACACAATCTTTTCTGCATCGTAGATAGAGTCGTCCCCCTCGAATTCAATTCAAATACTATTCCAATTCAATTCAAATTCAATTCAAATTAAATTCAAATTAAATTCAAAATGCAATTCAAATTCAATTCAAATTCAATTCAAATTCAATTCAAATTCAATTTAAATTCAATTCAAATTCAATTCAAATTCAATTTAAATGCAATTCAAATTCAATTCAAATTCAATTGAAATTCAATTCAAATTCAATTGAAATTCAATTGAAATTCAATTGAAATTCAATTGAAATTCAATTCAAATTCAATTCAAATTCAATTCAAATTCAATTCAAATTCAATTCAAATTCAATTCAAATTCAATTCAAATTCAATTCAAATTCAATTCAAATTCAATTCAAATTCAATTCAAATTCAATTCAAATTCAATTCAAATTCAATTCAAATGCAATTCAAATTCAATTCAAATTCAATTCAAATTCAATTCAAATTCAATTCAAATTCAATTCAAATTCAATTCAAATTCAATTCAAATTCAATTCAAATTCAATTCAAATTCAATTCAAATTCAATTCAAATTCAATTCAAATTCAATTCCAATTCAATTCGAATTCAATTCAAAATCAATTCAAATACAATTCCAATTCAAATCAAATTTAATTCAAATTCAATTCCAGATTCAATTCAAATTCAATTCTAATTCACTGAATCACCTCTTCCTGCATTTCAAAATTCAAAACACAAACTTTAGGTCTCCGGTGCCAAAAAATTAAGTAATCCCTTTATTCATGGTTTCCCTCCTCCATTACAAAGCAAAAAGTCACTGAATCGCATAATCTCTGGAATTCGCTGCTAATGGATCAAACTGGACGCTTCGATTGGCAGAAAAACAACGAAGCTCACAGCGAGACAATTTCATTAACTGCTTGCACTGGAACTGACTTTGAAGTGCTCCCGCTCCTGCAACGTTCCCTTGCTCTGTCATGGTGCGATCCGGTAGTCCTCGTTGCTGTCGTCGTCAGCGCCAAAGCTTCTTTGCATGTCCAACCAATTTATCCCTCCTGAGATGGAATTTTCAGTGTCAAAAAAAGTAAACTGCGAACGGGCAGAAAAAAAAAAGTCGAGATGCTTGGGATAAGTTTTATAACTCAATCTTTTCTCACATTTCCCTATCCCCCTCCCAAAGCTGCAGCAATATCCTCGATGCGATATTAATTATAGTCGAGAGGATTGAAATTTGTTCCGACGTCGTCGACGACGACGACGACGACGGCGATGGCAGCGGTGACAACAAAGAGCGTCAAAGATGTCTACCGGGAGGTGGTTCCAAGTGAAGTGGGGTGGGGCTTTTGAGGACAAGAAAGGGATTCACAGTTCGAAGTGGAAAAGCAAATGATAGAGCCAATAAGTGCGGAGAAATTTAATTTAAACTTGGATTGATGGCATTGGGAAGCAGTCTCTCGATAGAGCAAAAAGAAATAGATGAATTCTCGACGTTTTACTGAAGATGGGTAGATGGAGGTGGAGTTGCAGAGAAACTGCACTACAGTACTGAATTCGACTCACTACGAAAACTAATCCGGATGAAATTTTAACTGGGAACTAAGGAAGAAGAAAGAGCGAGAGATAAAACTTAATTACCACCGGCAATGGATAATAGCTCACTGGTTCAATTCCGTTTCTCATTATCGATTGGGCGGTGGTGGTGGCTTCCGTCGCGAAATGGGTTTTGCCAAGACTAGATGAAGAATTGCAGATGGATATTGGATCGGTTTGGCTTGACGTATGGAACTGTCGGTTTGGAAAAATGGGAATTCGATTTTAAAGCTCTAGGTTTGATTTTGGCTTCATGCCTGGTTCAGACCATTCAAGGGGAACAAACCAAGTGGATGTGCGAACCTTCCCACCGGCATTTACCCCCATCTCTCCTACACACTATTGTTAGCTCGTGAACTTTATCGGAGCAACCAGCGGTCAACGATATATTTTTACTTCCCCTATTTCCACAGGCTGTTCATCAACTGTAAACGAAAACCTCTTCGTAGATAGATCCCGACTTCGTCGTCGTATCATCCTCACTCTCCGTGAACTCACTCGCTCACCGCAGAGAGCGTTTCCACCCGACACCCAACGGTCGCACTCCCAGTTTTGCTGTGTTCACTCACATCACTCACACACCCCCGCATCCTAATTAACAGTGGCTAATCAAAAAAGCTACATTCTATAATATACAGTCAGGAATCCTTATTGCCGGGGTAACAGGGGCGTGAATAAGGAACCGCGAATAAGGATACCCACAGCTTATGGGATTTTCACTAATGGGGACTGTGGTGAATTATCTCATTTGTTTCTATATATAGAGCTATACTGTCTTGGAAAAAGTTGTTGTACTGGGATAGACCAACAAGTATGTGTCATTGGATTCAGGTTTAATTGGGAACTACGCCACTAGAGGCGCTTCACTTTTATGTTACTTATGACGGGTGCTATAATATATGGATCATAGGTCCAACATAGAATATTTCATGATCCTGGTCATATAGAAAGTTACTGTCTTCAGCAAAGTTGTTCAAGTAACCAAGTCCTTTCGGATATTAGTTCAGAACTCTCTCACTTTGCAGCGCTAGTGTGCATATGAGCTTGCTATATAAGCTGTATCTCAAAATCCTGGCCATATAGAAGGCTTCTGTCTTGAGCAAAGTTGTTCGGGTGATCATGTCCTTTTGTATGGTGTTCATATTAGTTCAGTTAATCTCGCACTATGCAGAGCTAGTGTGCATGTAAACTGTATCTCGAGAACCTGACCATATAGAACGTTGCTGTCTTCAGCAAAGTTGGTTAGGTGACCAAGTCCTTTCGGATAGTGGTCACATTATTTAAGAACTCTCTCACTACACGGCGCTAGTATGCACATGAACTTCTTTAATATGTTATGTCTGGAAAGCTTGTCCATATAAGATGTTGCTGTGCAATGTGAGGACACGAAACGTAATAGGGATGACGTATAGAGAGGCTGTAAATCGATTTCGGACGCCATTTTAAAATCCAAGACGGTGGTCATCGATTCAAGAAAAACTGTCAAATACCCTTCAATATGGGTATTTTCGGAAAGGGAACGACGTGTAGAGGCCGGAAAAGGCTGCCAGACGTCATTTTGGAATCCAAGATGGCGGCCATCGGTTCAATAAAAACTGTCAAATACCCTACAATATGGGTATTTCCGGATAGGGGATAACGTGTAGAGGCCAGAAATCAAAGCCAGACGGCCTTTTGGAATCCAAGATGCTGACCACCAGGTCAAGAAAAACTGTCAAATACTCTACAATATGGGTATTCCCGGAAAGGGAACGACGTGTAAAGGCCAGAAATCGATGCCATTTGATCGGTGGGTAAAAAAGAAATTTAAAGTGTTCATTATTGCCTTAAAAAAGTGTTCAATTGTGATGAAACAAAACTGTTTCGCGAAATTTACAGGAAGTAAATCTCCCTGAGCATCATCGTGGCAACAAGAAAGGTTGGATGACCCGAGAATTATTTGAGGACTGTATAAACGACTGCTTCTCACCACAGTTGGAGGAGTTTTGCGCAGCCAAGAACATTAGCTTCAAGGCCTTGCTGCTCCTTGATAACGCTCCGTTGCATCCACCCACCATAAGCAATCCCAACATAATGCTCCTATACATGCCACCAAAGATCACGTCTTTGATTCAACCCCTTGAACAAGGCATCATCAAAAATTTCAAGCAGAAGTATGTCAAGAGAAGTTACAGTTTTATTCTGGAAACAGCCGAGAATGAAGGCCTTTCACTAGCGGATACACGAAAGTAGTCCAGCATCAATCAGTGAAATCAACGAAATCAAAAGAGATAAACCGACTACAGCAGATGAAATTGTTAGCGAACTGAACCCATCTACAATGAATATCCCACGACGGCAGAAATCGAGTTCAAAATAAATCAACTCTCCGAGTTCGAAAGCTTCTGCACATTGGACAGTTATGTCGAACATAGTGCAAACATCCAATTTGCTAAGGGAAGACGAAACGTTGCCATCTTGCTCAATGATGCGTTATACACATTATACAAACTGTACGCAGCATGTTTGGTAAGCATTATTCAGGAAAATTGATGCGAGGCACGATGTTGAGCTCCACAATACCCTAAAACATTAATTAAACAAAATTCATCTTCCTAGTGGATTATCGCCATACCTACCCCGTACACGGTCCACGTTAAAGGTGAATTCAGATCTAAGCGTACATTAGCGGAGCGGAGCAAAATTTGCGTTGGAAGGAGAGAGACAACTAGTACTCTTCTCCCTCTCGTACTTTCGCAAAATCTCTCTCCGCGCGTGAAATATCGCTCAGATCTGAATACACCTTAACTGTGCTGAACTGATACGAGGCTGTCAATTGAGTTCTCCAAGCAGGATCTCACGAACACTACATTAATAACATAATTTTACACACACTAGCGTATACTGTCATGTGCACGGTAAGAATCAACCATCCATTTATCAGTAAAAGTAAACCCATTGTCAATAAAAGCGGCACCACTAATTAATGCGTAATTCATTATGCCCATTAAGTAGTAGCTGTTAGCTACTGCTAGGAGAAACTCATTGTTGTTAAAATAATTTACGCATTAATGAGTAAAGCCACCTTTATCAAGAATGGGTTAACCTTTACTCACAAAAGGGTACTTGACTGTTACCGTACAAGCGTAGGGTTTGTTTTCGTTTTGTTGTTTATTTTTACTTTAGAATGACAGTTCTTACAGCAAACAAAAAATTTCTCACAGCTAACAAAAAATTTCATCTCACTAACACACGCAAATCGCACCAATACGAACCCGCCGGGAGAGGACTATAGCCACTAAATGTCCCTTCGAAAGCCAATTACCATCATTTTGGACCCCAAAATGGTGGCAGACATCGATTTTGGGCCTATACACGTCGTCCCCATTAAAAGTTTACGTTAAAGCGAAGGCCGCCATCTTCAATTAGGTTTAGCTAGCATCTTCAAGTTTATAAACATTGCCCGGTGGATACATATTGGATTTTACCGTGAATTGACACTCAATCACCTCTTAAATAGCAAGTTAGGACTTTTACCGTAAAGCAGAACCCCAATACATTTAAATTAAATTAAGAAATTAAGCTTCTTAGTGCTCTACTTGAAACAAAATCCTAGCACAGCGCAAAATAAGCAACTCCGATGCAACCGGAGGCACCAACAACGGCGTAATTGAAATAAAAACCTTCTCCACCCCCCACACCCCGAAGAAAGAGTTAATTGAAAATTGTCCGCCTGTCACCAGTTTAATCCGTCACACCTGTCGTTGTCAGGGTAGCAACGCCCGGGTTAATCGATTCTCGACCGGGGTCCGAACGGTCCGACAAGGGTTTTTTTTATGCTGCCCTACCATTGTTCTTCGCTGCAGAACCAAAACAAAAATAAACAGCTCAAATTAAGGAGCGGATTAGCAAGGGTTTATCATTTGCCCACCTTTAGCACGTGCTTTCTCGCAAGACAAAAACAGCGCTGGATCAACTTTCTGGGAGGCCTTCGCCGAAAAGGGGGTGACTTTTTAATGTTATGTTTATTTTTCAAATTTACTTCCCTCCGCGCGTCGCCGGGACAGCCTTCGCTTCCAGAAGGAAAAACCCTTGCCAGGATGTTTTTTTTCTTCTTATTTCTCAGGCAGGAGCGCAAAATTTCCCTCAAGATTGACACAAACCCCATTAACTTTCGAAGGTAGGTCCAACCCCGAAGGCACGGTCCAAAAGGATTTTCCGGACACACCTGCCTGAATTCTGCTATTGTTACGGTACTATATGCATTACGCCCTCAGCCAAACCGGTCTCCCCAGCAGCCCAGGTCCAGTTGAATAAATATTTGACCAGGTCTGCAGAGGGATAAAGAGGGAGGGAGAGAGAGCCGGTAATGAAGAAACCAGAGGCTACGGCAGTCCCAGGGATTTGAAGTCGTCGTCGTCGGTTGAAAAGTTCCCTATCGTTGTTGACTCAAACGCTCAAGCTGATGCCCGGGAAGGTGAATAAATTGGAGCCGTGCGCCAACCGTCCTGGGCTGAGAAATGGTGAACCAGGATCGAGTTTCGTGACCCCATTTCGAATGCAAAACAATAACCGGTTCCGGAAGTATCAGACAACAGGTCGAAGGCTAGCTGGGGGGTGAAGAGCAAAGTGACGAATCTAGCTCGGAATTTGTTTTGGAAGTAGGAGTTCAATTTGCATATTTTATGTCTGGGTAAACATAAATGGTCCTGGATTGGTGGGTGGCAGGACAGGACACTGTTCGAAGTGAGCTCCATCATGGGCTTTTGAAAGGTTGACGTCCCTCGGTCGGTGGACCGATGGTGGCTAGTGGCGGTGAGGGAAAATGGAAATCGTCAACCGCAGTAAAGCTTTCAGTTGAAATGAAGTGTGGAAAACGGGGAAAGTGGGCGAATTTTATGGAAAAGATATTTTGGTCGGCAACAATTTGTTGACATCCTAAATTGATGAATATAAATAATTTAAATTCCCTCAGACGGTACTTAATAAGGTGCACTTTCTTGATTTGAGATTTAAATAAAATATGTTTTGGTGGGAATGAATTAAAATAGCTCCTCCAATGATTGTGAAGGGAATTGGCTTATTTACAGATTTATGAATAGTTAAAATCAGACCCGAACAATTTTTGAGCAACAACCAGCATCGTAGTGCAAGGCGACAATCAAAAAGGATTTTACTTAGCAAATTTTCCACGAAATCCTCAAATAAATTGACGTTAGAACTTTTGTTAATTTGGGAACACTGGCATCACACGTTAATGTATTGAAACTGATAGTTTGCCAGAGGAAACTAACAACACCAGCAAATTTACCATAAAAAAGTGCATAAAAACCGGGGTCAGATGTCATCTTTAGTGGGTTCAGTCAGTTTTGTTTAGAAAAATATCGAGAATATGGCATTTAAAAAAATCAGAAGTCAAAATTAATAAATTCCAGCACAGAATTGTATGATTCAGCACCAGGGAATCCGGCAGCCACTGGTTCTTTATTTAGAGCCAAGCTCACAAGGAGTGGTGGAAATGTAACCTTGTAATTCAAAGTTTGGTACTCTGGAACGGAAACTCCATCATCTGTACGCATACGATACGGCCTTCAACCGTTTGCACTAAGTGAAATGGAATCTTTTTAAATGAATTGGAACAGCATTTCACTGCTGACCTTATATTTTATTCTAACTTTATAATACTCCAGATAATGGTCATTTGAATTTCATAGACTTAACAACTAATCAATAAACCAAAAAGGCCTAATAATTCGATCAGCATCGCATCCTGATTTATCCAAAACTGAATTGAGACACACTCAATTTAATGCAATTCCACTGTTTATTCCCAATGATTGGGATATTTTCTGGTTTCGTTCTTGATCTCTCAATGAAAATGTTCGATTCGGAATAAATGTCCTTGTCACAATAGTAAGCGGGTAAATTCATAAAAACATGTTCTAATAAAACCACGTAGAGAGGACCTTAACACCCCCTCCCCTAGACAAACGTACACTCAAAACATTCTACACGTTAATGCTGTGAAGTTGTTCGCCTCCTCGTGGTGCACCCTGGAAATGATGGACCACCAGTGCTGCGGTACTGATCCAGTCGGCTAATCGAACAACAAACGAGGGGACGCGCCTTGCGATCGATGTCAGTAAGATCGCAAGTATGTATACTGACACACTGGCATTATGTAGGATACAGAGTGGAAACTTATTATAAACCACGCTACGGGCTGGCGCTCAAGGTATTTCATTCTCTTAGTAGAGTCGGGTGGAACCGACCGAAACGACGTTTGAGCTAATGCCTTGTTCGTCTCCGTCCCATAAAATCCTAGCAGGCCTTAGAATACGTTCCTCCCGTGCCACCCAGTTGGGGCTGCGGTGGGAATAGGTTCGGTTGAGTTATTCCCGTCTTACGCGATCCGGCTCTGAACATAACGCCCCATGAAGGCCTATGTCAACCCTCGTCATGGACCTCACTGCTCGCATAGGCACCCATGGGGATCAATCAGCGACTATTCCATTTGCACGGTAGGATAGCGGTCTAAGGGGGACCCAACAGTCAGGATGATTTCAAAAAATCATCAAAAAAGTCAAAAACCCCAAACCCCAGGTGAACAAGTCGCCGAGGAGGCGACCGCGAATCCGTTCGCGAAGGGTGGTCTACCCAGATCTCCCGAACACAGAGAGCCGAAAAAACGGCCGAAATCTCCGCGCGATGCAGAGACAACGGCCGAGATCGGTGGACAGCCGGAGCAGCAGCCGAAGGACTGGCCAGGGCTAATCAGAACCATGAATAGCTTTGGGCCCCTCCCTAGGCTGCTTGCAATCGCGGGACAGCTGGACGCCATCATAGAGTTCACGAGCACGAAGGACCTAAAGCAGGCCTTGCGACAGCTCCGTGCAACCGTGAACGAGGCCCAGGACGCCCACGAGCGGCTTAGGAAGCGGCTAGAGGTCGCAGAGAGGGCGGAACAGAAGGAGCCGAAGTCTACCCAGACGGACGCCTTCAACTTCGCGGGCAACAACACGATGTCCAGCGAGGCCCTCCACTTTGCCGTTACGCAGGGACAGAAGTGCGATCGGCCCTCACCTTCGCCAGTAAAGGGCGCAGCACGCCCTAAGAGACGGAAAGTCTCTGCGCAGGTGGAGTGTGTGGCGGTGGCCCATCAGTCCACTGCATCAGTGGACGTACCGAAAAAGAGGGCTGGAATAGCCAATAGAACAGTTGAGAACAGTAGCGGCTCCAAGGGCGAGAAGCAGGGCAGTAAGAAGGGCGCCCCCCCCCCCGAAACCCCCGGACAAAACTGCCCCCAAGAGCAGTGCTGCCCGGACCAGGATCAAGGGCGAAGCTCTCATCTTCAAGACGGACGCGTCGAAATACGGATAAGAACGGACGAGCGCTTTGTGGAGATGGGCAGTAACGTGAGGAGCATCAGGCGCACTCGTACAGGCGAGATGCTCCTGGTGCTCAAGTGTGGTGCTAAGGACCAGGGACCAACCTTCCAGAAACTGGCAAAGGAGGTCGTTGGTACTGGGGTGCAGGTGAAGTCGCTAGGCTCGACTATCACCATCCAGGTCAAGGACCTGGATGAAGTGACGGAGGCGACCGAGATAGTCACGGCGCTGCGGGAACAGTGTCAAGTCGAGGTACCGCAAGCAGCGATTGCCTTGAGGAAGGGACTGTTTTCCACCCAAGTGGCTACCATCAGGCTCTCTGCAGCTGAGACCAGAAATGCGGTAGCCGCAGGGAGGGTGCGAGTAGGCTGGTCGGTCTGCCCCGTCAGTATTCCCCGACCGGTTACGGCTTGCTTTAGGTGCTTCGGTCAGGGCCATGTGGCCCGGGACTGTAAGAACACCGACAGGAGCAAGCTTTGCAGATGGTGCGGCTCGGAGGGCCATGAGGCGCGAGGTTGCCAAAAGCCGCCGAGGTGCACTATATGCGCGGAGAAGGGGAATACCCCTACCAACCACATGGCAGGTGGCCCCGCTGCCCGGGGTCCAAGAGCAATGCTGCTAAGGCAAAGAGCAATGCTCAGCCATGTTCGAGGTAGCGCAGTTGAACCTGAACCACTGTTCGGCTGCCCAGCAACTGCTGTGGCAATCGGCAGTGGAATGGGGAGCGGATGTCGCAATCATCTCTGACCCGTACCGCGTCCCAACCGGCAACGGGAATTGGGTCACGGACGCGTCGGGGATGGCGGCGATATGCACGATGGGGAGCTTCCCCATTCAGGAGGTAGTCGTGTCCAACTCGAGCGAGGGATTCGTGATCGCCAGGGTTAATGGAGTATACTTAAGTAGCTGCTATGCTCCGCCCAGGTGGTCTATCGAGCAATTCTCGCAGATGGTGGACAGACTGACTGCGGTACTTGTCGGCCTAAGACCGGTGGTCATTGCGGGCGACTTTAACGCATGGGCGGTAGAGTGGGGTAGCCACCACACCAACCAGAGAGGATGCATCCTACTGGAGGCAATGACCAAGCTGGACGTTGTACTATCCAACACCGGCTCGGTCAGTACCTACAGAAGGAATGGTGCAGAATCCGTCATCGACGTGACATACTGCAGCCCGAGTTTGGAGGGCAACCTACACTGGAGGGTCGATGAGGGTTACACTCATAGTGACCATCAGGCGATTCGGTACAGTGTGGGGCCAGGTGAGAGGCGAATGGCAGGAGGAAATTCTTCCTGCGCTCGAGGCTGGCGGACGTCGTTCTTCGAGGAGGAGGTCTTCGGGGAAGCACTAAGGCGGGAGTGAATAACCCCGGATCTGACGGGGGAAGAACTGGTAGCAGCACTGACAAGGGCGTGCGATACAACCATGCCTAGGAGAGCCTATCCCAGGCATGGCCATAGACCGGTGTACTGGTGGAGCGAGTCGATTGCTATCCTCAGGGCGTCTTGCCTCCAGGCGAGAAGGAGGATGCAACGAGCTCGTACGACTGAATCTCGGGAGGAACGCCGTGTCGCTCTTCGAGCGGCTAAGACAGCCCTCAATAAAGAGATTGCCAGAGGCAAGCGCGCGTGCTTTGACAGCCTATGCCAAAGCGCCAACACGAACCCAAGGGGGGATGCTTACAAAGTGGTCATGGCAAAGACCCGCGGCGTGACGTCACCCCCGGAGAGATCACCAGCGGTACTGGCTCCGATCGTTGGGTTCCTGTCCCGCGTAGGGACGTAGACTCCTGGCCGTGGATCTCAGGTGCGGATCAGGGAGGAGAAGTATATAGAGTGACGAACAGTGAACTTGGCGGTATTGCCAGGTCGCTGGTGGTGGGCAAGACCCCGGGCCCAGATGGGATCCCGGTTGTGGCTCTGAGGGCGGCCGTTGCGGAAAATCCAGACATGTTCCGTTCTGTTTTTCAGACTTGTCTGGACGTAGGCGTCTTCCCAGATGCGTGGAAGCGGCAGAAGCTGGTGCTGCTTCCGAAGCCAGGAAAACCCCCTGGGGACCCGTCAGCATACAGACCCATCTGTTTGCTGGACACCACTGGGAAATTGCTTGAGAGGGTCATCCTCAACAGGTTGTCGGCCTACACCGAAGGTGTAGATGGCCTGTCAAGCAGCCAGTACGGGTTCCGTAAGGGCAGATCCACGGTGGACGCAAACCGCGACGACATCCAGACGGCAGAGGTGGTCCATCGGAAACGAAGAGGCATTCGCTACTGCGCTGTGCTAACCTTAGACGTGAAGAACGCGTTCAACAGCGCGTGCTGGGTGGCGATAGCCCGCTCGCTACACCAGCTCCAAATTCCCGGAGGGCTGTATAAGATTCTGGAAAGCTACTTCCAGAATCGTGTGTTGACGTACGACACAGAAGATGGCGAAAAATGCGTTAGAGTCACCGCAGGAGTGCCACAAGGCTCCATCCTGGGCCCGGTGTTATGGAACGTCATGTACGATGGACTGTTGAGGATAAAATTCCCGGTAGGCGTGAAAATTGTAGGTTTTGCCGACGATGTCACGCTGGTAGTCTGCGGGGAATCCCTCGAGGAGGTAGAGCTGACAGCGGCCCACTGCGTCAGGCTTGTGGAGGAATGGATGAGAACCAGGAAACTGAAGCTCACCCATCACAAGACGGAAGTGGTCGTAGTCAACAATCGCATGTCAGTACAGCATGCGACGCTGACAGTCGGCGGAAGCACAATTAGGTCTGTGCGCTCTCTAAAACTCGTGGGGGTTATGCTCGACGATAAGCTCAGCTTCGGCTGCCACGTCGAGTACGCCTGCAAGAGAGCGTCTATGGCTGTGGGGGCATTATCCCGTATGATGTCAAACAGCTCGGCAGTGAATGCCAGTAAGCGCAGGCTCCTCGCTGGGGTCGTAGTATCTATACTCAGATACGGCGGCCCTGCGTGGGCTGCGGTACTGAATATTGACTGCCACAGACAGAAATTAGAGAGCACACACAGGCTAATGTGCTTGCGGGTGGCATCTCGAGAGAGGCCGTCTGTGTCATAGCAAGGATGATGCCAATCAGCCTTATCATTAAGGAGGATGTGGTGTGCTATGACGCGAGGACCGTTCGAGGGGTGCGCAACAACGCGCGAGTTGTGTCGACCGCGAGATGGCAATCGGAGTGGGAAAACTCCACAAAGTGGAGGTGGACTTACCGCCTGATACCTTCCGTATCAAGCTGGGTCAACAGGCGCCATGGGGAAGTAAACTTCCACCTGACACAGTTCCTGTCAGGCCATGGCTGCTTTAGGAGCTACCTGCATAGGTTCGGACATGCAAGTACTCCCATCTGCCCCACATGTGCTGGTGTCGAGGAGACCGCCGAACACGTCGTGTTTGCCTGTCCACGTTTCGAGCCACTATCGAGCGCTATGCTAGCGATATGCGGAGCGGATACCAGTAAGGATAACATCGTTCATAGGATGTGTGGTACCACCGAGAACTGGAGCGCGGTGGTGACTGCGGTCACCCACAAAGTTTCGGTATTACAACGACAGTGGCGAGCCGAGCAGCAGTTACCTACTGCCCGACCAGATCGTTAGAGTATTGCTAGAGAGGCGCCATAGCGCTACAGCGGCCCCTCCCACGAAGTAATGCCTTCAGGCGGTTCCGGGGAGGTCAAGGGCCAAGCGCACAGGATAAGGTTTAGTGGGTCGGGAGTGAAATTCTCCCATCTCCACACCCTGAGTTCCTTCTCAGGTGTCTGTGAGTAGATTCCCCCCTACGTGAAAACATATGTGGATTTTTTCCATCGCACTTTTCACGTAATACTTACGTGACTTCCATGTAGTGAAGGTAGCTTCCATTCTCAATTTTAACATTGGAGTTTCACGTACAAGCTACGTGAAATTTCAGTATTAACATCGACATATTTCAGTAGATTTTAAATGGAACCATGGTATAATTTAAATTAAAACCAAATGAAGAATATAATATTTTTTGATGAATTGTACTTACTTTTGTATAGAATTTCATTGATTTATGTAAAGTAAATACATCATTACTTGCGTTAATTATCTCATTATTATTTATTGCATTCATTAAACTAACACATTTACTGGTGTTGCAATAGCGATGAACCTTTTTTCACCTTGGATAACATTACTTTGTGATTCTGCATTCTGCCTATTTCTGGCCGCTTCGGAAGATGGAACAGTTCCATGAACATGAACAGCAAGTCGCCCGGATCCTTGAGGGAGATTTTCGAACGCAGGATGATCACGGCGAAGCCGGTGAAACTCTGATGCTGGGGCAGGTGATGCCGGTGGAGTTTCAACTTAATTGTTTTGGTTGTGGAATTGCTTTGGGGACAGCTGATGGAGTGGAAGGTTTCACCGGGAGTTTCATTGCTGGAATAATCTATATGTTTGGAGTAAGTTCTCGTGGACTCGCGGGAACACTATTTTCCTTCTGCTTATGTTACTGGCTGAGGTGGCGTGTTTGTCTGGAGTAAATTAACTCAGAGTACAGATTACTTCCAAATTGTTTTAGTTGAAGGTTGGAAGAACTTTGGAATTTGGTCCGTAGTTATGTCCTGTAACTCGAAAAATTCAATTCCACACTCTGTAAAACAAATAATACAAATTATACCACATTATTTATACAATAAAATAACTTTTACCGTTCAAAATCTGTAAATCAGCTAACACCTCTTGAAGTATGTACTGCAGAGTGGCCATGTTTCTTATTTTTTCATACATGTAAAACACGTAGCATGTACGTGAAGGGTCAAGCTGTCAAAAGAGTGCCTTCAACGTATGTGATATTCACGTAAATGTTATGGGATAAAAAAGTGGATATGAAATGTGTTCCTTATGAACATCAAATACTGATGACTAAATTCTACTTGCATCAGGTAGACTCACAAAAAAAAATACGTATTGAGATCTACGTGATTTTCCAACGGCGCCGGTGGTGTAGTGGTAAGCGTGATTACCTCTCACCCCAGCAGGCCTGGGTTCAATCCCAGTCGGCGCCGCCGGGATGTTCTGAGGCATAACATCTCTGATCACGCCTTCCTTCAGATGGGAAGTAAAGCCGTTGGTCCACGGTTCATGAGTTGATGGGTCGATAGGTAGGGTCCAGGTGTGGGAGCTGCCTTCCTGGCACGTCGGTAGCATTGGTGCTCAGCACGGAAAACAAGATCGACGGAAAAAACAAACCAAAGGAAAAAAAAAAGCATTATTCATTCCTCAACATGTTCCCCCCTCGCCAGTATTCCCTTCAAACGGCAATAGGCACAACTTAGCAAGAGATCTTTTAATCTCCCCTTTAGAAGTGTAGGTATTTTCGGAACCCCCCTCCCCCCAAGTGTCTTCGTTGTTTATGGACAGCCCCCTAGATGCTAACGACACCACCAAGTGGGAGGAGCTGCGGTCAGTTACTGTATGGACGAAAGCAACAACTAAAGGGAAATCAGCTGAAGTTCCTACCCTTTTTGAGGTTTTGTCGCTTGTCAATCGGACATGCAGTCCAGTCCGGTTTCGTCCGCACACTCTCTCTCTCTGTTTTTTATTTATTTAATTAAATCTTCAACATAATGTTGTACAGAAATTTTCTAGGCTAGGTGTCGAATTCTATGTCTGTAAGTAGACTTACTAAAGGGTGATACGGTCAAAATTTGGTCAATACCAACTTGACGTATTTCTTTCAATTTTGCATTTAAAAAACCTGAACACCCCTCATTTTGAAGGTGTGTGTGTGTAGAATGTTGCTTCTATTTTGATTTTGGAATTCACTCTTCAGTTGTCAAAATGCCGTCCAAGCAAGAAGAGCAGCGTATCAAAATTTTGCTCGCGCATCGCGAAAATCCGAGCTACTCGCACGCAAAGTTGGCAAAATCGCTAAAAGTTGCCAAATCAACCGTTACAAATGTAATTAAAGTGTTTGGGGAACGTTTGTCGACAGCCAGGAAGTCTGGATCGGGGGGAAATCGAAAACCGGAAGCCGCTGAGACGACAAAGAGAGTTGCCGGTAGTTTCAAGCGAAACCCTAACCTCTCTCTCCGAGATGCCGCAAATAAGCTGGGTGTATCGTCTACAACCGTGCATCGAGCCAAAAAACGAGCCGGACTATCGACTTACAAGAAGGTAGTGACTTCAAATCGCGATGATAAACAAAATACGACGGCCAAAGCGCGATCCCGGAGGCTGTACACGACGATGCTGACGAAGTTTGACTGCGTGGTAATGGACGACGAAACCTACGTCAAAGCCGACTACAAGCAGCTTCCGGGACAGGAGTTTTATACGGCAAAAGGAAGGGGAAAGGTAGCAGATGTTTTCAAGCACATGAAACTGTCAAAGTTCGCAAAGAAATATCTGGTTTGGCAAGCCATCTGTACCTGTGGCTTGAAAAGCAGCATAGCTTCCGGGACTGTCAACCAAGAAATTTACGTGAAAGAGTGTTTGAATAAACGTCTGCTGCCTTTCCTGAAGAAACACGGTTGTTCCGTACTGTTTTGGCCGGATTTGGCATCTTGCCATTACGGTAAAAAGGCCATGGAGTGGTACGCCGCCAACAACGTGCAGGTGGTTCCCAAGGACAAGAACCCTCCCAACACGCCAGAGCTCCGCCCAATTGAGAAATACTGGGCTATTGTCAAGCGGAACCTAAAGAAGACCAAAAAAACTGCTAAGGGCGAGCAGCAGTTCAAGGCAAACTGGCTTTCTGTGGCGAAGAAGGTGGACAAGGTGGCTGTACAAAATCTGATGGCAGGGGTCAAGCGTAAGGCCCGGCAATTCGGATTTGGAAAAGCGGAAGCCTAACTGAATATTTTTCCTGAATTTTATACTAATTGAACTTGAAAAAGAAATTTAATTTGATTTTTTAAATAAACGATTTCACCGATTTACACGCGTTTTCCCTTGACCAAATTTTGACCGTATCACCCTTTAATGTTGAAATCATATACATCAAACGTTTCATTAAACACACGACAGCACAAAGTCCACGGTTCGTTGAATCCATAGTTGGTCCGATGGGTAGGTTGGCACAGAAGCGTGTAACTACGTAGAACTCTTTGAGGAGCTTTGATGTAGATTTGGCTCACAAGAGAGTTGCAATCCACGTCACCGTTAAGAAATCCAAACACGAAGAGTCGCTGAAGTAGTTTCCTCCTTGCTGCCAACGTGTCCAAGTCAATGAGCCTGCACCGTTCTTCGTAAGGCGGCAAATTTACCGAATCGTTCCAGGGCAGAACACGTAAAGCGTATCTTACGAAGTTTCGCTGAATGGCTTCGATTCTGTTAGCTTGAATAGCGTGAAAGGGTGCCCACACAACAACAGCATACTCTAGAAGACTGCGGACGAGAGCACAGTATAGTGATTTCAGCGCGTAGATGTCCTGGAATGCGTTTGTGTTTCGTTTCAAGAAACCTAATGTGGCGAATGCTTTAGCAGTTATCATGGAAATGTGCTCATTGAATCTGACTTTAGAGTCGATGATAACACCCAAATCCTTAACTGAAGAAACGAAGAGCAAACTACTGAGCCCTATCCTATAGTCATGTCGTAAGGGCTCGCGTGAACGGCTAAAAGATATTGCGCAGCATTTTGTGACATTAACCTGCATACCGTTCAATGTACACCAGCGCAAAAGGGAATCAATATCCTTCTGGAGTGCGCAACAGTCAAGTCTTGACTTAATTGTACGAAAGATCTTTAAGTCATCGGCGAACATAAGTTTCGAAGAACACAGTCGACTACACAGATCGTTCACGAACAGGATGAAAATTTAATGCCCCAAATGGCTACCTTGGGGAACACCAGAGGGTATCTCGAAACTAGGCGAATTAACACCGTTAATGCTCACATAGGCTGAGCGGTCAGTTAAGTAAGACTGTAGCCACTTCGTGGCCCAATTAGGTAATCCCATACACCTCATTTTGTCCACCCTATCGAACGCCTTACTGAAGTCCACGTAGATCTATCAACTTGTCGTCGTTTTTCAATGGAGTTGATCAACGAGTTGACAAACACCATTAAGTTGGTTGTTGTAGAGCGTTTCCTCACGAAGCCGTGCTGATGTTCGGTAATTATTGGCCTAACCGCTTGATATACGACCTCATATTCGATCTTCTTCAGAGCTTTTGGAAGGCAGCTTAGAATCGAAATTCCGCGATAATTTTCAACGTTGTGGATGTTTCCAGCTTTGTGAATAGGTGTGATTGACGCAACCTTCCACATTGTGGGGGGGGGAAACACCACTAACTAGCGAACGATTGAAGATAATCGACACAGGTGAAGCGAGAGATGCAGAAAATTTCTTAATGAACGATGGCGGCAAACAGTCTGGACCAGGGCCTTTGAAAGGATCTACAGATGAAAGAACTTTCATCACCTCTTCAACAGATACATCCAACTGCGGCAAATGCAAGTTATAATGAGCTATGCTGCTCTTCCAGTCACGTAGGTCCAAAAAGACGATGGATCCCGCTTTGCCTCCGACTCAATGCGCAATACATATTCATGGAAAACTGTGTTCAACCGGCTGGTGTAGTGCTCCTCCATGTCGTGAAGTAATCGCCTGTTTTCCTCAGTCCGTTGTTTGAAAAGACGTTTCCTTGCTTTCCGTAACCTGTTTCGGAGGTTCCTAAGTTCCGTGGTCCACCATGGTTGATTGTAGTGAACACGGAGGCAATGTCGTCGAATAGGAGTATATTCGTGGATGATATCGAAAATGGCACCATAAAACCGGAAAACAGCATCGTCAACGTCACAATCAGTCAAAAGCGTCGTCCAGTCTATCGAGCCTATCCGGGCGTTGATAGGGGGTTCATTGCAGAAGTTGAAATCGTAATAACAGCGGTCCAGCCCAACGTCGTCAGTATTGCGAAGGTAGTCAAATTTGATGATAAAATATCTGTGATGAGCGTCGAGTTTTGTCTGTAAAGTATTCGTTTTCGTTCGATAGTGCTCGCGTTTCTCTTGATCCCAGCATGGGAAAACCGCCGCGTGGTCATGCGGTTGCAAGCTCGTCCGGGAAGCGTCCCCGACAGGAAACCGCCAACGCTCAGTAGGCATCGAAAAAGCTGCTGTACGCCATTCTCGAAAATGGTGATGAACCAGAAATAATGATAAAGGAGAAACTACCACCCTTCTTCGTCAACGGATTACCGCCCGGGCTTCAGGAGAACATAAAATTCTACATCGAGCAAGGCTTGAAGTGCACCATGCGCATGTGCACTGAAGGCATCATGCTGATGGAACCAGCAAGGAAGTACTACAACGCTATCGAAGAACTGCTGAAGCGGGAAAAATGGGAATATTTCTCTCACAATGTCGAGGAAGACAAGCCGCTCAAGGTGGTCCTGCATGGTCTGCCCGACATGGGATGAGCTGAAGAAGAACTGCCTTAACCCGTCGTAAGTCTTCAAGATGAATCGACACGACGTCTCCCGTAAGTACCGTGACCAGCTGTATTTGGTCCACCTCGAGCGAAACACAACGTGTTTGAAGGACCTGCAGTGTATTCGGGTACTTTTCCACATCGTGGTAAGGTGGGAACGCTACCAACCGCGCCTTCGTAACGTCACCCAATGCTCAAACTGCCTCATGTTTGGGCACGGGACCAATATTGCCACATGACTTATCGCTGCAACGAATGTGGCAAGCAGCACGCACCTGAAGCATGCGACAGGATGGAGAACGCCGATCCACAATGCGCCAACTGTGGTGCAGCACATCGAGCTACCAGCAAGTCTTGTTCGAAGCGTGCATAATTCATGGAAATCCGCAAAAGGGCCTCCACGCAGAACCAGCCGGGTCGGAAAAAGGTTCACGTTTCATCGACAATTATGGACCGTGAAGCCATCAAGATCGCCAACTGAAACGCTTGCTCGCTCAAGAGCAAGAACATCGCGTTCGTTCGCTTCCTCAACGAACGAAACATCGACATTGTCGTCATCACTGAAACCCACCTAAAACCGGAGGTAAACGTCTACCTTCATTACTTTCGGCTTCTAAGACTTGATCGAACCAGATCCGAGGGAGGAGGAGTGGCCATTGCTGTAAGGAGAAACATCTGCTGTCGGCTTCTGCCGAGCTTCCAACTGAAAATCATCGAAGCTTTAGGGGTAGAAGTCTCCAGTCCTGTCGGCCCTATCACCAACATTGCGACCTACTGCCTATTCATCAGCAACATGGGAGACAACATCTCGCATCCGGTGGTGGCCGATGTAGACTCATCCGTCAACCAATTCCAAGCTTCCCGACGCAACTACCATCTTGTCAGCTGGGAGCAGTTCCAACACTGTGTCGACTCCACTGTCGACTACGGTGTCCTTCCGGAGACGCCCGAAGACGTTGACCGGTGTCTGCGTTCCATCGAGGAGGCGATATCCCGGGCCAGGGAACAACACGTGCCAGTATCCAGACAGGTGAGCAATCCTCTGAACCATGATAGAATTACCAAAAATCTCATCAGACTCCGTAACTTCATTCGAAGGTAATACCAGCGTTCTGGTTTGCGCGTCTTGAAGACCCATCCTTAGAAATCAGGATTTGCTATCAAGATCCGCTCCCTTCCAGATTGTGAAAACCCTTTTAGAAACTAACCAAAATCCTTAAAAATAAGCCAAGACCCATTCCACCACTGACCCCACTGGATCGTCTTGGCGACCCAGTGGTTCATCTGATAACTCCTGAAGAGAAGGCTGCCGTGATAGGTCAACACTTCGTCAGCTATCATAATCTCGGACAAAACATCGTCAGCCCTCACGAAGCTCCAAATGCTCAGATTTCCAACATTTTCCCCGAAGAATCCGAGATTTCTGCTGACGAACTATTGGCCTATATCAAATCATCTAAAAACATGAAGGTCCCAGGTTTCGACAACAACCTGAATCTGGAACTTAAACTCTTGAGTTCCAGATTCTACAACAGTCTGTCACTGATTTTTAATCAGTGCCTCAGACTTGGCTACTTCCCCTCGTGCTGGAAGTCAGCTAAAGTCATACCCATCCGGAAACCTGGGAAGGATCCGTCCTCTCCTTCAAATTATCGACCAATCAGCCTTCTCTCAGGGTTATCAAAACTTTTCGATAGAGCAGTCTACCACCGGCTCCTAACATCTGTCGAACAAAACAACATCTTACTCGAGGAACAGTTTGTTTTTCGGAAAGCTCGTTCGACCGTCCACCAGCTGACTCGAGTAACAAACATTCTCAGACGGAACAAGCCTGCTTCGAAAACATCTGCCATGCCGTTGTTGGAAGTTGAAACAGCGTTCGACAATGTCTGCCATGCTAGCCTGGTGTTCAAATTGCAGCAGTACGGTCTTCCAATCTTCTTAGTGAAAATAATAAATAACTATCTATTGGACAGGACGTTCCGAGTCTCTCTGAATACCATCACATCGAATGCTTTCAACATCGGTGCCGGGGTTCCACAAGGAAGCATCCTTGGCTCCATTCTATTCAATCTGTTCACCTCCGATATGCCGGCTCTCCCTGAGGGTGGATCGTTGTCTCTGTTTGCAGATGACACATCCATTGTCTACAAGGGTAGGGTCCAGGGGTTGAAACAGTTGACGTTTTTAACTACACTCGCTTCGTTGTCTGTTTGTATTCGAACACTCATGCTCTACCGTCGTCTCTCTTACACAACACGAGCGGTAGAATAACATTCGAGCTAAAAGAAAATTATCAAAATAGCTATCATATGACATGTGTGATTTCGTTGTAATTCCTCAATTTGGTGTAAATCAAACCATTTCTGATCAGAAATATTATTACTAGGACATCATTGCTTGCTATTTTCAGAATTCACACAAGCACACCATCAGCAGCTCTTATTATGAGAAAAACTAAAATACATACATTCGTGACGGTCTTCGGCGACCGTGTCATATGACAGAGCCTGTCATATGACATTTTAGTTTGGTACTGTACTATGATAGCTTGTTTTGCAAGTGTCGGAGGCAAAGGCAGTCAATTATCACAGAAAATGTGTCGACTACCGTGACCGCTTACAAGACTGGTAGGGTCATCGGAGCTCTGACTGCCAAACTTCAGAAAGGCCTGGACATCCTGTCTTAATATTTCAACAGCTACGTCGGCTAAACGCTAGACAGCAAGCTTATTTTCAGGGAGCACGTTGACAAAACAAAAACCAAGTGCAAAATCTTGATAAGATCATTGTATCCACTCACCAACAGAAGGTCTACACTGCCTCTGAAAAATAAACTTGCTGTCTACAAACAAATCATCCTTCCCGTAATAGAATACGGGATGCCAATCTGGGAGAGCAGCGAAAAAATCCACCATCTCATATTACAAAGGATCCATAATAAGATCCTGAGAATGATCGTCAATAGCCCATCGCGGACTAGAAGCTCTGACCTCGGACGACCTGTGGCCACCTTCGCGGATAGTTGTCCTTTCTTTTCTCGGTCTAAAACCCTTTTGACGGTCCTCCGGGACACTCCTACGGCGATTGAAATGTCTTTTTGCGACATTTGCGCGTGGGACAAATCACGAATACGCTGCCACTTTGTCCTGGTGCAACTGTCAAATTAAGTAAATTATTTTCCTTTTGTACATAGCCTACTACGGTATTAGGTATAGGTTATATGTATGCAAAGAAAACCAAGGCATTGTATGCACAGGTGAAACGGGAAGCTTATTTGTACGATGGTGCAAACATTAGTGGAAACATATTGTTGTGCCCTGAACCGTCAATATCAAAACGCATGATTTATTATAAACACAAACTAACGGACACTACATTTATTAATCGACTTAACTAACTAGACTACACAAAGGAATACAAATATGCGGTTTACCGCGACCGTATGACCGTAACCAGTGGTCCGTCCGATGACCTGTTCGCAACTGCCGATCGGTTTTAATTTAGAGCAATGCAACAGATCCAGAGAAGCTGATCTGTTGCGAGAGACGTGACGTCACGGATCCCGATGGTCGATGGTCTGGCAAGCCAGGTCGACACTCTCGTCGGTCGTGATCGTCCGCTCTTCTACTCCGTTTAGATCACATTGGATCTTTCTACTACCTAACCCTAGCCTTACAGAAATACATGAGAACAATAAGTTTGCTTGTCGATCGATATCGTCTATCCTCATGGTGTGGTACATAAGGGTCCAGAACAATAGCCCAGACGTAAACAACTCCGCCGGCGGTTGCACAGACAGACTATTGTGGTGGCTAGCTGCGGATAGTGATGACCAGGGTTGTAGCTGAGTGGGGATCTCACTACCGAACACATATCAATCACAGAATCTGATCATACTGAGCGGTACCTACGTTTATGCTTTTTGATGCAAAATTTAGACCCCTTCTATTAAGAGAATTCGGCAAGATTCTTCTTTTTTTTTTGCATAAATTCTCTTAATACAATTACAATTTGCATTAAAAGGCATTCATATAGGGAATGTCGGGCATATTTACTCAGTGCTTGGTATCAATATCCAGCGACTGTGTTCGGGAAACCCCCTTTCCCATCACGGAAACGCCTCGTTTTCCGATGATAAATTTACGCATTTTCGTGCACAAAACGCACGGATATTTTTGTTATTCAATTGATAATAAAAAAAAAAAGCGAAAATTAATTAGAGGAAGTCTTTGCTAAAAAATTTCAAATAGCGATCTATCATATCAATTTGATTTTTTTTTTTTTTTTTTTTGCTTTTTTCTAGCGTTCTGGAGAAAACCTTACCTGAATTCGAAGTGTTTCAGGTTAATTGACATGGTCATGTGGTATTCGGCCATCGCGAGAATTTGTATGTACCACTTTGTACTACAATCGTTTTGTTGTTGGAGGAGCTTTGGGGGTGTTGTGGCTGGCAGCAATTCAATGCGTTCAATGAAAATTAACTCTTAAATAACAATAATTTATGGTGCTCCTCAAGAGGACCGTTTTGTCGTGATGGTTGAGTAATGATGAGCTATTAGGTTGTTCAACACAGATGAGGCTGACGAACTGTATGTTGTTTGGAACGAGGGTGACGCACTTGTCATAGATGGCCCACAGTGACTCACGACGAGTAACTGAATCCAATCAGTAGCGGTGCGGCTTCGGTCAACGGACGCTCATGTGAGATGTAGCTCGTTGCTTGCGGGCAGCCTTTCGTTGTGTACTGGAGAACAATGTTCAACGCCACGTGCTGAAAGCACTGCTGCTGCTGCTGCTGCTGACGACCGACCGGACACCACACACGGAGATTGAATACCCAAGTAACAAATCTAGAGCTGCTTGGCTATATTCAAAATTTATAAAGGTTTTATTGCAGCTGCAACCATTACCTACAGCTTTATGACGGTCATATACAATGCAAGTCATGGGACATTCTCATAGCTATCTACAAAACCCCTATAAAGCTAATAAAAAAAACCAACTGATGCTTATGCTATGTTCACTTATGAAAGGTTTTATGATTGCCTTGAAGTATGAAAAAAGCAATATGAATTGCCGTTATAAAACTCAAAAATAAATCCTTTTATTGCTATATAAGTAAGCGCAATAAAACTAGTTGTCCATGAAACAGTTATTTAAAAACAATTATAAGCATTCAGTTGCAACGTGTCAGAAGTGTAAATGGGCGGTTTATTTCTACAACATAGAAAGCATCAGAGCTTTCCGGTACTTCCAAGCGGAGTGCAAAGAAAATCAACAAAATTGTTAGCATGGGCCCGTTTATTTGCTGCAGTCAGCCGCAAACCTTCGTGAATAACTCCATCCAAGAAAAAAAATGCCGCTGCATTTTCAAAGGAAGCTGTAAAGAGTGTGGCTCCTCACCATTCTGAAGCATCTTCACTTCGAATGGACACATTGCTACACCAAAAATGACTCATGAAGAGGAAATATATAATTATCTGGAGTCGGAGGATGATACCTATGTCACAACAATTCAACAATCAGCATTCTTTTCTTTCCTTTTTCTTTCATGGGGTGACACTGTCGAATCTTGGTCGAAATACATGGAATGGTGACAGTTCTAGGACAAAAAAGTTGAAATCACGCATAACTTTTCATAAAGTTTAATGTACCATTCAAAACTTTTCCAAATGTTTGTAAAATTCATCGGTTGCTCCCGTAGAATAGGAATTTACGTTTACCCTCAAATAAAAAAATGAATTGCTCTTGTAAAAAGAAAATAGTGCTCGAAACAAAATCATGCATTATGCTTTTCTGTTCTGCTTCCATCCAATGTAAGCATTAGGGAAAATCTCTCTAATAAAGCAAAAAAAAAGTAAGCATTAGACATTTTAAGAAATTGCGCTTGGTTTTTTTCTTGGCTGCAGTCCTGTGTAGCCATATTGTCATTATGAAAATCTCATTAGCCTTGGAATAAAATCTAAGAAATTTCAAAAAAATAATGGCTAAATTAGAGATCCGAACTGATTTCCAGTGTGCATTGGTATGAATTTATTTATTGAGATCTATTTTCTGTAAAAATTAAGATGATTCCATCAAATTAATTTGATTTCTAAAACAATCTTTTTTGTTAACTTGAATAATTTTGGAGGCGCATTTATTTAACGCTCGTATTATCTCAATAAACACGATAAAATTTCAAGCGCATATGTTTTGGAACTTCTAAAAAGTCATATATTTTCTTTAAGATTTTCACTAATGTCGCCATGGAACAAAATTGATTGCATGGTGATCTTGACACCAACACTCAAACCTATTTTTACAGCTAAAGATTACCATATGGAAAAAAAAAAGATTCAGCAGAACAGAACAAAAACAAGCTAATTTATGGCGGTTGCTTTGATGCAATAAAAATTAAATTGGATTTAGGACTGATTTTCACCAGAGCGTAATAAAACTGCTTGAATACAATATTACTCTTAAAGAGGCTTTGAAAACCTTTTGTAGAGTATGGGGCCTTCTTACAAAAGGTTTTAAGACAGCTTTATTGTGATTCTCAAACATGCTTTATAAACCTTATCAAGAGTGGTCCACTAAGCTGGAAGACGATCTTATAGCGGTTATCAAAAGGTTGTGCTGGAGCTTTTAATTTTATTGATGGTTTTATAATATTGATCTCAAAAACCACCAATAGAGCGCAATAAAACAAGAAATGCTACTTGGGTAAGCATCGTTCAGTGAGACCGGATGGAATTCGAATTAGAAATCTGTGTTAGGGAAAGCGCTTTTTACAGGCAATCCGGGGTAATTCTGATCACCATTGCAATAGTTGGAAATTTGTATAATTTCCAATAGTGACGTATTGAAAATTGATAAATTGTTCATTTTAAAAGATTCGTTGAAAAATTTCCAGTCGATTGGTTTGTTTAGAATTAAAATCCATCCGGTATTGACAGAGTTATATGTTATATGTTTTTTGAAATTGCAGCCCCAATATGTTGCCGAAAGATGTAATCCTACGTTAAAATAATCATTTTTCGAAAGTTAGAAAATCACGCCCATCTTATTTTGGGTATTTTAATCTGCTGTGCTAAATTATGCGTTGTATAAAAACATTCGGTAGAATATCAGTGTCCACCCACCTAGCCTCTCCCCTTTTTTAGAGTTTCTCGTTAAACTCCTTCCCTTAACAAGTTGGTAAATCTTAGCCTTTAGCAGAAAGACGCTTAACACATTTTTCGGCGAATGCATGACCCTGTTTCACGTCAGAGTTCTTCTCTATGCCTGTTCAGATAAATTAGTACTTTTATTTATGTTCTGAACTGCGCTAAATCAAACGATTAGAAATAAGAAGGGATTTTGGTTACGCGCTTGAATAATTGAAAATTCGATAAATATTTATTCGAGTAGCTGGAAAAATCTTTACGATTAATCATTAATCGAATAATTGCACTTTTAGACATCCCTAGAAAATAGTGTAATTTCATGTTTTTTTTGGTGGTCCTTGGAAAATGTCGATCAGTAGAATTGCAACCAGCAAGTATAACCCAAGAACCAAAAGCGGTGCGATGCTAGTTTTCATTGCTATGACGACGACTGAATTAAGGGGCTTAGAAGCAGAGGGGTGAAAAGTCAATTCTCTTCATCAATTTCCGCTCTTGATGACCATGGTTTCACTAACCTTTTTTTTTTTACTAGTTCGTTTATTTACTAGGCTCAGTCGTGTGTGACACTTTGCGGAGCCAAAATCAGTAATGTTTGATTTTACATTTTAAATAGCAGTAGTTCTAGGTTAGTATTGGGTACCAATTACTCGTGGCGGGCTCGACAACAATTTCGTAACAATTTCGATTGGAAGGAGCTAGGTAGGAAACTGGTTTCTGAAGCCTCCTTCAGATACTACTCTCGGACGGTTGACCAAATCCCGGCTGGGCAGGGGCAAGTAGCACAGGAACAGGAGGATAATAAGACTGGGACACAATGGCGGGAAATTGTTTGGAAAGGATGGGATGGTCACATCAAACTCTAACATTAGACAAACAAAGGAATTCGTAGATCGCCTGCATGTAGGGAAGATCACGTGTTCCCAATACATCTCTTACTTCACGGAAGGGTTGTCTACCTCGGGCCACTAGGGTATCCAATAGTCGTGCTCTGGAGGCGTCATTACCCGGGCAATACCAAACTGCGTGATCGATGTCATCATAACCGGTTCTGCACCTACATATATTGCTGTCAACGAGGTTTATTCTATAGAGATGTGCGTCTAGCGAGTAGTGGTTGGACATAAGTCTTGACATCACTCGAATGAATCCCCGACTTACATCCAGACCTTTGAACCACGCTCTCGAAGAAACATTTGGAATAATGGAATGTAACCACCGCCCAAGAGAATTACTTGTCCAATCGTTTTGCCAACTTAAAAGAGAACTCTGACGTACTAATGGGAAAAATTCATCATGTGAAATTCTTCTATCATAAATCTCGCCTTGTTGTGCGCCCACCTTTGCGAGAGAGTCTGCCTTCTCATTGCCTGGGATTGAGCAATGTGAGGGGACCCATACAAAGGTAATCATATATGATCTTTCGACCAGCAAACTCATCTGCTCCCTTACCTTTGAAAGGAAATAAGATGAGTGCCTACCTTGTTTCATCGACCGAATAGCCTCAATCGAACTGAGACTATCCGAGAAGATGAAGTAATGGTCTATGGGCATATCGGAAATCATCCCCAATGCGAAGTTGATTGCTGCTAGCTCAGCAACATAAACGGAACAAGGTTCCTGAAGTTTCCGAAAGGCGGTTGAGTATTCATTGAAGACGCCGAAGCCAGTGGATCCATCAATGCGTGATCCATCAGTGAAAAATCTTCTATTGCAATTGACTTGTTGGTACTTTTCAGCAAAAATGCGGGGAATTGAGATAGGTCGAAGTTGATCTGGAACTCCTTGAATAGCCTGTTTCATGGAGAGATCATAGTCAATGGGGGAACAGTGGTTAGTAAAGCATACACGAGAGGGGTTATAGCAAGGAAGGCTAATATCCGATGACATATAATTAAGATAGATTCGCACGAATCTAGACTGGATGCTCAATTCGAGCATTTCTTCGAAGTTTTCAATCACAAGGTTGTTACTGACACTACATTTGATCAATAATCTTAATGAGAGCTCCCAGAAACGGTTCTGCAGGGGTTTTACGCCCGCTAGGACCTCTAGGCTCATATTGTGTGTTGAATGCATACAGCCAAGGGCAATACGTAAACAACGATATTGAACGCGTTCCAATTTAATTAGGTGGGTTTTTCTTGGCCAGAGGAAGCAAAAAGAACCATACTCAAGAACTGAAAGAATAGTCGTTTTATAAAGTTTAATGAGGTCTTCCGGGTGAGCACCCCACCATGTCCCGGAAATTGATCGTAGAAAGTTGATCCTTTGTTGACACTTTTGTTTCAAATACGTAATGTGGGTACCCCAAGTGCATTTTGAATCAAACCAGACTCCAAGGTATTTGAAGGTTAAAGATTGGGTAATGTCTCTGCCCAAAAGATTTAGACGCAGTTGGGCTGGAAACCGCTTCCTTGTAAACACTACCAATTCAGTTTTTTTGCGGTGAAAACTCGATCCCTAATTTTCTTGCCCAGAAAGACGGATTATTTAGGGAATTTTGCAATGGTCTTTGCAAGATTTCCGCACGTGGACCTCTCATGGAAACCACGGCATCGTCTGCAAGCTGTCTAAGCGTGCATAGATTATCTAAGCAGTTATCAATATCTTTGACATAGAAATTATAAAGTAAGGGACTTAAACATGAACCTTGGGGTAAGCCCATGTAGCTAATTCTCGAAGTTGTCAGTTGACCTAGATTGAAGGTCATTTGTTTTTCTGACAGCAAATTATACAAAACAATTATTCAAAATACCGGGTAATCCACTACTGTGCAAATTGTCTGACAGTATGTTTATGGAAACCGAATCAAATGCGCCCTTAATATCCAAAAAGACTGAAGCCAATTGCTCCTTGTGCCCAAAGGCCAGTTGAATATCAGATGAAAGCATCGCTAGACAATCGTTTGTTCCTTTACTCTTCCGGAAACCAAATTGCGTATTTGAAAGTAGATTGTTTGATTCAACCCAATGGTCAAGTCTTAATAGGATCATTTTTTCTAATAATTTCCTCAGGCATGATAACATAGAGATCGGACGGTAAGAATTGTGATCAGACGCTGGTTTTCCAGGCTTTTGAATAGCTATTACTTTAACCTGTCTCCATGCTGGTGGAACTATATTTAATTCCATAAATGAATTATATAGGTTAAGTAATCGTCTTTTAGCGATATCGGGGAGGTTTTTTAGAAGGTCGAATTTGATCATATCGCTTCCCGGAGCAGAGTTATTCGATGAAAGAAGTGCAATTGAAAATTCCAGTATTGTGAATGGTTCATCCAGAGAACCGTTACTTCGGACTGTATCCCGTAAAGTTGGTTGTGCTGGAACAGAATCTGGACAAACCTTTTTAGCGAAGTCGAATATCCATTGGGAGGAGTATTCTTCACTCTCATTGGAAGATGAGCGGTTTCGCATATAGCGAGCCTTTTTCCAAAGCGTTGTCATCGAGGTTTCTCTAGAAAGTCCCTCGATAAAAGTACGCCAGTAATTTCGTTTCTTTGCTTTTAGTAAGTTTTTAAGCTTTTTTTCAAGCTTTAGATACTTTTCAAAAAGCTCAGATCTTTCATGTCTACGATAATCTTTAAAGGCATCGGATTTCTCAAGATACAACTTTGTGCATTCGTCATCCCATCGGTAAAGAAACGATACTCTTCCAGTGGTGGTAGAGGATCGGTAGAATCAATACCAAGAGTTACCGCCGATACAAATGTTTGCCAATCAATGTTCCTCGTGAGGTCAAAAGGAACTTGAATTGACTGATCTGTTTTTAGACGACTACATTTAATTGAAATAATAATTGGTAAGTGATCACTACCATGGGGATCATTGATAACCTTCCACAGACAATCTAATGATAGTGAGTTAGAGCACAAAGATATGTCAAGACGGCTCTCTCGAGCAGGAGGGTTTGCTATACGTGTTGTTCACCAGTGTTCAAGATAGTCAAGTTGAAATCGTCGCACAAATCATAGAAAATACCCGCTCTATTGTCATCGTATGATTCGCCCCAACCAGTACCGTGTGAGTTCATATCGCCCAGTATTAGAACTGGAGATGGAAGGATATTAACTGAACTCCAAAGCTGACGGCGGTTTATGGAAGTCCTTGGAGGGACATATACAGAAGCTATGCAAAGATCTTTGTTCTTCACATTTACTTGGCAAGCGACAATTTCAATGCCTGAAATTATTGGGATTGAGATTTCATAGAAGGAGTGGCACTTTTTGATCCCCAAAAGTACGCCACCATATGAATCATCTCGGTCCAGGCGGATAATGTTAAAATCGTGGAAGTTTAGTTCATCTTCAGAAGAAAGCCAAGTTTCACAGAGTGCAAATATATCACAATCAGAATTGTGAATCAAATACTTGAACGAGTCTAATTTAGGTATTAAACTACGACAGTTCCATTGTAATAAAGTGATCATACCTTGATCCTCACTCGACGAATTATCCATCGAAAGATATGAATTCACCAATGAGGGGCCATGATACAGTCAATTGCTTGAAGTAGTTTCCGACTATAGGAACAAGCAGGTCAATAAGCCCTCGAAGTGGCGATTCGTCGGGAAAGCCTAGGGCATTCAAAATATTATCCACAATGTCCTTAAATTTAATCTTTCCTCGCTTGGACGGGAGAGTTTTCTTTGAATTGCGAGTAGACGTGGTGTTTATTTTTGGTAACCTTTTACGATTACCTTTATTAGGTAGCGGTGGAGTGGAATAGCTGCAGCAAGGATCAGATGGAGCAGCAATTACCGATTTGTTCGGCTTTTTCAATGAATCCCCGCTACCTTCAGATTTTTGCAAGCTTTTGAGAGTGGTTTTATTTTTTTTTCCGGCGCACTCCCGGGGAGCTAGTCGGCTTCCTTTTACCGGGGGCGTGTACCTCCGGAGACTCACTCTCATCTGCTATGTCAGAGTCTAGTTCATCGGAAGACAAAATCTCAAAAGTGTTTTCATTTTGAGCGGCTGATGCCAACGAAGCAGAGGTTCCATTTTGCAACTTAACTATTTCTGCAAACGTCAGCTTGGAGCGTTCTTTTATTGAACGCTTCACATTGTTGGTACGCTTCTTGTACGCGGGGCAGTCCTGCAAAGCATGAAGAGGTTCTTTGCCACAGTAGGCACATTTAGTTGCTTCCTGTTGGCAAGCACCCTCCATGTGGTCTTGGCTACATTTGCCACAACGGGGCTTGTTGTCACAAAAAGCAGCTGTGTGTCCCAACTTTTTGCAGTTGGTACAATTATATACCCTTGGTACAAAAAGTCGCACCGGGAAAAAAAAAACATTTTCAATTTCTAAAAACTTTGGGAGAACCGATCCAGCGAAAGACACCTGTAGTGAGCCTGAAGGAGAGTAAGTCTTTTGTCCATCTACCGTGGTCGCTGAATACAATATCCTGCAACCCAGAACGTCCACAGTAGATGTAGCAGCATTTTGAAGGCGCCCCATACCTTCCATGACGTCATCACACGTCAGGATCACTGCAGAGACCACGCCGTCTATCTCCACATCTCGAGATGGGATGTAGACGTAATACTCTTCATTGTAACCCTCGTCGTCAGCAATCTCATTTGCGACTTTATATGTGAGCGCAGTTATACGCAGTTTGTTCCGATTGACCTGATGAAATTCGGTCCCCGGGAAACGACGCGTCAACGTTCTTTTAATCCCTAAGAAGTTTAGGGCTTTCTCTTTCTGCCGAAAGTTGACAACCCAAGGCGAAGCAGAAGACGCCTGGTAATGAGGCTTTCTTACTTTATCATTGGGAGGCTTGACGCCCCCCTGTCCTTCATCCATACGAAATTGAAAATTTTCGTTAAGAAGTAATTAATTTTTTATTAAAGAACCACCCTATGTGGAACGATTCCACTGATACGTGCTATTATTTGCCCTTACCGTTTCTACTGCTTATACTGTTGCTGCTCTGCCACTATAGATGCGGGTCGTACACACCGTCCGTGTGGTGGCTCACTGCTTTCTGCTGGTTATTGTTTCCAGTTGTACCGTCCGTGTGATTGCCACTGTTTAACTGTTCTTGCTGCTAACTATGGCTAATGATGCGGCAAGAATTTCGATATCGTCGAAGCGGGTTAAAGTTGAACAGACCGACCGTAGGCTTCGCCAGGATCGGCTGCTTCCTTCCGAAATGCGCGAGTCACCTAAGGCACAAAAACTACTTGCAAATAAAAACTTTTCGCGGTGAAAAAATACTTTGAATGCAATGCCATGTGACGAGACAACAGGCCCTGATGTTGCTCATTCGCTATCAGAACGTGGAATGACTTCACTAACCTATTTCGCACAATTTCTGCTATGCTCTTCCATCATCCAGAACAACAAACGTGAATGTGTTTGCCGTCGAGTTATTAACGAAACAGAAAGTCGATGATGAGAATCGATCAAAATCACTTGCGCCTATGCTTCAAAGTTTGGTTTCAAGATTACAACTCTGGAGAGCATTTTGTGTGGGCGTGTGGCTCTGAATATGGCGATGAGTGTGCAAAATGTTACTTAATTGCATACTCCATATTCGCACATGCCCGAAGATTGGAGGCGAATGCCACTTCAACTTGTTTCATCTACCAACGACTCTGTGATGACTGTGTTGGGGAAGCAGTATATACATTTACGTAATTGGTGGATTTGTTAGTTAATTCGACGCTTTTGGACAAAGCTTAACATTTACCACTTTTTAAATAGTTTCTTGTTGGAAATCAACTTTAAAAAGCATTGCTATCGATGTGGAGAAATATTTCTGATCGTTTGGTGATAAAATTATTGAAATTGGTCCAGGGGCAGCTGAGTTATTAACGTTCAGAATCTTTCATAATTTCGTTACATGTTCCATTTTCGGTTTTTTCATATAGAAATCACTTCATTGTTTCTAAACACTTAAAATAATAATCTCTCGAACTTCAACTTCGATTTTCTAAAAAATGGCGGATATGTTTCAATGGTCTATTTGGAAAGTGACGCGAGAACTGTACTGAATTTTAAGCTAGTCTCGGCGGCCGTGTGGCTGCCATCGTTTGCCAGTTTTCCACGTTCGCCAAATAAAGCAAAGTGTATTCCAAACATTCTGTTTGGCTTCAAACTTTCTCGATCAAATCGCAACAGCAAGAATTATTGTTAAACCATTACAGCAGCACTCGAACTCGAGAATAAATAACGCTAAACTTTCAACTCGACTCGGCTTGTGTGGCGTGGCATATGACTGCTGATGGTCCTCTCCACCAGGCCAGGGCTAGCATCTTTTCTGCAATGCTTCAAAGTTTTTCCCTTCCTATGAGTTCTCAAACCAAACAACTTGCTGCTACTCGGGAACGGTTCCAATAGCTTGATAAAAAAGCAAAAGATGTTGCAAATTTATGGGAAATTTATGCATGCTGGTAAACCAACGACGGGAGTAGCAAAAACGCGCGTGTGCCTTCAAGTGGTGCACGCTTCGTCAAAACTACCCAAATTTGAGTAAGACCCACCAGTATCGGTCAAAAGTGAAGCTACTAAATCAGTGCTGCATTATACAAAATGCAGGTTGAAGAATTTCATATCTATAGGTACAGCCATTTTAAAAAGCAGACTTAGAAAAGTTGGGCAGGCCTATACTAAATAATTAGTAAACTAAGGTAGGATTGACAAGTTGAAAAATGAACAACATCGATCGGGTTCGGGTTAACTTTTGACCGTTATGAGTGGATCCTAGTCAAATTTGAGTAGATTCGAAATAGCGTGTAAACAAACTGGCAGCACGACGACAACGACGACGACGGCGGCGTCGTGCTCGTTGTATCGTTTCAAGTGGCGCTTCTGGTTCTCCGGGAAGAGGTTTTGTTTGGATTGTTGGATAGAAGTTTTTTTTTCAACAGTCTTGCCAATACTTTTTCGACAGCAACGGTCCAACTCTGGGCAAAGTTATCTCGAGTATGTGTGCCCAGCAACAGAGGATGCGAGGCCGAGGTACCTAGACAATGTAGGTACACGTTCGACGCTATTATGCGGAAAAAGTGATGGAAAATGTGTGGAAGAAGCTTTCCTTTTCTGATGAAGCCTGTTTTCCAATTCAATGGGACTTTGATACGCGGAACAACTGGCTCGAGTTTGGAGCAAACAGGCAACGGACGGAGCGCCCTGCGGAATGTCAGAATGCTGATTTATTTTCACGCGTTGCGGTTTGAAAGAAAGTCATGTTTGCTATCACTTTAACTTTTTCTTTATAACTAAGTTTGATCTATTGGGTGGAGTGGAAGACACGTGGTGTAAATCGTTTCTTTACTCTTTGAGGTGCCTCCCTTTGCTCATTCGGTAAAGGCAGCTAAAAATGCAAGACTATGCTGGATCGGGCTGGGTTCGATTCCCCGATTTGGCTTGGAAAATTTCTTGACTTCCCTGGACTACAGGGATGCCAGATGATTTTTTCAAAAGTCTGTATGAGTGCAAAAAAAATATGTCTGCATTTGTCTGTACACTAAAAAAAATCGTCTTATTGGTGATTACGTATTTCCCACATGTATTTTGGCTCGCCACACACTAAAATGAATAAATAAGCATTTTTAAACTTAAAAAAGTGCGTTTTTGTGGTTTTATTTTATTTTTAGTAGTATACGAAGACAAAACTTGGAAAGCATTTTGTTGTTTTTTAATCACGAGATTTAAAAAGACTTTGCGCATCTTAATCTAAGATGCACGAGCAAGAGGGAATTAAATTATAGTGATGAACAAATCTTTCTTCGCCGTCGTCGTGTGCTAGAAAAAAGAAGACGATTAAACGTCAAAAAGATCAGGTCCATAATCAGTAGAACAAAATTTGCCAGATGCTTGCACCCTTTAGAAACGTACCATACTCATAACAAGATGCACACACTCAAAAATAATTTTGTTTATTTTATGTTAAGTTTCAGGAACCAATTGGTAAAAATCTGTACTAGATCTGTATTCAAATATCCAAGGGGTAAGACAGCTTTACTCTGAGTTGCATTTTTGCAGCGAGTAACTCGTGAGTTACTCAATCACTCATAAAAGTCGACACATTTTTATTGGCGAATTTCCATGTAAAAATCCACATGATTTTCATGGGTCCACACATAAACAGAATCCACTCAGAAGTACACATGACATTTATGAGTCAAATGAATAATATGTGTGGTTACACATGAATGTTATGTGTACACATAAGAACTATGTGTCCAACACATATACATATATCATTTGTTTATCACATTGCAAAAATGCATGTGCAATGTAATAATATATGAACTAGCCTATGGCTAAAAATCTCTTTAATAAATAAAAAAAATGTGCAATGTAATGCAAATGCACATAAAATAATCATTGAATTTTTATTAGGGATGTCTAGTCTAGTCTAGTCTAGTCTACACATACACAGCCAGTACTTGAAAGAATCCTGGAAAATGATACATCTATCATTTTTCTTGTCATTATTAATGCCTGCTGCACATCAAGGATGTGAAACAAACAATAAAGCGGCCAGGCCTACTGTGTAGCGTTTAGTTATTTTTTGTGGAAGTGAATGTTTACCATGTCTACTTAATAAGTATAGACAGTGGTTAACATTTAATCCACAGGTAATCAAAGAGCGGGGACATACCGTACCAACCGCTCCGTATGCAGGATTTGAAAATAGGCTATATAAATCGTTGGGAGTGACAGAGCTAAGAAAGTTAATGTACACTCCTTGGTTGTCCGATCTCCTGGGATGGAACACAGGTATTTACCCCTTGTGTTCGAGCGTACAGTCCTCCCTCCGTACAAGCGTGGACGGCACCGCCAACCCACTGCCATCTCTCAATCGATCCAGCCGACCTCAGTCGAAGGACAACAGAGAGCGGTGTGCGGACGTAACCTATACGGAGGGAATGCTGTATTCGCCTAGGTTATAGCGCCCTTGCTCGCTACCATTTTCTTCTAGCGGTTGGGACCTGAGCACTAACTCTTGTCCTAGCCCTATATGGCATATGGTTATAGCGCCATTACTCGCTTTCTGAAAAGAGAAGAAGGGAAGGGAAGGAGAGGAAAAGGACTTGGGAAAAGGAAATGCGGAATTCCTTTCCTCATTAGTATTTGTATCGTCAACTTTTATGAAAACTATATAAATCATTTTTCCTTGGTCAGAGGTATTATTACGACATTTGAATAAGATTGTCTTATCATTTGTTATTCAAAATTTAATGTTATAATGATCAACATTACTTTGGATTATCCAATATAAATCGGTAACACTGTCCTGCAACCGATGATTTTTCTAATCCGAAAACTAAAAGTTACGAAAAAGCACTGATGCCTTCATTAAGTTCCACTTTCACGCGACGTTCAATGGTTAAACAAGTAAACAAGTTATTAAAATGAAATCACGTTCCCGAAAGCAGTCAACAATGTATCTTAAACCGGATCAAGCGTGCGCCCTATTTTTCTAAACATTCCGACGCGTTCCGCCCAATATCTATCAATTACGTTTTTCTACAATAGTAGCCTGGGATAAATCCTAATTCGACCGACACGTGTTTGTTGAAAAATTATATTCTGCCTAATATCAGTAGTCAGTAGTCATTAGGAAACCTGTTACTATAATACCACATATGTATCCTTCTTTCATGAATTTGTTTTACGAACATGATCTAACACAACCTTTTTCTATGACAAAACTATATTCTGATAAAATTGGATCATTGCCTAGACCAACTATTGAAACTAAAGAACAAAACAATTGGCCACGTGTCTGGAATAATATTAACTTAAAGAACCTGAACTCAAATGAGAAATCTATTCTTTATTTACTTTATAATAGGAAAATTGATTACAGAGTTTAGCAGGGATGACAAAATTATGATTCTAAGAAAATTTGTTCAGTTTAGTCAATATATTTTGGAAACAGAACGACATATGATCTCCTTGCCTAGCTTCAAATTCTTCTTAGAAATAAATGCCTGTAATTAGTTTAGAATAGCTTAGCTTGTAAGACATGTTTATATGTTAGGAAGACAGAATAAAGATTTTATAAAAAAAAAAAAAAACAGACTAATTTTGACACATTTGACTGATGCAATTTTTCATTCGTTCATTTATTGTATGTACTGTATGTATCTACAATCACACTCCTGTCTGGCAGTGGTCTTGCAGTGGTATTATGTATAAAATCTACCTGTAACAATTTTTTTATGACTGCAAAAAGTTTGAACTCTGGAGTTCGAAGGTGATAGCTTTACCGTATACCCTTTAGCCCATTTCAAGATCGCATGCTTCCGAAGGTTTTGCTTACAATAAGCCCCGCTCCGGTACAGTATCGATGCTGATAATGTACTGAAACTTTTTATAAAACAGTAGCGCAAAATTTGATTGACGCGTATTTAATGATTTAAAAAAATATTTACGATAGAATTACCACAAAAATTAAGGAACGAGCTCACCAAATTAGTATCCAGAAAAGAACGGCACGGCTTAACAGGGTTTAACCATTGGGAATCTTTTCTTTCCATGCTGATTTCACGGTCTAAATCACTAACACTGGCACAACACGGTTACTGAATACGTAAAAACTGAACTGGACTATACGTTTGGAAATAATTCAAACGAAAATTCTTCCGGATGGCGTAGCGCCACCAGCCAAAACGCTGACAGAAGATTATCGCAAAAAATCCCGACAATAGAAAACGAACACGTTTAATCGCGGCCAAGGCACACTTCTCATTGAATTTTTATTAGGGATGTACCTCAAAATTAAATCTACGTGCATCGATTGTTTACCTCTTTACCTCTTGGATTACTCCGTTTATCCCCTTCACATATTAGGCGTCAGTCTTGCTTGTAAACAAAATAGAATTGTTCAGACCGGCTTTTGAAACGATGTGAATTCCAGAATTTGTTTAGAAAACGGCTCCACCGAGGAGAACGAAAAATCATTGCGGGCAATCACCGACAATTAACTGAAGAACAAAACATGCTCCGAATATAATAAATAATAGTTAAAAGAAAAACAAATAAAACAACAAAACAATTTTTATGGGAATCCAGAGCTTGGTTCGTAGTTTCATCTAGCGGCAGATTGTTGAGCGATGGGAACGGGATCAGTTCGATGAGTATCAGAGGACGTGCAGGGTACGTATAATTTGCCGGATATGGAGTATTTGGTCAGGCGGATCGAATTCTTCTACCACATCGAGCCTGATGTTTCCTTTTTGTTGTTGTTTTGCTTGACAGCAGCTTTTTGGCTTCGCACCTCCATGTGTTGCTGTGATGCCAAAAGTGGGAAAGCAAATGACAGTGATCTTGCTCACTGAGCAACGTGAGTTACTCGAGGTGCTTCGAAAGCAACCCTGAAATTTCTCATGATTAGGAGCTGTCTTACCCCTTGCAAATATCTGTATAATGTCTGTAGCACAAACGAAGTGACAGACGACTAACTGGCGAAGAAATCAATTAAAATAATGTGGTTCGCTGTAATAGAATTTTCTTAGAAGCTTGTGCCATCAGCCACCAGATGGGCTAGTATTTTTGTTTTAATTTGAACATACATAGTTGATTTTGTGCGCAATATGATCTTTGACAGTGTGCAAAGAGTGTATCATTTTGTCATTTTTTTATGCATTTCAGTTTAGAGTAGAGTGAACGAGATAGAACCAAAACATTCTAGTACATTTAGTATTACCATTTGGTACAATCCATTAGTAGTGTTGCCATGTGGTACAATCCAGTAGTAGTGGTGTTGCCATGTGGTACACTGCAAAATTACAATAGCAGGTGCGTCACCAAAGTTTTCAAGCCGCTCCGTCTGTCACTTCGTTTGTGTCTGTATTCTGTGTTAGGTCTGTACGAGACTTCAAAAATCTGCATGAATACAGACATATCTGTATATCTGGCACCACTGCTGGACTACGTTGAGTGCCGGTGTGGAGACAGCTGGCTTCTTACTTTTTAATCTCTATCTTTATCTTTATCTATATCTATCTCTATCTCTATCTTACGCACTTCAAATCGGCCAATCACGACCTGGTTTGCGTTTCACATAAAAGTGGTTCGTTTTTGCCCCCGTATTGTCTAAAGCCCTACAGTAAAAGAATGGACGTCTGTCAAAAGTTGTTCCAATCGAACCGTCGAAATGCACCGCTTTGCTCGATTTTTTATTTATTTAATGATCCTGCGCACCTCCAGGGGTGTAAAGGGCCTTTGTGAAAGATTTCCATCCTGGGCGATTACTAGCTTTGGCCTTGACCTGTGCGCAAGTCAAATTTTGGTCAACGTTCTTAGTTTCACTGTTTAGGCTCCGCCGCCATGAGCCTCTGGGTCTGCCTCTGCTGCGATGTCCTGCTGGATTCCAGTCCAGTGCTTACTTGCAGATTACGTTTCCACTCCGTCGTAGTGTGTGGCCGACCCACCTCCACTTCCGTCCACGAATTTCTGTCCCTATCGGCTTCTGATGGCACAAACTATGAAGCTCGGAATTTGAGATCCAATTGTGGGGCCACCACGAATTATGTACCGCAGGCATCGGTTGATAAACACCTGCAGCTTCTGAGTGTTCTCCGTTGATACACACCATGTTTCACTGTCATATAACAGCACAGACTTCACGTTCGAGTTGAAAATTCGGATTTCGGAGCGTCGACTGATCTGATTCGCTCTCCATACATTTCGCAAACTGGCAAAAGCAGCCCTCGCCTTCTTAATCCGTGCACCTGTGTCGCTCTTGGTGTCGCCGTCCGACGCTATCTGGCTGCCAAGATATTGGAAGCTTTCGACTTTCTCCACTGCCTGCCCAGCTACCGTGAAATTGGAACGGTTTTCCGTGTTGACATCCAACGATTTGGTCTTGTTGACGTTGATGGTTATACCTGCTTCAGAGGAGCGTTCCACAAGGTCGTCGAGCTTACTCTGCATGTCAGAGCGCCGTTGTGCTAATAACGCAACATCATCAGCCAAATCGAAGTCGTTGAGATGCTCCATAGTAATAGGCTGCCACAGCAACCCACGATTTGGTACACGGTCAACGGCTCCAACCATGATCTCGTCGATTACGATGAGAAACAGTAGCGGTGATAGTATACAATGTACACTATACATCCTTGTCTCACACCCGCGATTACCCGAATCGGGTCAGACAAAGCTCCGTTGTGCAACACTCTGCATGAGAAAGCCTCGTACTGCGCTTCGATAAGGTTGACGGTCTTATCAGGGACTCCCTTGCGTCTGACAGCGCCCCACAAGTTTTCGTGGTTTAGTCGGTCGAAAGCTTTTTCGTAGTCAATGAATACCAAGTACAGAGACTCTTGGAACTCATTGACCTGCTCCAAGATTATGCAGAGCGTGACAATATGGTCCACACAGGATCTTCCTGCACGGAATCCTGCCTGCTGTCGTCGGAAATCATTTACATTCATTTCATGCAATCATTTACATTCATTTGCCTCTAACTTTTTTCATCAACAGCATTCCACAAAATGATGTATAGAGCTTTAGTAGGTTTTGTTATTAGCTACAACTCGTGGTTATAACTCAAATCTGTATCTCTTATGCATCACGAATTAGAGCGGGCAGAACTTGTTACTGTTTTTCAGTGAATGTAAAATACATTCACTGAAAAACAGTAGTGGCTTCTGTTCGCTCTGGTTTTCCATACATAAGTGATACGGATTTGAGTTGCTAACAAAAGTTGTAGTTTATAACAAAACCTACAAAAGTTCTATACATCATTTTGCGGAATTCTGTTGATGAAAAAAGTTAGGGGCGAATGAATGTAAATGAATGCACGAAATGAATGGAAATGATTTTCCATGCCTGCCCATAACCAGTGCTGCAAAATCTCAATAAAACACGGCGATATTTAAAATTCTGCTTTGGTCACTCATTTGAGCTAACAGGCATCGTCAAGGAAAACTATGTCAATTGTCAGTGACAATGCTGTCAGTGACAATGCTGTCAGTGACAATGCTGTCAGTGACAATGCTGTCAGTGACAATGCTGTCAGTGACAATGCTGTCAGTGACAATGCTGTCAGTGACAATGCTGTCAGTGACGAACATGTGTAAATTTTTGTATTAGCTAAATTTTTATCGAAATTAAATGACTTAAGAAAAATAATTACATGGATAGTTGGAGATGGTTAACATCAAATATCAGACTTAAAGTGGTCCTTTTATACGATAGATGAGGAGAAGAAAGTAAAGAGTTGATTGTTCCATTAGAGTACGGCAGAGTGAAAATTGTATATAGAGAGAAGAAAGCGAGATAAGGTTAATTTTGAGGAAGGCACGAATCAGGTTGATCATCTCCTTTACCAAACTCCACTGTTGGCGAGGGATGGTGAGGGTGTTCAAGTGAAACTCGGTGGCTTGAGCGCCACTCTCTTTACGAGAGTCCACCGGTCGTGTTTGCTTTGCCCGACTTAGGGACTTAACCTCAGAGGACCACTCGAACGGTATTATTTAAAAAGCCTTCCCCAATGAAATTCGAAAGTTATGACGGAAACTAATATTTATCGAAAGAACACCATTATCCGATGCATTTACCATTAGGGAAACCCGCAATCTCAAAGAACCAAGCCAAAACAAATGTGTCTGATGCGAATCCAAGACGAGCCCATAGAACTTCAAATTTCAATCTATATTCACATAATGCTTCAACATTCAATCGGGTTGGACTAAACTCGGTTCAAAAAAGCCAACTATTCACGGCCATAAAAAAAGTACGAACATACCTGCGCAGGTTTTTTTTTTTTGGTGCTATGCGATGCGATGACGGCGACGGACGAAACGGTGATGGCGACTGAGGGAGCGGCAATGGCAGCCGGTGACCTTACTAAGGTCCTGGCGATGGTGACTGTCGACCTTCCGACGACCTGTGATGATGGCGGCGGTCTCGGAATGGCGCCGATCTAGCTGCGGTAATGGCATGCAGCGACGAAAGGTGACCCACGTGCGGTATGGCTGAAATAAGAGATGCGTAGGTAGTCGTGGCTGGACGGAAGCCTTCCGATCTACTTTCGAAAGAGCTGAGTATCGACGGAGTCAAGCTTTTCCCGGGAGATTCGTTTCGCGGAGGAGAGAGACCAACGTACCGTCGCACGGCTTCGTGTACTATGTTTCCGCTATGACCACCCGAGATGAAATAAAATCTCTCCCCCCCCCCTCTTTGGTTAAAATCCGAACCAAGGTACGCAATTGGCTTCGTACTTCTGCAGTCCGAGCTTTAGAGTGTCACGGTCCCCGGGGTTGTAGCGTAATGGGGACTCTACCAACAGCTTTTGGCAACTGTCGGGGAAAATTTCGAATCCAACGGACGGAAATGGCGGCCAAGTTGACGCCACTAGAAACCAGAATGAGTTCACACTTGACTGACGAACTTGAAAACCGCTTCAAACATTACTGCTCTCCAGCCGATTTGTTAGCGAAATCGCAGAGACTAGAATTTCTTTGTCCCAAGAAACCACGAAATTTCTTAAAGTCTTAAAGATAAAAGGATCGGATCTCGTGCGAAAAATCAATGTTCGGCTTCGCCATTTTACTCAGGTGTTCATTTGAATCCTATCTCTTTCACGTATTTACCAAGCTATAAAGGAAAGCTACATCTGCTAGCTTGCTATGAAAGCTTCATATCTACAAAGCTCACTTTTATTTTGCCATAAAAATCCCGACAAATGTACGTATCACGAAGCTTTTTGCTACATTGCATTGGAACCGAATCATGCTATACAATTCCGACAAGTGCACGTAGCCAAGACACTTTTGCTATTTTGAATTTGGAAACGAACCACTCCTGTTTATATTGCATTGAAATTCTTAATTATTTACGGGTTTCAATTACTAACCAAAGTTATTCTAAACTAAATCTAAAATTTAAACAAAATAAACGCACGACGGTACAAGGGGTATCTCAACGCGCCACCACTGGCAAAAGAGATGATGGCCGTACCTTTGATGTACGGAAGCAGTTTTATCGATTGTTCCATACTCAGCGGTGATATCAAGGGGTAGGTCACTCCACACACCAATCTTGGGTAATCTTTTTTGTCTGTGTGCCACAGGTCATAGAGCAAGCTACGATTGTTTGTAAAATATCCATCCCGGCAACCCGGTATTTCTGACACCTTGAATGTTTTGGTTTGAAATCGCAAGGATAAAGCGGATTGAGGATGACGCGGGAAGTGGCGGGTGTTTGAAATTTTGGTGTTTTGTGTTCATAGGATAATGAAAGTCCGGTGTTTTAGGGTTTTATATTGCCCTCAAAGGCAGACCAGAAAGCTAGCCTTTCGTGCTGTGAAAAGCAACAGTCTATCAGCAGCCGGAAAAGTAGAAGGGTCTGTGCCTAGGGGCATGAACGGCAGCTTGACGTAGGACCGCTAGTAGACGGAATAAATGTGAAGAGCAGTTAGTTCTTTTAATTGATCAATTATCTATTACCTCAACCTTTTCCTCCTTTACCACAACCAGTCACTAGCCACCACCTTCCTACTGCTGCTATTGCTGTTCACCACGCCGTCCGAAGCGAAAATGAGCTAATGCCATTTCTGACACCATTTGCCATTTAAATGATCTTTATTTCTTGTGATTGTGTGGTTTACATGTATGAATTTGTTAAGTGACACAGATGCGTCTTTTCAACTTTAGTACATTTGAGATTTTAATTATTATTTACAGTTCCTAGTCCTATCAGGCCTATTTTAAAGTATGACCACCTTGGTGGGATTGGTTTGATTTGAATTGGAAAAATGAGACTACTTATAACTACTATTTACAACTACAACTAACCTACAACTACTATGTACACCTAACCTACTATATACAAATTGCTTATCAAAGCATGTTCTGATAAATTACATTTTTGTGCAAATTTAGTCTTAATTTCGTTAATTTTGGAATCTATTTTGGCAATGCCTGCCTCTTCATGTAAATTTGTTATTCTAGTGTCGAAAGGACGATCAAGAACCATCCTCAGCACTCTATTCTGAGCTACCTGAATTTTGTTCCTGTGAGTCTGTGCACATGATTCCCACACCGGAGCTGCGTAGAGGATCGCAGGTGCTACGATTTGTTTGTAGACGGCCAGTTTGTTCACCCTTGAGAGGCGGGATCTGCGGCAAATCAGCGGATACAGACACCTAACCAAGGCGGAACATTTGACTACGGTTTTCTCCACATGCGAGCGGAATAGGAGCTTTTCGTCAAACAACATCCCGAGATAGGTTACTTCGGCGGACCACTCAACCCTTGTGCCATCCATGATTACAGTACAAGAGGGAGTCGGTTTTAGTTTGGGTGATTGTCGATGGAGGAACATGATTGTTTGTGTTTTGGAAGCATTGATTTTGATTTTCCACATGGTGGCATAATCAGCAAAGGCGTTAAGGCATCGTTGAAGTTTGTTCGTTATTTCGCGAGGCATCCTTCCTTTGACGGCTATTGCGGTATCATCTGCGAACAGGAAAAACACGCAACCGTCTCCAAGGGGAGGAATGTCGGAAGTGTAAATGCTGTAGAGCAAGGGGCCCAGCAGACTGCCTTGCGGGACTCCTGCAGGGATGGAAAACGTGTCTGAAAGACAACCATTCAACGATACCTTAAACGACCTTTGCTGGAGGTAGCTACGGGTGATTTTAACCAGATGTAATGGAAAGTTGAAGTTACAGAGCTTGTATACAAGCCCATTGTGCCAGACATTATCAAACGCTTTCTCAACGTCTAACAATGCCATGGCTGTGGACTTGGATACAGCTTTGTTACTTCGGATGTTATTCATCACCCGCACTAGCTGGTGATTGGTGGAGTGCCCCTTTCTGAACCCAAACTGTTCCGGAAGGAGAATGTTATTTTCCTCGACAAACTTGAGCAAACGATTGAGAATGAGTTTCTCGAACAATTTGCTCAGCGCTGAAAGGAGGCTGATTGGTCTGTAGCTTGAAGCTAGCGTTGGGTCCTTCCCGGGTTTGCGGATAGGTATGATTTTCGCTGTCTTCCAGATGCTTGGAAAGTAGTGCAGTTCCAAGCATCTGTTGAAGACAGCAGCCAGCAGAGAGTGAACCTTCATGCTGAGATTTTTCAACACTAGGTTGAATATTCCGTCAAACCCGGGGGCCTTCATGTTTTTGGTGCATTTCAGCGCTGAGCAAATCTGTTCAACTGTGATTCTATCCTCCGGAGGGATGGCACAAGGAGAGGAATCAAGGTTGAGTACGCATTGCTCAACCTGAACTTCGAGCGGACTTTGGATGTTGGAGCCAAGCAAGTGCGATTTGGCAATATGCTCACCAATCGCATTTGCTTTCTCCTGAGGGGTGATTATGAGCCGATCGTCATCATTTTCATCTTTTAGTGGCGGAATGGGTTTAGGGTGCGTCTTTAAGACCTTGGCAACTTTCCAGAATGGTCTGGAGCGGTCGTCCAGATTCTGGACAACACGCCCGAAACTTTCGTTCCGGAGTGAGACCATTCTGGAAGCAATCTCCTTGTTCAGATCGGCCATTTCACGTTTCATCGCTTGATCTCCAGTCCTCTGAAACTGGCGTCTACGAACATTTCTCAGGCGAATTAAGAGTTGGGTGTGGGAATCAATAGCAATAAACTTACCCCTCACAGGAACTCGTCGGATGCACGCCTCGTCAGCCACGGTTATGGCTTGGTGGAGTCCCTCCAACGCTCGGTCGATGTCCTCCACGGTGTCAAGCGGCGGGTTGTCGATGATGTGCCTGTCTACCACGCGTCCAAACTGGGCCCAGTTTACGCGATGATAGTCCTTGCGCAGGCTTGAAGCAGGAGCCACGTTGCAGCCCAGCTCAGACACCACCGGTTGGTGGTCGGAACTGAGTACGTTCAAGGCTACCGGCTTGGACAAGCCGATATTTGTCAGGAACAGGTCTAGCGTCGATGGGTTGCCCGCCGGTGAGATAAATGTTGGCTCATCCGAAAACCAAACGGAGTACAGCCCATGCTGTGAGTGGTCGAACAGGAGACGACCGTTCTGGTTCTGCTGGTAGTTCCGCCAGGCCTCATGGCGAGCATTCAGATCTCCTCCAACTACGAAGCGGGAACCGGTACGGGTGATGGTGGACAGGTCCTTCTTGAATTTAGCCGCTAGTCCACTGCTGGCGGCACACTGTCGAGGGCAGTAGACGGCGATGAACTGGACGTATCCAGTCGACGACTCCACCTCCACACCAAGGGCCTCGATGATAGTGGTGCGGATATGGGACAGAATGTGGTATTTTATTCCTTTCTTGACGACGACCGCAACACCACCCCCCCTGGAGCTGGTGCGATCAAGCCGGATAATGTTGTGGTCAGGCAACCAGAAGCTGTCACCGGACTTTAGATGGGTCTCGGTTAGAAGGCCCACGTCGATGCTGTGCTTGCGGAGGAAGTCGGCAAGCTCAATCTCTTTTGCTCTTACAGAGCAAGCATTCCAGGTGACGATACTTAGCGGTTTAGACGCCATACTGGATGATGAACTTACCGAGCACTTGGATCTGTTCGGGCTTATTGCGGCACTTACGAAGAGCACCGGACATGTTGACGAAGATTTCCATCAGTTCATCCGCTGAGAACAGATCGGGGTTGTTGTTTTGCGCTGTTGGTTGTCTCCAGAATCCAGGGGGGGATGGAGAGCTTTGGCCAGCAGAATCACCGGAAGTTGCTTGAGCGGAATGCACCCGCGAATTCACTTGCCTTTGCTGAGGAGCACGAAGGGGCGGGAAATCCTCCGTCCGAAATGCCGGGACTTTGTCCTTCTTGTGTCCTGGTTGGTTGTTAGTTGCCGCCTGTTTTCGGATGCGTTTGAAGTCCTCGCGTTTGGAGCACTGTCTGTCGGAACCTTGATGAGCACCACCACAGTTGGCGCATTTTAACGCCACGGCTCCATCCGCAGGGCAGTTGGAAGTGGCGTGTTCTTGAGCGCAGTTGCTACAACGTGGCTTGATGTTGCAGTTGCGAGTGCCGTGTCCAAAGTTCAGACATCGTTGGCACTGGGTCACATCGCGATGGCCTCCACGGTATGGCTCCCATCGTACGATTATGGAGTAGATTGATCGGATAGCCTGCAGCGCATTCAGCGTCACCGTTCCCTTCTGGAAGTGCACCAGGAAAAGACAATCCGGGTACGTCTTCACGTTTTCGTCTCGCCTCGTCATCCGAAAGACAGCGATTGGGGCCAGCTTGTACCGGTCCTTGAGTTCTTCTTCGATCGCCTTGGGATCAACATCCGGTAGACCCCTGATGACTACCTTGAAGGGCTTTTCACCGGGGATGTCGTGCGTGAAGTATTCCGCATTGGAATCCTTCAGGAATTTGACTGCGATTTCGTATTCCGCTTTCGTCCGGAGCATCACCTTAGTGCCGATCCTGCTGATCTTGTACTCAGCTGCGATGCCCAGCGATGCGAAATCGCCAATGAGCGTCTTGAGTGGCACTACCTTCACCACCAGTGGAGGAAGCTTGATTTTCGCCGCACTCGGGCCGGCAGAATTCTCGGTTTCGACGGCGTCGCCGAAATCACCGATGTCGCTGGCGTTCGTCGCGGTAACATCGTCGCGTCCGCTCGTACCATCGGACTGACCTTGGTTCTTCTTCCTCTTTTTCGTCCGCTTCACAGGGACTGGGTTGGTATTTCCAACATCGGTGGGCAGAGTAGCGTACCTATTTGAGGTAGGTACCGAGCTACCCTCACCACTGTTCTTCTTCTCCGCTTGTTCACGAAGTCGGCTCCGAGAGCGCTGTCTTCCCATCACGCGATGCGACCGACACTACTGACGACGCGACGTGCAGTATATCTGCAAACGTTTGTAACAAACTATAGATTTATCGAACAACTCGACAAAGCGAGCAAAGACCGAACTATACTGCTTGACGATCAAGCAGAGAATCGAGCTAATGCCATACAGCAGCGCTCTTTTATATCTTTTCAGGTTAAAGCAGAATGATGTGCAACCAAGTGGTATAAAAGCTACAAAGACTCCTCCCATTATGAGTAGTTTGCTATCAAGTAGCGACACTGGCTCTTTTCCTTTTGCGTACACGGCGAATGAGAACGACCCAAATTTGAGTTAAGTTCACTCATAATCGCCAAAAGTGCAGGAACTCAGCGATTAGTAAATTTGTCTCATGGTTTCCTGTGGAAAACCTAAAAAATCTGCCAGAAAATGAAGAAATTGACGAAAATTTTATTTAGTCTCGGAGTAGTACCAATAGACTGAGTGAATCCAACCTTTATTTTTCTCAAATTCGGGAATTTTTCTCTGGAAAATCCTGGAAAAACATGAGGCAAATTTACTCATCGCTGAGTTCCTGCACTTTATTTCTTATTTCTGAGATAACTAAACTCAAATTTGGGTCGTTCTCATTCACCGTGATATCACCTTGAAAGATATTGGCGCCGGTGGTTAGCGTGATTGCCTCTCACCCCAGCAGGCCAGGGTTCAATCTCAGTCGGCGCAACCGCATAACATTCAATCTCAGACGGCGCTAAGGCATAACATCTCTGATCACGCCTTTCTTCGAGAAGTAAAGCCGTTGGTCCCATGTTCATGAGTTGATGGGTCGATATGTAGGGTCCAGGTGTGGGAGCTGCCTCCCAGGCGTCGGTAGCATTTCGCGTCACTTTTCAATAGGTCTTATCTATATTGATCGATTCTCTTCATCGACACTCTCTTTCGTAAATAACTCGATTTCACAAATGTTTCCTGCCGTCTTCGTCGAATTAGATGCTAGATTGTTGCTTCTTCCATCGAAAATATTCGGCAGTGGCGATTCAAAGTTGATCAAGGTTGCTCAAAATAATTTGTACCCCTGCTTCCAGTTTGATTACATGAGCATTTTGTGTGATCGTTGGTTCTGAATATGGACAAACATGCAGATTAATTCTATTCCTACTCTTTACTGTAATAAGCTTGGTGGCCCTGAAAAGAGCCGATTTAACCTCCGAAACCAAACAGAGTGCGTAACGTAGATGACATCCATGGCCGCTTACGCTTGGCGTGTTTAGTGTAGGTGACAGCATCACGGATCTCATTTTTCAGGAACACCTTCAGCACACCTCGTAAATCAAACCGTAGATACGTCAGACACCGCCACGGCGAGCCAGACGACGGATGATGGTTATCTCGAAGAATTTGCGTTTGGTTCTGAATATGGCGATGAGTGTGCAAAATATTACGCAATTCCATCCTCCCTATTCGCACGCGCCCGAGGATCGGAGGCGAATGCCACTTCGACTTGTTTCGTCTACTTACTACTCTCTGACGACTGTGCTGGGGAAGCAGCATATGCATGTAGGCAATTGGTGGATTTGTTAGTTAATTCGACGCTTTTGGACAATGCTGAACATTTATCAGTTTTTCAATAGTTCCTTGTTAAAAATCAACATTCGCAAGCATTGTTATCGATGCGTAGCCATATTTCTGATCGATTGGTGATAAAATTATTGAGTTATTAACGTTCAAAATATTTCTTAATTTGTTACATGTTCCATTTTCGGTTTTCACAAAGTGTACCCCCATTTAGAAATCAAAGACGTAGTCCTACGTCAAAATATAAATGTGGACGTGCATACGCCCTTCTGGCATGCGCTTATCTGTCGTGCAGTGCATATCCTACAACCCTATTCTAAGCTATACCTGAGTGCGGCAGACATAGACCCAAATAAACAACTAGTCTTGTAATATTTCGTTCCACCTTCTTTGCAAAACATTATCCTTATATCTGTTTTTACTTTACGAGGAAACATGGTTATTCTGAAATTCAATTATTTTCATACTCTGATCTTTCCTCGATAAATAATGATGTTGCTTGATTAGCAAATGTCGCGTTCGCAACAGATATTGAACATTTTTTTTCTGTTTAGAGTGTCGGTGAAAAGGATTGAAAGTCATAATGAAGTTTCGTTTCAACTCGAAAATCGACGTTACTTTAATTGCAAGGGGTGAACAAAGCAACGACCAGCAAATCCTTAGCCAGCCTTTCTTCTAAGCGTACTTCTATTTTTTTTTTTTTTTTTCATTTTCGTTTCGTGCTGATTGGCTAGCTAGGTGTTGAAGAAATGATGCGTTAAACGCGTTGTGTGAAAGAAACAAAACTCGAGTTCATTTTGGAGCTTCAAAAATGTAGAGCCCTGGTTGTAGCCGATGGAATATACCAAGTCAAATCACAATCTCGATATATTGACGTCAATATAGCATGTATTGACAATACGATTATTGTCAATAAAAGCAATCGTGTAGGGTTCACTTTATGCTGTAGTCAAATAGCATGGAACAATGAGGGGAAATATTGAAACCCGAAATCCTTTTTTCATATTTGGCGTCAATATGGTCATCAATATTTTCATAGTCATAGTTGCTTGAGTGCGTGTGACGCACGACCGGTGAAGATCTTCGCTTGGCCCGTAAGATTGCTGGTAGTAAAACGGGGTCGAGATAAATCGACTGGCCTGCCTACGTTCGGGAACGAATAATCGGGAAGAGTACCGGTCTTGCCGACACCCTCCTCTGCACCTTTATTCCGGCCACCGTTGAAATAAGCATCACCCGATAACGGTAACGAATCGAGTTGGTATAACGGCAATTAAGTATGAAAATATTATAAAGAACAAAATGGAACGAACTCACCAAATCTGGCCAAGTGAACCTAACAAGCTGGCTTGATGTGTTAGAGAGGAAGTCGCAATTGTAGACGGTTCGCTTCACGGGGGAATCCGATTTGTGGTGGAGCTTAAACGGAATGTCCCGAATGTGACACCTCTTGTGGAGGTCCGACACAATACGCACACTGTGGAACTCGATTCAGGAAATTCAAGTATCCATTCGTCACCAATATCACTTTAATGTTAACAAAAATCTGGAACAACGCAAAATCCAAAATTTTCATCTACAAGCACAGCACTCTTTGATTCGACTCCGCGCACGAAAAAAAACGTCAACCGTTTCAACCCCTGATCCCAAGTATCAATTTTGGTTTTAGGAAAGCTCTGTAGACCATGATTTAGACTTGTAGAATGTTTTAAAACCTCAATAAAACATACAATGTTTCTTGGAATGTCACCATTCTTCTGTAAACCCTCAACAAGCAATGATAAATCCTCACATAAATGTAAACATTCCTATGCATAATATGCTAAAAGGACTCGCGGTAAAACACGCTGCACCGATGGAATACAGTGTTGGGAAACCCCCCTCCGCGACACTGTCTGGGACTGCTGAATCGCGTGGATAATAATTTTAATCCTACAATATGATTATTTGATCCGCAATCGGTTTCGGCAATGCGTATACAATGCAATTCGAATGGGGGGATGCTGGAGATAACCAGCTATAAATCTACGACTGGCGTTTTTGGTAGACACCACGGTCGGAAAAGTGCCATTGTTCAATGGGCACTTCCTCTTCCACAGCTGGCTGCTGTTGTGGATGCCAGAAGGCATATGTGCAAGGGCATAAATGCGTGTACGTTTCGAAAGCTGGTGCAAAGCCTACTAATGCGACACGGGAAATGCACTGAGGTCCTTTCGGTACAGGTGGAAAGCTGTAGGGCAAAATTTCTAGAATGAATTCAGTTCTTTGAAGCCAATAACGCCCGAATTATGTCGCATTAATGATAATCTAAATCGTGATTTCTTTGGTAGTAGTTAATTGTAGTTTAGAAACTATTTGAACGAAATTTAAAGCCAACTATATGGTCCCAGTTTTTGGAACCACATGGTGAGTTGAGAAAATATAATTGCAATTTAAGCTCTTTTTTATATCTACACAGATAAAAATTCTGAATTTTAATTGTGATGTAAACATTCATTCACGTAGACTTGTATTTAATTTCACGCAACCGAGCAACTTGCCAACAATTTTGTTTACAAAGATAGGCTTTTGTATACAATATTTGCCACATTGCATGAAATGTGTCAGAACTTTACATGATATATAATGTAAACGTATATGATATGTGACGCTCCATTTATTTGCATCATATTGAACAGAAATTAACACTACTTTTTCGAACTGTGTAGTTCATTAATTTTGAATTATTGGAATTATTCATTGTTTGTAACAAAATTTACTTATATTCACTATGTCTAGTAGAAGTTGAACTGAATACTCGCGGCCTACCCGTGGTTAGAGGGGGTCGGGGGAGGGCATAAGGCCATTCAACTGACTTGATCAACTAACTTGAATTGAAAAAAGATGAACCAGGCTCAACTTTTCAAGCCAATTGAATTCAATTGAGTAGATTATTTGACTTGCCTAGTCTAAACCCAGCTTTAAGCGTCCATCAGCCAAATACCACATTTGTGACGCGACTTGACACCGACGACGATTTCCCCTATTATATTTGATTAAAATAATCTTGTGTTGGAACAATGATCATGTTCTATTTACTTGTTTTAAACATCTATATTTTAAAAAAGAGCGGCTATTTTCCTATGCATATTATTATTATTATTATTATTATTATTATTATTATTATTATTATTATTATTATTATTATTATTATTATTATTATTATTATTATTATTATTATTATTTATTAGCGACACTTTATCACTTGTGTGACATCCGCGTCGGTTTTCCTATGCATGTAAGTTGTCAATTTGTAAAGAATAATAAAAGAAAATATTACATCGTTTTGCAATGCTTAAAATTTCAAATCCAATTGTCCTCACCGATAAAAATATAAGTGATGAATTTGTCAAATTGGCAATATATATATACAGCCATTCCATAGCAAAAAACGATATAGTGGTTCTCAGAATTTCCTTAACAATTGGCAGTTTGTTCCTTATCGGAAAATATTAGACCCGAATTTTTTTTATTTTCTCATTAGGGTGACCATTTTCCTGTTAGGTGTGGTCAAAAAAATCGATGTTTTTCTATTTTTTTTCAAAAACTGGCATTTTTTTTTTAAATTTAACTTTTAAACCATTGAACCGATTGAATGATGAAAATATCAAATGAAAGGTTATTAAAAATTATTTTCAGAAAAAATATAAACTTTTTTGAATATTGGAGTTTTGTATCGAAGAATTTTGATTGTATTTGTTTTTTATGGTTTTCATGGTTTGTAGACAATGGGCGTTACACGTTTTTATATATTTTTTTTTTATTATAGGCTTTTCTACACAACATATCAAAAAATCAGATGTATTTGTCTTCGTTTTTGAGTTACGATTTTTTGAAATTATCATGTTTAGAAATTTCGCTCATTACTCCTATATGACTAGATTACCCTGCGTCTCCATTGGTACATAGCTGACATAGTCACATAATCATAATCCATATCAATTTTCTGCTTCTGCACTTATAGCATAGAGGTAACTCTAAGACTAGTAGGTCCCGAAGAAACGTGCTCAACTTTTTGGCTCAGCTCTGGTACTATCTTTGGTCCCAAGCTAATCGATTCACCCCTCGAAACATAGGAAAAACCAATAACCCCTCATTTTATCTGTCAAACTTTCATAGCGAATCAAATCAAACATTGTGTAGTACTAGAATTTCGACTAGAATGGAATACGTTAATCGTTTGCTTGGGACCAATAGGCTAGTCAAGTAGTGAGCCAATTTAAAATCGTTAGTTTCGTATTGATTGTTGCTTATAGGCTTGTTAGGCAAGGTGTTCGTTCGTAGGTACAATGCATGGTGGTATATTTAAGGATGACCTAAGAAGTGAAATAATCAGTAAGGAAAC